>NC_054470.1:124521866-124824896 GCF_017639515.1 Carcharodon carcharias
GCATTGCTGAAAGCCTCACACCCACGTGTCATAGCTTGTACACACTGCCAGCCACATCACTGAAACAGATTGTACAATAATCACTGACACACCTCCCTCTCTGTTGCGGGACAAGATGCCGCAGAGCTGGAGGCAGCAGGAACTAACCAGAAAGAGACAGGCACACCTACAGTACAAACCCCATGGAGGAGACAGCACTGTCCATTATCAGGATGGCCATTGCTAAGGCCATGGCCAGTGGTGGGCCTGAAACCATCAAGGATCATGATACCTTCTTACCTCATCCTTCTTTTCATATCCCAACCCCCACTCATCTGACAATCTCCTCTGACTTGCTGAGGTGGCATAAATCTGAAACTCTTACTTCTCCACTGCCACCCTCACCCTGGTTTGGAATGCTTATTTTGTGGTGGCTTTTATTCTTGTATTGTGACCAAGTCACAAGTGGACCAAGTGGACACTATAATAAGCAGCAACAGAGGGATGAAGTGTGGGACCGTTGATGAATAAGGTATTGGGGTTTGGGTTATTGGAATCGTAATTGAATAAGTTCTTCACTGACAACCCAGGTAAAAAGATTGTTTCCTCTTCCTTCTCTTCATGCTCCTGCTCCTTCTACTCCTCCTTCAGCTCCTGTTTCTCAACTATTCACTGTATAGTTGTTAGCAGGGGCTCTCCCTCATGATGGCAAGGCTGTGAAGTATGCAGCAGACCACCACAAATTTTGACATCTGGTTTCACGAGTACTGCAGGGCATCTCCAGAGCAGTCCAGGCACTGAGAGTGTTGTTTCAGCTCTCAAAGGTCTGCTTTATCATATTTCATGTGGCACCATTGTTTTGTATACCCACATGTATGTGAGTTGCGTACCAGAGTCATTAACCATGTAGTCAGCAGATAGTTCTTGTTGTCCATGAGTCAACCTTTGGTTTGCCATGGTGGCTCAAATTCAGCTGGCATATTGGACTGAAGGAGAATGAAGGCCAAAACAAAAACAAAAATACCTGGAAAAACTCAGCAGGTCTGGCAGCATCTGCAGAGAGGAACGCAGTTAACGTTTTGCGTCCGAATGACCCTTCAAAAGAACTAAGTAAAAATAGAAGAGAGGTGAAATATAAGCTGGTTTAAGAGGCCCCTGCTGAGTTTTTCCAGGTATTTTTGTTTTTGTTTTGGATTTCCAGCATCCGCAGTTTTTTGCTTTTATGACTTTTGCCAATATATGGGTGTAGTATATGTGTAGCTGATCATATTAACATTGCCCACTCAGTATTTGGGGAGGTATAAATAAAGTTTCAACATGGCTGCTTACAGTTGAGCCTGTGTGTGAGCCTTTTCTCAGCCTAGTACACAACAGAAAGATGACGACGAGGATAGGATAGATTTTTTTTTACATTTCAACTGAGTAGTTAAGGTCTGGAAAACAAAGTAACACATTTTTTGGAACTCCTAAAGTTGACTTTGAGGAAGTTTGAGCATTCAAAAGATTTCTCCATTGCTTATGCTGTGATCATGACCAGTTCAGTGAGTCACCACCACATGTAATTGAATGACAAAAAAATGGCATAAAAGGCATATTTGGGGACCATTGTGAGATTCAACATTAACAAAGGGAATTGGAGTAATTACAAACAAAGGCTTCACACTTGGATAAAAGCAAATAAAATAGATGATGAGGATGAAATAAAGTCTTCCTCATTATGACAGGGCCAGGTGCTTTTGGTGTAGTGCCTAACCAATGTTGTCTGAGAGACTCCAGTACTATGGAATATGTTGAAGTTAATTATAACCTGTTAGTTATAACAGGACAACTTAGAATGAAATTGCACGAAGAGTTGCATTCCGTCAAAGGAAACAGTTGTCAAATGAGATTCCAGCTGAATACATTCCTGAGTTAAATAAACTTTCTCTCCAATGTGGGTATGGTGCGCACTTAGCAATCAACCTTAGAGAAATTTTCTTTGGAGGCCTAAAGAACAAATTTTGAGTAAAGGCATTTGATGTGGAAAGAGGTCCATGATGTGACCATGGCCATGGAAATGGCAGAAAGTGTCAGTTGCGAATTGTTTTTCCCCCAGTTTTTTTCCCCCAAAGCAGCAGATCAACCAGATCTGCAAGGGACACTCTTCTGAAAGTGGATTTTAAAGAAAAAGCAGCTGATTGATGAGTAAATCCTGGGAGCAGACTCGGAGGGAGGAGCACCAGAGCGATGAGTATAAATCTAGCTTACCTTGGGGATTCACAGCTTTGTCTCCAGGGAGCAGACTCGGAGGGAGGAGCACCGGAGCGTTGACCTCGGGACACAGAGTAACTGAAGCCAAAACTGAAAAAAATGACATCACATGAAAGCTGTGACCTGATTGGTTGGTAGGAAATCTGCATCAAATTTGGAAAAAAAAACACTGCAAAGCTAATTAATAAATTAATTATCTAAGTCGAGATGGCTGGGTAGGTGCTGTGCTGTAGCTGTATGATGTGGGAGCTGGCAGATCCCATTGCAAGCCGTAGTGACCACATCTGCAGCAAGTGTTGGTTGCTGGAGGAACTCCGGCTCAGAATTGATGAGCTGGAGACCGAGCTCTGGACGCTGCGGCACATCCGGGAGGGGGAGTGTTACCTGGACGTTTTGTTTCAGGAGGTGGTCACACCCGATACATTAAATACCTCAAGTTCGGTCAGTGGTCAGGGTCAGCAGGGTGTGACTGCAAGTGAGGCAGGTAGAAGGATCCTGTGTTCAGGAACAGAGGATCCTCAGCTCTTGAC
Organism: Carcharodon carcharias; assembly: GCF_017639515.1. Lineage (NCBI taxonomy): Eukaryota > Metazoa > Chordata > Chondrichthyes > Lamniformes > Lamnidae > Carcharodon > Carcharodon carcharias. Next base: position 124,524,626 of record NC_054470.1, read on the forward strand.
CTTGTCCAACAGGTACGAGGTACTTGCTCCCTGTGTGGATGAGGAACAAGGCTGTAGGGAGGATGAGCCAGCTGACCACGGCACCGTGGCACAGGAGGCCACTCAAGAGGGGGGAGCAAAAAGACAAGTTGTAGTTGTAGGCAATTCTACAATTAGGGGAATTGATAGCATCCTTTATAAGCAGGATCGAGAGTCCCGCATGGTATGTTGCTTGCCCGGTGCCAGGGTGAGGGATATCTCTGACCAGCTTGAAAGGATATTAGAGAGGGAGGGGGAGGATCCAGTTGTTGTGGTCCACGTCGGGACAAATAACATAGGTAAGACTAGGAAAGAGGACCTGTTTGGGGATTATCAGGAACTAGGAACTAAATTAAAGAAAAGGTCCTCAGGGGTTATAATCCCCAGATTACTACCCGAGCCACGTGCAAATTGGCATAGGGACATGAGAATAAGGGAAGTAAACACGTGGCTAAAGGAGTGGTGCGGAAAAGAGGGGTTCCATTTCGTGGGGCACTGGCATCAGTAATGGAACAGGAGGGATCTGTACCTAAACCGATCTGGGACCAATGTTCCAGTGAAAAGGGTAAATAGGGTGGTCAACAGGACTTTAAACTAGAAAGTGGGGGGGAAGGGAAGGGTAAAACTCCAACAAGTATGACTAATGGGAAACAAAGCAGCAGGTTAGCGTATAGGGGAGTGGATTCAACTTCATGGAAAATTATGAAAAAACTGAAAAGAAAGGAGAGCCCAGGAGAGGCTATTAAAGTCTCCAGAACACAAAATAGGACAGAGTGTTTGGAAAGGGCTAGGAATCTAACTTCAAGCACGTCAGATAAACGGACGACAATGTGAAAGGGGATGGGAAATACAGGACTGAAGGTATTGTATCTGAACACACGGAGTATATGAAATAAGGTAAATGAGCTTCTGGTGCAGATTGAAATTGGCAGATATAATGTGGTGGGCATCATGGAGACATGGCTGCAAGGGGATCAGGACTGGGAGCTAAATATCCAAGGATATATATCCTATCGAAAAGATAGGCAGGTTGACAGAGGGGGTGGGGTTGCTTTGTTAGTAAGAAATTAAATTAAATCGATAGCACAAAATGATGTAGGGTCAGATGATGTAGAATCTGTGTGGCTAGAGTTGAGGAATGGCAAAGGTAAAAATACCATAATGGGAGTTACGTACAGGCCTCCAAACAGTAGTCAGGATGTGGGGCACAAGATACACCAGGAGATAGAAAAGGCATGTAAGAAAGGCAAGATTACAGTGTTCATGGGGGATTTCAATATGCAGGTAGACTGGGAAAATCAGGTTGGTGGTGGATCCCAAGAAAAGGAATTTGTGGAATGTCTAAGAGATGGCTTTTTGGAGCAGCTTGTGGTGGAGCCCACTAGGGAACAGGCAATTCTGGATTTAGTGATGTGTAATGAGGCAGATTTGATAAGGGAGCTTAAGGTGAAGGAACCCTTAGGAGGAAGTGACCATAATATGATAGAATTTACACTGCAATTTGAGAGGAAAAAGCTGGAATCAGATGTAACGGTATTACACTTGAATAAAGGCAACTGCAGAGGCATGAGGGAAGAGCTGGCCAGAATTGACTGGGAGATGAGCCTGGCAGGAAAGACAGTGGAACAACAATGGCAGGAGTTTCTGGGAGTTATTTGGGAGACACAGCAAAAATTCATCCCTAGGAAGAAGAAGCATACTAAAGGGAGGATGAGGCAACCATGGCTGACAAGGGAAGTCAGGGACAGCATAAAAGCTAAAGAGAAAGCAAACAATGTGGCGAAGAGCAGTGGGAAACCAGGGGATTGGGAAGCCTACAAAGACCAACAGAGGACAACTAAAAAAGGAGTAAGGAGGGAGAAGATTAAATATGAGGGTAAACTAGCCACTAATTTAAAAGAAGATTGCAAGAGATTTTTTAGATATAGAAAGGGCAAGAAAGAGGCAAAAGTGGACATTGGGCTGCTGGAAAATTTAACAGGAGAAGTAGTAGTGGGGATCAAAGAAATGGCGGAGGAACTGAATAGATACTTTGCATCAGTTTTCACGGTGGAAGACACGAGTAATATCCCCAAAGTTCAAGAGAGTCGGGGGGGCAGAGGTGAGTATGGTGGCTATTACCAAGGAGAAGGTGCTAGGAAAACTGAAAGGTCAGAAGGTGGATAAATCACCTGGACCAGATGGATTACAGCCCAGAGTTCTGAAGGAGATAGCTGAAGAGATAGTGGAGGCATTAGTGGTGATCTTTCAGGAATCACTGGAGTCAGGGAGGGTCCCAGAGGATTGGAAAATCACTAATGTAACCCTCCTGTTTAAGTAGGGAGTGAGGCAAAAGATGGGAAATTACAGGCCGATTAGCCTGACCTCGGTCGTTGGTAAGATTTTAGTGTCCATTATTAAGGATGAGGTTTCATAATACTTGGAAGTGCATGGTAAAATCGGGCAAAGTCAGCATGGTTTCATCAAGGGGAGGTCATGCCTGACAAATCTGCTAGAATTCTTTGAGGAGTTAACAAGTAGGTTAGACAAAGGAGAACCATTGGATGTTATCTACTTGGACTTCCAGAAGGCCTTTGACAAGGTGCCGCACAGGAGGCTGCTCAGTAAGATAAGAGCCCATGGTGTTAGAGGCAATTTACTAGCATGGATAGAAGATTGGCTGTCTGACAGGAGGCAGAGAATGGGGATAAGGGTGTCCTTCTCAGGATGGTGGCCGGTGACTAGTAGAGTTCTGCAGGGGTCAGTGTTGGAACCACAACTTTTCATTTTATACATTAATGATCTAGATGAAGGAACTGAGACCATCCTGGCTGAGTTTGCAGATGATACAAAGATAGGTGGAGGGACAGGTAGTATTGAGGAGGTGGGGAGGCTACAGAAGGATTTGGACAGGTTAGGAGAATGGGCAAAGAAGTGGCAGATGGAATACAACGTGGGCAACTGTGAGGTCATGCACTTTGGTAGGAAGAATAGAGGCATAGACTATTTTCTAAATGGGGAGAGAATTCAGAATTCTGGAGTGCAAAGGGACTTGGGAGTCCTAGTCCAGGATTCTCTTAGGGTTAACTTGCAGGTTGAGTCGGTAGTTAGGAAGGGAAATGCAATGTTGGCATTTATTTTGAGAGGACTAGAATATAAAAGCAGGGATGTGCTGCTGAGATTTTATAAGGCTCTGGTCAGACCACATTTAGAATATTGTGAGCAATTTTAGGCCCCGTATTTCCGGAAGGATGTTCTGGCCCTGGAGAGGGTCCAGAGGAGGTCCCGAGAACGATTCCAGGAATGAAAATTTAACATATGAGGAACGTTTGAGGACTCTGGGTCTATACTCAATGGAGTTTAGAAGGATGAGGGGGGATCTGATTGAAACTCACAGAATACTGAAAGGCCTGGAAAGAGTGGACATGGGGAAGATGTTTCCATTAGTAGGAGAGACTAGGACCTGAGGGCACAGCCTCAGAGTAAAGGGAAGACCTTTTAGAACAGAGATGAGGAGAAACTTCTTTAGCCAGAGAGTGGTGAATCTATGGAATTCATTGCCACAGAAGGCTGTGGAGGCCAGATCATTGAGTGTATTTAAGACCGAGATAGATAGGTTGTTGATTGGTAAGGGGATCAAAGGTTACGGGGAGAAGGTGGGAGAATGGGGTTGAGAAACTTATCAGCCATGATTGAATGGCGGAGTAGACTCGATGGGCCGAAGGGCCTAATTTCTGCTCCTATATCTTATGTGTTCATGCGGTGACCACCAGATTGTGAACCCAAGCCTGCTCTAGATCTAGGTCCCACCAAGGTGTATGTCCCTGCACTGGTGCAAGGTGTGGGTAAGCGCTGTGACAGGACTTCCAGGCTTCTTATTTCCATCTCTTCAATGGATGAGGTGTCCTCTTGGATGGAGGTGAGGATCTGGGTGGAGCTGAGGGACTGGTTGGCAGAATTCCCTGTTAATCAAAGTAGAGATAATTAGTACATGGCAGCAGAGTCAAAAGCAGGAGAGAGAGCACTCACAGTTGGTTGAGAGAGGGATGATATGGTGCAGGATCCTCATGAGGGTGTTCACCGCCGATGTCACTGTCACCACAGGCATGGTCCATGTCCTCACCAGTCATCATGATGGCACACTCCTCAAAGTGAATGAGGGGCCTAATGTGGGCCACTCCACCCCTGGTCAGGGACCTCTCCCTGCTGACGTGAGCAGACTTACACAGCATGGAAACAGATGGAGAGAGCGTGAGCAGGACATATGGCACTGCATAGAATGTTTATGTGGTGAGCAGAGCCTGGACAGGATGAGGACAGGAGCTCGAGAAGGTATGAGCCTGATGGAGATGTGAGGGCGTGTGTGAGAGTTAATGGTGTTGTCCCTTGAGGTGTGAGATTCCTGTGGATGTGTGATGGATTTGTGAGCATGTGAGTTGAGAGTGATGAGAAGAGTGAATTACACCGGCGGAATGGAAGTCATTCATCCTCTTTCTGCACTGAGTGGCTGTCCACTTTTTCAGGGCATTGGCGCTGACCAGCACTACCACCGCAAACCCTTACTGGATTGGTGATGCAGCTGCCCAGAGCGGGGGGTAGAGGACATCACGGTGGGCCCCATGGCATTCAAAAGGCACTGAAGGGATGCATCACTGAAGTGGGGGTCTGCAATCTTTTTGCCTTTCGGGGCGATCCTGTCTTCCACACGGTAGTCCTGAGCTGAAGCACTGAGAGGTGTGCACACGGCTTCACTTTAAATGTGGTGCTTAGCGTGATGAAGCAGCAAGGTGATGGCGTTGCGGGAGAATGAGAGCCCACCCACCACAGAAATGGCAAATTTCCTGGGAATGCATAATTAATGCAACAGACCTGGGACGATAAAGCATGAAAAGCCGTCATTGTGGCCAGCTGGTGAAATGTCGTTTTACCTGCCCACTACTGCACTTAATGAAAATCTAGGACGGTTTCACTCTGTTATCTCAGAGAGTACAAAAGTCCTCAAGTCACATTCCCTTATGCAAAACTGTTTGAAACTAACTAGTTATTCCAATAACAGTATTCCAGTGTTGAGTCAAGTTAGTTTTGGGGTGGAATATGATGCATCAGCATATTGTTTGCCATTGGTAGTGGTTAAAGGGAACAAAGTCTCCCTGATGGGAAGACATTGACTTACAATGATGTGGTTAAACTGGGCTGAGTTATTTACAGCAGGGATCAATAAGAATACATCTGACATTGAGGAAGTGCTCAGGAAGCACAAAGTGTTCTTTGAGCAAGGAGGACCAAATGATAAAGTTAGACCTACAAGGCAGAAGTCTAGATAAAGAAAAATGTACAGCCAACATTTTTCAAGGCCAGGCCAATGCCTTCTGCACAGTTAGAAGCAGTAAGTAAAGAGTTGAAATAGATTAGAAAGAACAAGGGCAATTAAGAAGGTGAAGAGCAGCAAATGGCCTGCACTCAGTATGGCCGTTCAAAAATCAGACGGGTCCGTCTGGATTTGAGGAGATTGTTAGCAAATGGGTGATCCGGAATGATACTTACCCGCTGCCCACCAGTGAAGATTTGTTTTCTAATTTAGCCAATGGGAAGATGTTCGGTAAGATAGATCTGCCAAGTGCATATTTGCAATTAAAATTACCTGAAAAGAGCAAGGAATTGCTTACCACTCATGCACACAAAGGGTTGTACCCAGTATGAGAGCTGTCCCAAAGTGTAATGGATTAAGTATTAAGTGGGATGAAAGAAATATGCTGCTTCTCAGTAACATTCTAATTAGCAATGAGACAGAGGAAGAGAGCATTGGAAGGTTGAATGAAGTCCGAGATTAGCTTCAAGTGTATGGCATCGAAGCTGAAAAGCAAAAGTGTTGCTCTTTGATGTCAAATGTAATACCTGGGTCATCAAGTAGATGGTGAAGGTATCCACCTAACACAAGAGAGGGTTGAAGGGATTTTAAAAACAAACAGACCAGAGAACAAAGAAGAACTTAGAATAATCATAGGGATTGTTGTGTATTTTTCTTCCTAGACTTAACTAGCACATTTTCCCCACAGTATCAACTGCTCAAATGATCTAGATCTTGGTATGCAGGGGACAATTTCAAAATTTGACAACTGCACAAAACTTGGGAGAATTGAAAACTGTGAGGAAGACAGTGTAGAAGGACATTGACACATTGGTGGAGATAGATGGAGATGAAGTTCAATGCAGAGAAGTATGAGATGATACCCTTTGGTACAAAGAACATGGAGAGACAGTATAAATAAAGGATACTATTCTAAAGGGTGTATAGGAGCAGAGAGACCTGGGTGTACATTCGACATAAAAAGTACGATTATTCCTTATGCCCGACATTTATTTGCAACATCGGCATTTTCGTCTGGGGTGGGGGGTGGAGGTGGGTGTCCTGTTTGTAGGTGACTTTGTTCCCGAGAGGTGGGATGGACAAAGGAGAAGATACTGAGAGAAGCGGGGTGAGAGTTCTCAGATCCACAGAAGGTTCAATATTGCCCCGCAGTCTCAGATACATCCTCTAAAGTGAAGGCAACCTCCAAACTGGAGAGGTCACTTGGGATTTCTGCAGCCTGCTGGAAGTCCGCAAACCCCTTACTGTCTTCATCCCAGAGTGGTGTGGAAGATGCAGTATCCAACACATCCAAAGAGAAACTCTTTGATTCCGAAGGAGAAGGACAAGGACAATGTATCATTAAAAATTGTAGGACAGGTAGAGAGATGTTTCTAAAACATACAGTATTCTAAGCTTCATTAATAGGGGCATAGAGTACAAGAGCAGGGAGGTTATGATGAACTTATATAAGACACTAGTTGGGCCTCATCTGGAGTATTGTGTAGAGTTCTGGGTGCCACACTATAGGAAGGATTTGAATGCATTGGAGAGAGTGCAGAAGAGGTTTATGAGAATGGTTCCAGGGATGGGACACTTCAGTTATGAGGAAAGATTGCAGAAGTTGGGATTGTTTACCTTGGAGATGAGAAGGCTAAGAGGGGACGATAGAAGTTTGCAAAATCATGAGGGGTTTGAGTAGAGTAGATAGGGAGAAACTGTTCCTGCACGTAAACGGATCGAGAACGAGAGGGCACAGTTTTAAGGTGTTTTGCAAAAGAAGCAAGTACGAGGTGAGAAAAAACTTTTTCACACAGCGAGTAGTTAGGGTTTGGAATGCACTTCCTGGAAGTTTGGTGGAGGCAAGTTCAGTTGAGGCATTCAAAAGGGCATTGGATAATTATTTAAATAGAAACAATGTGCAGGATTATGGGTAAAAGGCAGGAGAATGGCACTAAGTTAAACTACTCAGAGAGCCAGTGCTGACGTGATGGGCTGAATGTCCGCCTTCTACACCATGACAACAATTCTGTGATTCAAAGATGGAATAGCTTGGGAGCGACACATACTCACTCTCTCACATATACACTCTCTCTTTCTCAGCCACACACACACACTCTCTCACGCACACACGCACTCACTCACACACACTCACTCACTCTCACTCACATGTGCACACACACATTCTCTCACTCACACACACTCACTCACACACACGTTCTCTCTCACTCACAGACACAAACACATACTCTCACTCACTCTCATATACACACACACAACCTTACTCACTCACATCTGCACACACACACATTCTCTCTCTCACTCACATGTGCCCTCTCTCTCTCACTCACATGCACACACACACTCTTGCTCTCACACAACCTCTCACATTCACACGCACACAGACACGCTCTCAATCACACATATACACACTCTCACTCACACGTACACATACTAGCACACACACTCTTGCTCACTCTCACACACACTTTCACATTCACATGAACACACACACACAAACACACTCACTCACACACACATACACACATTCTCCCACTCACTCACACACATGCACACTCTCACTCACTCTCATACACACGCACACACACTCTCACACTCACACACTGTCAATTACACAAATACCCGCACTCTTTCTCACTCACATGCACTCTCTCACTCACTCACACACACACAAAAACACACACAAAATCACAGAATCACACAGCGCAGAAGAGGCCTTTCGGCCCATTGAGTCTGCACCGACATGTGAGAAACACCTGACCTATCAACCTAATTCCATTTACCAGCACTTGACCCATAGCCATGAATGATATGATGTGCCAAGTGCTCATCCAGGTACTTTTTAAAGGATGTGAGGCAACCCGCCCCCACCACCCTCCCAGACAGCACATTCCAGACTGTCTCCATCCTCTGTTTTTCCTCACGTCCCCCCTAAAGCTCCTGCCCCTCACCTTGAACTTATGTCCCCATGTGACTGACCCTTCAACTAAGGGGAACAGCTGCTCCCTATCCACCCTATCCATGCCCCTCATAATCTTGTACACTTCGATCAGGTCGCCCCTCCATCTTTTCTGCTCCAACGAAAACAACCCAAGTCTATCCAACCTTTTTTCATAACTTAAACATTTCATCCCAGGCAACATCCTGGTGAATCTCCTCTGCAACCCCTCCAGTGCAATTCACATCCTTCCTATAATGTGGCGACCAGAACTGCATGCAGTACTCCAGTTGTGGCCTCACCAAGGTTCTATAAAACTCCAACATGACCTCCCTACTTTTGTAATCTATGCCTTGATTGATAAAGGTAAGTGTCCCATATGCCTTTTTCACAACCCCACTAACTTGCCCCTCTGCCTTCAGAGATCTATTGACACACACGCCAAGGTCCCTTTGTTCCTCAGAACTTCCTAGTGCCATGCCGTTCATTGAATACTTCCTTGTCAAATTACTCCTTCCAAAGTGTATCACCTCACACTTTTCAGGGTTAAATTCCTTCTGCCACTTATCTGCCCATTTGACCACCCCGTCTATATCTTCCTGTAGCCCAAGATACTCAATCACACTGTTAACCACCCGGCCAATCTTCGTGTCATCCGCAAACTTACTAATCCTACCCCCCACATAGTCATCTATGTCATTTATATAAATGACGAATAATAGGGGACCCAGCACAGATTCCTGTGGTACGCCACTGGACATTGGCTTCCAGTCACTAAAGCAGCCTTCTGTCATCACCCTCTGCCTCCTACAACTAAGCCAATTTTGAATCCACCTTATCAAATTACCTTGTATCCCATGTGCATTTGCCTTCTTTATAAGTCTCCCATGTGGGACCTTGTCAAAGGCTTTGCTGAAATCCATATAAACTACATCAACTGCACAACCCTCATCTACACACCTGGTTACCTCCTCAAAAAATTCAATCAAATTTGTTAGGCATGACCTCCCTCTGACAAGGCCATGCTGACTATCCCTGATCAAACCTTGCCTCACCAAGTGGAGATAGACTCTCTCCTTCAGAATTTTCTCCGATTGTTTCCCTACCACTGACGTGAGACTCACTGGTCTTTGTTCCCTTGCTTCTCTCTACAACCCTTCTTAAATAGCGGAACCACATTAGCTGTTCTCCAAACCGTTGGCACCTCCTTCGTGGCCAGAGGGGAATTAAAAATTTGGGTCAGAACCCCTGCGATCTCCTCCCTTTCCTCACTCAGCAGTCTGGGACACAAATCATCCTGACCTGGAGATTTCTCCACTTTTAAGCCTGCCAACACCTCCAATACTTTGTCACTCCCTAAATCAATTTGCTCAAGAACCTCACAGTCTCTCTCCCCGAATTCCATACCTTCATCCTCATTCTCTGGGGTGAAGATGGATGTGAAGTATTCGTTCAACACTCTGCCAATATCCTCTGGCTCCACCCATAGATTGCCCCCTTGGTCCCTATTGGGTCCTACTCTTTCCCTGGTTATCCTCTTCCCATTGATATACTTACAGAATATCTTGGGATTTTCCCCACTTTTACCAGCCAGAGATTTTTCATATCCCCTCTTTGTTCTCCTAATTGCTTTCTTAAGCTCCACCCTGCACTTTCTGTACTCTACTAATTCCTCCGCTGATTTGCTCCCCTTGTACCTGCTAAAAGCCTCTCATTTCCTTCTCATCATATCCTGAATATCTCTGGTTATTCATGGTTCTCTGGGCTTGTTACTCCTTCCTATCACCCTAGAGGTAACATGTTGAGCCTATACCCTCCCCATTTCCTTTTTGAATGCCCCCCACTGCTCTTCTGTAGATTTCCCCACAAGTAGCTGTTCCCAGTCTACCTTGGGCAGATCCTGCCTTATTTTACTAAAATCCACTCTCCCCCAATCCAAAACATTTTTTTGCAACTTGTTTATTTCTTTGTCCATAACAAGCTTAAATTATACCATGTTGTGGTCGCTATCACTAAGATGCTCCCCCACCACCATCTCAGCCACCTGTCCGGCTTCATTCCCTAGAATTAGGTCCAGCACTGCGCCGTCCCTTGTTGGACCCACTACATATTGACCTAAAAAGTTCTCCTGTACACATTTCAAGAAATCCACTCCATCCAAGCCCTTAACACTATGTCTATCCCAATTAATGTTGGGAAAGTTGAAATAATCTAATATAATTACCCTATTGTTATTATTTTTACACACCTCCGCAAATTGTGCACATATTTGCTCCTCCATTTCCCGCTGACTATCTGGGGGTCTATATTAAACACCTAACAATGTGGCTGCCCCTTTTTTATTCCTAAGCTCTACCTACAAAGCTTCATTCGATGCCCCCTCCAAGGTATCATCTCTCCTCACTGCAGTAACTGACTCCTTAACTAGTAATGCAATGCCTCCTCCTCTTTTACCCCCTCCCTGTCTTGCCTGAAGATTCTATATCCCAGAATGTTGAGCTGCCAATCCTGCCACTCCCTCAACCACATCTCTGTGATGGCTACTATAGCACAATTCCACATGTCAATCCTCACCCTTAACTCATCCGTTTTACCTGTAATAGTCCTGGCATTAATGGCATTAACACACACTCTCTCACTCACATACACACACACATTCTCTCTCTCACATTCACACGTACACACACACACTCTCACATTCACACGCAAACACTCTCAATCACACATAAACACACCTTCTCTCACTCACATGTACACACACACACTCTCACTCACACATACACACTCACACACCTCTTTCTCACTCACACGTACTCTCACTGTCTCACTCACACAAACACACACATTCGCTCTCACTCACGCACAATCTCACATTCACACGCTCACACACACTCAATCACACATAAACACACTCTCTCTCACTCACACGTACCCTCATTCTCTCAATCTCACATACACACACAAACACACACTCTCACACTCAGGTGCACACACACTCTCTTGTTCACACATTCTCAATCACTCATATACAGACACTCTCTCACTCACACACATACACTCTCACTCACTCACACACACACTCTCTCACTCACACTCACACGTACACACACACACTCTCTCACTCACTCTCACATACAAACACACACTCTCCCTCACTCACTCATACACACACACATTCTCTCTCTCACTCACACACATTCTCACATTCACACGTACACACACAGACACGCTCTCGCTCACATGCACACACTTTCAATCACACATATACACACATTCTCTCTCACTCACACACACACATACACACTCTCTCTCTCTCACACACTCTATCCCACTCTCACACACTCTCTCACTCACACAAACAGACACACACTGAATCTCTCACTCATGTGCACACACACAAACACTCACTCACACTCTCGCTCACACACACACACACTCACTCTCTCACTCACATACACACACAGTTTCAGTCACACACTCACTCACACACACTCTCATTCACACACACACATACACATCCTCTCTCACTTACAGACACCCACTCTGTCACTCACACGCACAAACACACACCCTCTTTCACCCACACACACACGCAGTCTCTCACTCACACACACTCTCAATCACACACATACACACACTCTCTCTCAATCACATGCACACAGACACTCTCTCTCACTCGTGCACACACACACTCTCTCTCTCATTCACATACACACATTCGCCCTCTCACTCATACGTACCCTCACTCTCTCAATCTCACTCAAACACACAGACACACACAGACACACACTCACTCAACAAACACACACGCTCTCCCACTCACTTTCACACACGCAAACTCTCACACGCACACATGCACACTCTCTCACACACACATTCTCTCTCACTCACAGACACACGGATACACACAAATACCCTCACTCTCTCACTCATACACACACTCTCACAAACTCTCTCTCTCTCATATGTGCCCTCACTCTCTCTCAATCTCAAACACACACACACTCACTCTCCCACTCACACATATACACTCATTCACACAAACAGATACACAAACTCAATCTCCCACTCACACATGCATACACACACACACAAACACAGACACTCTCTCACTCACACACACTCACACACACAAATTTACTCACTCTCATACACACAAACACACACACACTCTCTCACTCACATGTGCATGCACACACACATTCACTCACTCACTCACACACACATTCTCTCTCACTCACAGACACACATGCACACTCTGTCTCTCACTGACATGTACCCTCACTCTCTCACTCACACACACACACTCTCACTTACTCTCACACACACACACAACCTTTCTCACTCACTCACACACACAAATGCACACACACACTCTCTCACTCACATGCACACACACACTCAAACACACTCTCCATCATACGCATACACACACTCTCTCTCACTCACATGCTCACTCACTCACAAACACACACACTCACTCTCACGCACTAACACACACACACTCTGTCACACACACACACTGTCTCACTCACACATGCAAACATACACTCTCTCACATACACACACGCACACACACATGCAGTCTCTCACTCACACACTCTCAATCACACACATACACACACTCTCTCTCAATCACATGCACACAGACTCTCTCACTCACACAAACACATAGACGCACACTCACTCAAACACACACACACGCTCTCCCACTCACTCTCACACACACACTCACACACACACACTCATGCTCTCTCACTCACACACTCAATCACACATATTTACACACTCTCTCTCACTCACATGCACATACACACTCCCTCTCACTCACATGCACATATACACTCTCACTCGCACATACCCACACACTCTCCCTCGCTCACAGACACCCACACACTCTCACTCACTCACACATCAAACACACCCACACACTCTCACTCACTCACACATACACACACACATTCTCTCACTCACTCACACATCAAACACACCCACACACTCTCACTCACTCACACATCAAACACACCCACACACTCTCACTCACTCATACATACACACACACATTCTCTCTCTCACTCACACATACCCTCACTCTTGCTCTCACACACACACACATTCTCACATTCACAGGCACACACACTCTCTCACATTCACACGTACACACACATTCTCACATTCACACACACACACTCACTCACACGCACATACTCACTCACACACACACACTCTCTCACTCACTCACACTCTCACTCACACACACTTTCACACACACACTCTCACACATTCTCTCTCTCACTCACACCTACCCTTACATTCTCAATCTCACATTTTCAATCTCACACACACAAACACTCACCCTCTCACTCACACAAACACACGCGCACTGTCAGTCACACACACACACGCATTCTGTCTCTCACTCACACCTACCCTCATTCTATCAATCTCACACACACACTCACCCTCTCACTCACACAAACACACTGTCACTCACACACATACTCTCTCTCACACACTCACACATACCCTCACTCTGACAATCTCACACACACACATTCACTCTCACACGCACACACTCACCCTCTCACTCACACAAACACACTGTCACTCACACACACACACTCTCTCTCACACACTCACATGTACCCTCACTCTGACAATCTCACACACACACACACATTCACTCTCACACGCACACACACACTCTCTCACTCACACAAGCACACACACTTGAAACTGAATGGCTGCTTCAAATTCACAACTTTGCTCAGCACAGAGCTGGTCTCAGGACATCTACCAGACACAGCCAACATAACTCAACTGAACATATTTTGTTAAATATCTTTTTCCTCTTCGAACTTAGACTCCATTATCCTAAGCACCTCTTTGAACTGAAACTTTTATGTTTTCCTTTTGCCTCCACTTTTGTGTCAAATAATATTTAATAACCTTCCCTCGTTTACCGATGAAACCTTTTGTAAGTTGTAAAAGTCCCTTGTTACCTCTAAACATTCCTTGAAATTTAACATCTGGACTGATATCTTAATTTTTCCTTTGGTGTGTTTTTAATAACTATATTAAAATTCTTACTTGATGACCCAAGTCCCTCCAAACGGCTGGGCTTTTTTGCCCAGAACAGTCACCCAAAGGTTAAGGCAGAGCTTGCAATCTGAGCTGATGCAATGTGCACAGTTTCCCAGTGTATATCTGTGGTATTTAGCGAGCCACATGACACAGTGCTTCACTCTCAATCTTCAGTAATTTCTCAAAATTGTTTGAACAAAAAAGTAGATGACAAATTCCAAGTTTTTTTTAGGTAAAGTTTATCTTGATGTATTTTTAAAGAGTGCTTGTGTGTGAGTGCATGTGAGAGAAATAGTAGTCTCTACTGATTACAGACCTGTTGCTGCTTTATGAACTTTAGAAGGCATGTTAAACAGAGAGAGTATAAGTTGGATTTTGAAAGTAAGCAGGAGACAACTGATATACTTTTCTGACGGTTACAAAATGTGACCATTCTAATGATGGACACCAGTGCAATACAGAGAAAATGAGAGACTGAGATTGACAGACACAGAGATATAAATCAAGGAACCAATCAGAAAACAGTAAATTGAATGTCCGTCCTAATACATTAGAGTCAGGCCCAATATCCTTTTCCTAACCCTAGTTGCTGGCACACTAAAAACATTATTGAATGTTATGTAATAAAAATTAACAAGTCAATATATTAATGGCCTTTGTAATATGTTCAAGGGTTATGAAGGACCAGGATGATGAAGAGAGTTGAAGTGCTCTTTATTCATGGTCAGCACCTCAATAGCCTCTCCTAATCAAACTCCTCCTTCCTGGCTTCGTGTCAACTCCTGTTTAGAACTGTGGGCAAAGGTGTGAAGGTGAATGTTTGGTGCCTCTAAACCAGAAAGCTCCGGGTTTGGTAGGGCTTATCAACCTTAATTTTCAGTCTACCTAAGAAGAGATAACACTGATTTCAAAACCCCCAGCCATGGGTTAACCAATAAAGTATACATCGGATGACAGTGCAGCAGATCACAAAAAGTACCAATGGACTGGACAGTGATGTCAAGGGTAGATGAGGTTTTTCAGCCAGCTCACCAGCTCATCTGGGAGAAGAACAATTCCAAAATCAAACCCGCATCCTTTCAGCTGCTGCACTTGTGGCATGCATTGCACCAGTGTAGTATTAGATGCCTTAGATGAGGGAGTGGGAGTTTCTTTGCACAATCCCCACCCACTTAAAAATACTCAGTGTTCAGCAAGTCATCCAAAACATCAGACATATCAAGCCCTGTGGTGATTGGGAAGTGACAATGGGGACAGGTAGAGGATACTACTGGCAGTCTTCAGTCATAAGCCTGCATACAGGCAGCTTGAGGGTGACGGTCACTGTCCACTGATTGGGGCAGATGTGGAGTTCATATCCTCCTGAGACAACAGAGAAGACCTTTTCAGGAAATTGGCTGCTCTCTTCAATCCAGGGAAGAGAAAGGAAAAGAAATACAGCCTGCTGTCCCTGCACCAGCCAGACTACCATTCCTGGATGCTCATCCATTCATCAGAGTTGAAGTGTAAAGAACAAGACTATGAGTATATGATCTTTGCAGAGCGTAAAATTCAAGAAAAGTCCTGTGAACAGAATAAGGACCTCAAATGGTGTTCATTGACCTGACCAATGCTTTTAACACACTAAATTGGCAAGGCCTGTGGAAGGTTCTGTACAAATATGGCTGGCCTAAAAAGATGATCAGTGTACTTCATATGCAGTATTTGCGATTGAATATGCAAATCAAAACATGGCCTAGATTAGAACTGTTATAATAAATAGACTTAAAAAACATTGTCCTTTTATTTATTCATTCATGGGAGGTGAGCATCACTGGCAAGGCCATCATTTATTGCCCATCCCTAATTGCCCTTGAGAAGGTGGTGGTGAGCTGCCTTCTTGAACCATTGCAATCCCTGTGGTGTTGGTACACCCACGGTGATGTTAGGGAGGGGGTTCCAGGATTTTGACCCAGTGACAGTGAAGGAACGGCAATATTGTTCCAAGTCAGGATGGTGTGAGGCTTGGAGGGGATCTTGCAGGTGGTGGTATTCCCATGCATCTGCTGTCCTTCTAGATGTTAGCAACCATGGGTTAGGAAGGTGCTGTCTAAGGAGCTTTGGTGAATTCCAGCAGTACATCTTATAAATGGCACACACTGCTGCCAATGTGAGTTGGTGATAGACAGAGTGAATGTTTGTGGATGGGGTGCCAATCAAGCAGGCTGCTTTGTCCTGGATGGTGTCAAGCTTCTTGAGTGTTGCTGGAGCTGCACTCAGACAGGCAAGCGGAAAGAATTCCATTACACTCCTGACCTGTGCCTTGCAGATGATGGACTGGCTTTGGGGAGTCAGGAAATGAGTTACTCATTGCAGGATTCCTAGCCTGTGACCTGCTTTTGTAGCCACAGTGTGGGATTCAGCAATGGTAATGCCATAGAATGTCAAGGGGCAATGTTTAGATTCTCTCTTGTTGGAGATGGTCATTGCCTGGCACTTGTGTGGCCCAAATGTTGCTTGTCAATAGTCAGCCCAAGTCTGCCAATAGTCAGCAGGGTCTTGCTGCATTTGAACATGGACTGCTTCAGTATCTGAGGAGTCATGAATGGTGCTGAACATTGTGCAATCAAGCAAACATCCCCACTTCTGACCTTACATTGGAAGGAAGGTCATTGATGAAGTAGCTGAAGATGGTAGGGCCGAGGACACTACCCTGAGGAACTCCTGCAGTGATGTCCTGGCACTTAGATGATTGACCTCCAACAACCACAACCATTTTCCTTTGTATTAGGCATGACTCCAACCAGTAGTGGGTTTTCTCCTGATTCCCAATGACTCCAGTTTTGCACGGGCTTCCTAATGCCCTTGCTGTCAAGGGCAGTCATTCTCACCTCTGGAGTTTAGCTCTTTTGTCCATGTTTGAATGAAGGCTGTAATGAGGTCAGGAGCTGAGTGATCCTTGTGGAACCCAAACTGAGTAGTGAGCAGGTTATTGATAAGCAAATGTTGCTTGATGACCCCTTCTATCCCTTTACTGATGATCGAGAGTAGACTGATGGGGTGGTAATTGGTCAGGTTGGCTTTGTCCTATTTTTTGTGTACAGGACATACCTGGGCAATTTTCCATATATCCAGGTAGATGCCAGTGTTGTAGCTGTACAGGAACAGCTTGGTTTGGGGCATGGCAGGTTCTGGGGCACAAGTCTTTAGTACTCTTGCCAGAATATTGTCAGGGCCCATAGCCTCTGCAGTATCCAATTCCTTCAGCCATTTCTTGATATCATGCGAAATGAATCGAATTGGCTAAATCCTGTCGCCTGTGATGCTGGGGACCTCCACAGTAGGCTGAGATGAATCATCCACTCGGCACTTCTGGCTTAAAACTGTTGCAAATGCTTCAGTCTTATCTTTTGAGCTGATGTTCTGGGCTCCCCCATCATTGAGGATGGGGATATTTGTGGGACCTCCTCCTCCTCTGAGTTGTTTAATTGTCCACCGCCATTCATGACTGGAAGTGACAGGACTGCTGAGCTTAGGTCTGATCCGTTCGCTGTGGAATCACTTTCCTCTGTCTATCACTTGCTTCTTATGCTGTTTGGCACACAAGTAGTCCTGCGTTGTAGCTTCACCAGGTTGACATTTTTAGGTATGCCGGGTGCTGCTCCTAGCATGCACTCTTCACTGAACCAGGGTTGATCTCCTGGCTTGGTGGTAATTACAGATTGGGGGATATGCTGGGCCAAGAGGTTACAGATTGTGGTTGAGTACTATTCTGCTGCTGCTGATGGCCCACAGTGCCTCATGGATGCCCAGTCTTGAGCTGCTAAATCTGTTCGAAATCTATCCCATTTAGCACGGTGGTAGTGCCACACAACACGATGGAGGGTATCCTCAGTGTGAAGGCTGGACTTCGTCTCCACAAGGACTGTGTGGGCGTAGCTCCTACCGATACTGTCATGGGCAGTTGCATCTGCGGCAGGCAGGTTGCTGAGGATGAGGTCAAGTATACTTTTCCCTCTTGTTGGTTCCCTCACGCTGTCTAGCAGTTATGTCCTTTCGGACTCAGCCAGCTTGGTCAGTTGTGGTGCTACTGAGCCACTCTGGGCGATGGACATTGAAATCCGCCACCCAGAGTACATTCTGCACTCTTGCTACCCTCAGTGCTTTTTCCAAGTGGTGTTCAACATGGAGGAGTACTAATTCATCAGCTGAGTGGGGAACATAACATGGTAATCAGCAGAAGGTTTCCTTGCCCATGTTTGCCCTGATGATGAGTTCATGGGGTCCAGAGCCGAAATTGAGGACTCCCAGGACAACTCCCTCCTGACAGTGTACCACCATGATGCCACCTCTGCTGGGTCTGTCCTGCTGGTTGGACAGGACGTACGCAGGAATGGTGATGGCGGTGTGTGGGACATTATTTGTAAAGTATGATTCCATGAATCTGACTTTGTTAGGCCATTGTTTGACTAGTCTGTGAGACAGCTCTCCTAGTTTTGGCACAAGCCCCCAGATGTTAGTAAGGAGGATTTTGCAGGGTTGACAGGGTTGGATTTGCCATTGTCGTTTCAAGTGCCTACGCCGATGCCAGGTGGTCTGTTTGGTTTTTAATTCCTTATTCACATGTTTCTAGCAGTTACAACTGAGTGGCTTGCTAGGCCATTTCAGGGAGATTTAAGAGTTGCTGTGGGTCTGGAGTCACATGTAGGTGGGCTTTTATGACTATTGATTTGTGTTTTAATTCCAGATATTTATTGAATTCAAATTCCATTATCTGCCGTGGTGGCATTTGAACCCAGTCTCTGGATAACTAGTCCAATGACAATATCACTATGCCACCTCCTCATGTCCACGAGCAACATCATTATTTGAAGACCTGTGCCACATCTTCCCATGTCTTTCTTCCTCCAGTAAAAAGAAACTGTCATTTGATCCTTTTTATAGATACCTACAGAAATGTTGGATAAATTGACAGCACACTCAAACTTAACACATTCTATTGCGGAACTCTGCAAAACCCAGGAAATATATTTGTAAAGGGAGATTACTATTATGGGGTTAGATCTTTTCTCCAAAGTGATAAAGGAAGTTAAATGAGACCCTTTAAAGGATTAAGGAAAACAAAAGTGGAAGAGAACAGATCAAAATGTACTGTATGTCAAGATGAAAACCACAAAGGTGCAGTTAATATGTTTAGTGTTGTGTGTGACAGAAACAGAGCTTGTGTTTTGCATAAAATCCCATATTATAACATTTTAGATGGGGCAACTCTGGGAAAACTCAAGCTCAAGCAAAATGTGGAAATCTGAAATGAAAGTGAAAATGCTGAAAATACTCAGCAGGTCAGGTAACATCTGTGGCGAGAGAAACAGTAATGCTTCAGGCCATTTGTACTTTATCAGAATTGGCAAAAGTTCGAGAGATAACAGGTTTTAAGCAAGTTCAGAGGCAGGGAAGGAAAGAACAAAAGTGAATTAAGGCAGTTATTAAATGACAAAAGGGATGATGGTGCAAGCAAAAGGGAGTTGTACTGGGACATGTTAAGAAAAGATCTGCTCAGCGGCATTATGACTGGCAAGTAGATGAAGTAGGTGAAGGCTTGTATGGAGCATAAAAAACACAGACTAGCAGAGTAAAATGACCTGTTTCTGTGATGCTCCTGCTATATAATTACCAGCACTTGTCTGAAAAAACAGGAGTTGTGGTTACGCTCCGAAATTGTTAAACTCAATGTTGGGTCCAGACATTCTCAAGGGCAATTAGGGATGGGCAATAAATGCTGGTCTAGCCAGTAATGCTCACATCCTATGAATGAATAAAAAAAATACTGTAAAGTGTCTTGTTGAAAGGTGAGGTGCTGCTCAAGAGTAATAATCTCTGGATTACTGCTTGAACCACATGCAAACTAGCATAACAAACACATTTGAGGTTTAGATACACAAATGAAAGGGTGGTGTTTCACAGGGATTTCAATTCATTGAGCACTGGTGCTAGTACCGGAGAGATGGATTTGCTTTATTGAAATGGACTTCACTTAAATTAGGCTGGCAAATCACATACTCGGGTGGTAGATAAGGCTTTAAACTAATAAGGGGGGCAGAGGTTAAGGTAAATTGATAAGTCTGAAGAGAAAAGACTGTAGAGGAGAGTAGCAATTTGAGTGGTCAAGCAGATTAGGTCAGGGAGGGACAGAGTTTGATAATGATCATGGAATGTTAGTGACTAAGACCACATCAGGGAAAAAATAGTAAAATGTTAAAATTAAAGGTGCTTAAGAGCTGAATGGGTTTGATTCAGTAGCCATTATTTAGATGTAATTGCAAGATGATCAGACTAAATATTCAAGGGTACTTGACTTTTGTAAAAGATAGGCAAAATGAAAAAGTAGGTGGAGCAGTGTTCATAGTAAAGTATGAGATAAAGGCAGTTTCAAGATAGGACCTAGCCCAGAAGATTAGGGGGTTACATTTTACCAGAGCTTTGACAACAGGCTGGGAGGAGAGGGTGGTCTGTTAAATTGGTGAAGAAAGGCCGGAGTGTCATGCCTGTAGTTTTTCTGCTGCCATGCCATCTTGCAAGCAGTGGGGAAGGTGGCAGGTGGCCCTCTCACATAGTGCCAAATTAAGTGGCCAATTAAGGGCCTCCTCCCTGAGCATTTAACCAGCAGTGGGCGAGTGGAAGAGGGGTGCTACTTGGGGAGACTGCCAGGTAAACTCTGGTGGGCTTCAGTGTTGGGATGGGGGAGGGCCCTCCTTTTCAGGCACTCTCTGGCCCACAGAGAGGTTGCCCCTCTGGCACCAGTGGTCACCTCCCATGGCAACAGAACCATGTATCCTCACCAACAACAACCCCCTCGCTGTCGCCTGCCTGACCCACTGACTGCAGATCCCACTTATTTGGTCCATTTACTTCACTCAATTTATTTTCAATCCTCTAAGGCCCACCAAATCTTGCATTTAAGAAATCCCCTAGTACTGGTAACAAAACTTGTACTTTCTCTGCAGAAACAAAACTGTAACTTTTAGCCTTCTTATCTGCTTTCACTTTCATCATTTGCTGTGAGATCTTTAAATGTTCCCTAGCCAACTCACATGCCCTGTTCAATCTTTCCCTGAAATTTGATACATAATCCAGGAGACTAGCTTCTGAATTTTGACCCACCAATTTCTCATGAATCTATTTCAGTGGTTCCCTTAACTCATGACCATCAACTACCTACCAGACCCTTTGAATGTTAATTCTCATTGTATCAACAACCTTTGAACTAAGATAAAAGCAAAAAACTGTGGATGCTGGAAATCCAAAACAAAAATAAAAATACCTGGAAAAACTCAGCAGGTCTGGCAGCATCTGCGGAGAGGAATACAGTTAACGTTTCAAGTCCGTATGACTCTTCAGTAGAACCTCTGAACTAAACCTCTCTAACAATAAAACCCCTTTCATTGTACCAACTTTATTAGTAATATAAACAACCTTCAATATTCACTCTCTCTACCTCTGAGCACAGTAACAGCAGTGTGTACTGTCTACAAGATGCACTGCAGAAACTCACCAAGGTTCCTTCAACAGCACTTTCTAAACCTGCTTCAACCACCTCAAAGGACAAGGGCAGCAGATAATTCCAATTGCTAATTCCCCTCAGCCACGTGAGCCAGGTTACCTTTCCATCCAGACCACGAAGGGTATCTTCCTCACCTTGAAGCCTTTCAGACTAAATGGGGGTTCTGGGCTGTGCAGACAGTCTGTCTTGGTCTCTAGCAGCTGTGTGCCTGCTCCAATTCCCCTCACTGGTTCTCCCGCCACTGACAGAGGCTTCGACTGCTCTACTTGTGACTCTTGCTCTTACCACACTGGAGGTCACCATTCAAGGGCTCCTGCTTCCTCTGCCAATTGCACTCTCTCTCTCTCTCCTCCTCGTGGTTTCTGGCTCTGCCCCCTTCTTCTTCAGCCGATGCTCAGGGCTCCAGGCTCCACTCCACCAGCCTACCAAAGACATTGCTTCTTGCCCGAAAGGGGCTTTCAGGAACTGACCAATTCTCCTGCCTGACATTCTCCTGAGCCATTGACATCTGCTGTCGGAGACCCAGTGCTCTGCAGAAAGTGCCCCAGAGAAGGCAGGATGCAGCATCTGGCTCTGCACCAAAGTTGGAAGTCAGGCACTGGGGCCCACCACAACTCTCTGCTGTACACTTCCCTGCCTGAGAACTTATTGCATGATTACTGTTTACTAAGAATTACAAGTTTGATTGAGCTGCAATTGCTATCACATTCAAATCCACATTAGTGGCAGCATTTTCTTCGTCCATCATTGATCTGGGCAAATGTCGAAGATAAGGATGATATCCAGCATTTGCTCAAGATAACCATTTTAGCCCATCATCTGTATGGATACTTTCACAGATGTTGTGGAAGCAACTTGTTTTTCAGTAGGATCCAGGCTAGGTGATAGGTCAACCATGTTGGTGTCTAGGTTGTTCATATCTCCAGGGACCTCATGATCAGCAGCATTTGTTGCTTCAGTTGCAGCCTCACTGCCTGATGTCTCTGCATCTTCACCCAGGACTGGATAGGCCTCCTTACACCAAATGCACTCCTGGAATTCATGGCACACAGATCATTCCAAAATTCCACGTTGCTACCCGACTCTTCTTTACTCAAGCCACTGTCAGCTAGCACTTCAGGTGTGGCGGCACCATTATATCATTCAAAAGACTTTTGAGCAAATGTGAACCTCCTTCTAAGGTTGCTCTCCAGCTACAGGACTGATGTCATGGGTATGACCACCAGTGTTGAGTTACTTCCCTGCTTTGACCAAAGTACGCCTCTCACAGTTCTGGCAATAATTGGTAAGATCGACAGCCATCCGAGGCCAGTAAAGTTACTTTGTTCATGCAGTTGTCTTTTCCGATGCTTGGTGCCCTGCCTGATCGTAGACTACTTCCAGTGCTTGAAGCTTGAGACTGCCAGGAAGAATGAGTTGCTTTATCTCTCAGCCATTATCATGGACCAGCTGATAGAGGATGCAATTTCCTCCCTGATCTTCACCTCAGCAGTTTATGTGTCCATTTGGACTCCTCCATTAGGTAGCATCAGGTTGGTAGACATTTAGTCTTCCAGTAGAAGTAAAGACTACTGATGTCTTCATTCATGAGTTAAAGCTGCCTTAGGTCCTCATTTGAGATAAGATTGGAGCTGTCTTTCCCAATAGATCCACTCTCACTAACAGCTGCTGGCTTAAGGACACCTATGGGGTTTTGGTTTGGATTTGACCACCTTTGTCATGGAAATTGGTGATCAGTCTGGGCATTCTACCTTTTCTCCATCATGACTAGAGCTGTTCCATAGAATATGCCAGTTGGTAGCTCAGCTTTGTGAGAAGTGTGCTGCTCTGACAGGGCACGATATTGCCCAGTTGATGACAACTGATATGATCCTTTAGGGATGGTGTGGGTGGGTAAAGGACTAGCTCTGTTCCTGGCTACACAGACAGTTCTAAAGACAGGTCGTGGCTGATCTATTTCAAATGCAGTGTTGAGAACTTTTAGTCCCCTACTGCCAAGGTCCTAACACATTGCAAGTATTTGTCACCATAGGTGCTTTCCAGGAGTGCCCAAATATCTCTTAGCACATTTGATCCTCACACTCTGGGTGTCCTCAACTTCCTCACTTCTATGGGAGTATCTATTGGTCATGAACCACCAGAAAGGTGTGGCCGAGGATAGATATGGAGAGCTCGGCACAGCCATGATATAGGGATGTCCAACCTTTATGGAGTGGAAATTCAGATGAATGAAGAGATGTCAGCAGTTCACACTTTTCAGCTTGATGCTTCCTGAAAAGGTGATTGGTAATTATCAACATTTCTGCTCCTGTGTCAATTAGACATGACACTCTGACCTCTCCAAATCTCAAATGAACAGCTGGACAAATTCCAGATTTGCAGTGAGATCGAGCCTCTTCCTAAGATAATCTCGCCCTCCACTTGGCTCTTGGCAGATAACTTGCCTAGTTTAACATCTGGTGAAGAAGAGGGAATGCAGTTGTGCTGCAGTGAGTCTCCGTGCCTGATGTATAAGATCTGTGGTTGAGGGAAGTCTTGTTTGAAGTGCCCAACACCATTGCAGTTCCAGCACCTCTCTGAAGTATCTCGAGTCATGGCCTCGAGGCTTTGTTTGGAGTTAAGACAGCAAAGATTGGACCTGCGCTGGCTGCGCAGCAATCTCTTCCTCCTGTCTTTTCAGCATGAGGTTTACCTCTCCATCAGTGCCAACAGTCACCTTCCTTAATGGTGACCTGCCTCCTGGTCTTAGTGATCCAGACTTTCCCCATGATCCAGATGGTGTGATCACGCATAGAGGATGACAGTTGGAGTTTGTCACTGTTAAGTCTCCTCAACTCCATCCAGACATTTTCATCCCTCACTGCTTTAGGTAGGCGATTTTTCAGCTGCATGTCTCTAATTGGTTTGAAAGAAGGATCCAGGAGGATGATTCAGTCAAATAGGTTCACAGGCTCCAAGGATACTGAGGCCAGGTCCTCTCCTTTGGCCTGTTTACACCCACAGAACCTCAACTGCAGCTGCAACAACTTATTGCTGTTCTCAAACACCCTTGTCAAGACCTCAAAGATCAGATGCGGGCTCCTTTGGATAGAATACTTAGCCCCAGTATTTCTCTGAACGCTTTTCCGAACAAATGCTCCATCAAGAACATCACCTGCTCACTCTCATTGAGGCCCTTAAATGCCATGACCATCTGTGGGTCCTCGATCTCGTCTTCGACCGAAGGGTCATTGGATGTTTTTGGTCTTCTCCCAAATCTATCCAACTGCCTCCCTGTTGACAGGTCTTCCTTCCTCTGCGGAGTCAAGGGAAAGCACGTTGGGAGCCTTTTCCTGGTCTTCGCTTAGAAGTTCAACTTCCTCCTCTAATACCTATGACCCTGAAGAGATTTGAGCTGCTGTGGCCTTTCTCATGGACATAACCAGTTTCAGGTCTTCCACCATCTGCTCCATCTCTGTCGAACATCTCTCTATCTTATCCGCCATGGTTTGATGCCTATGTTGTGGAGTCCCATTTCTGACACCAAAATGTAACAAGATTTAAGCACACAAAATGTGCAATAGTTCCAAAACAGTAATGTTGTATTCGAATGGTAAACCTTTATGTACCTTCATGGAAGAGCTTGACTCACAGAAAAGAACTATTTACAATTGATGACCCAACACCCCAGTCACACCAGTAAACTATCGAGAACTCAACTCATGGTCTGGAATCAGCTGAGTAGCAGAGCAGTGGGAGCAGGAATGTTTTGTGTCCAGCAGAAATGACGGTTAGTGAATTCCTCTAGCTAATTCCCCTCAACTGCGAAAGACAGATTATGGGCATTTTCCTCAACACCTGTTTCTGCTCTAGTTGTCAGCATCACAGACTAATATCTGTATTCTGCTAACATTTACATGGGTAGCACTAGCTAAACAAGGCATGACTGCTGAAATTGTAGTCCTGATAATGAAACTAATAAATGGAAATAACCTAAAGATGTGTCTTGAGGCTTGGGGCTGTGACTATTTATTTTGGCAGCTTGTTCCATTGTGGGATTGTCCTTGGGAAGAAAGATTGTTTATACACTATCTTGGAAACAAATGGTCTTTGTAGTTTGTGTGGATGGCTACCTTATATTTTGCCATTGCCGGGGGGTACCAGATACTTGTTTCTGTCAGTTCCCACCATCCATTCCATATAATATGGTCAGTCTATTTGCTCCCTCCTTCTCTAAAGTGGTTCCCATTCCAAATCCCTGACCAAGGATGTGACACTGGTATATTTCACATACTGATTCATTCAGAATTGTGCAGTATGTCTTTGGATTGTGTTACAGACAGGGGAGAGGGGCAAAACTGAACCCCTTATTTTCTCGTCATCTGTCCATAAGGTGTTTTAACTTTTGAAAGAGACTGTGGTGCATTTCCCCAAACCTTCTGTCTGAGAGGTCAATTTTTAAAGTGGCTCGCAACAAACTCTCTTTAGCATTAAATCAAAAGTATGGTTTATTCACATATTCAAACCTGGGGAATGATCACAACTTCACACATACACACACAGACAAGCACACAATAAGAAGATAGGAAAGAGGAGTTTTTACAACTAAGAATAACATTTTCAAAGAGCACCACAGATGTGGATATCAGTTCACGTGATTGTACTCTGACTTTCTGGACTCTGACAATGACAATTCCCTCATGACGAGGTACAGTTCAGCAAGCTGAAGCAGGATTTTGCAGAATTCCTTTAAAGTTGATGGTGACACAGTGAGATGAGGTTGGTATATAGAGACTTGGTCTGCTAGGCAGGCGATAACAGGAATCCTCTAGAGAAACAGGGGTCGAAGAGACTTAAACTTGATGCAGACTGTTGGCCGGCCTGGAGTCCTGCTTTGATGTTTGCAGGCTGGAGTTTATACAGCAGACTGAGTTGCAAGTCTGGAAATGTAATAAAACTTTCCAAAAGCTAGAAGCTTAGATCATGTGATGTTGTCCATTAATAAGTCAGTTTCCAGTGAACAAATAGTTTCTATGCCTCTGGTTAAAATCTGTTGTTCACCTTAGGAGATAAACCTAAGATAAACTTTTAGCACCTCTGCAGGTCTAACAAGTTTCAATGGTTTCCCCTTAGTTATAGGGCTAGGCTGGAGAGATGGATTATCTGCTGGTCCTGGTTTTGTTGATTGCAATGTGGCCCCACAATGAGAGGTGTGAGATTCTGCAATGATGCGAGTTGAGCTTTTGTCCTGTAACTCCTGTTGGAAATTTCCAGAAAATGTAACTAGCTTGTTAAACATGTGACCTTGTAGCAATTATCTTCAGTTCAGCAAAGACCACTGTTAAAAAAGCAAAAGAGCCAGATTTATTTAACAATTTAAGATCTCTTTCATGTCTTAGGGACATGGCAATTGCTTTTATTTTATTCATGCATGAGATATGGCGTCACTGGCTAGGCCATAATTTATTGCCCATCCCTAATTGCCCTTGAGAAAGTGGTGGTGAGCTGCCTTCTTGAACTGATGCACTCCATGTGGTGTAGGTACACCCACAGTGCTGTTAGGGAGGGAGTTCCAGGATTTTGACCCGGTGACAGTGAAGGAATGACAATATATTTTCAAATCAGGATGGTGAGTGGCTTGGAGGAGATATTCAAGGTGGTGATGTTCCCATGCATCTGCTGCCCTTGTCCTTCTAGATGGTGGCAGTTGTGGGTTGAAGGAGCCTTGGTGAGTTTCTGCAGTGCATCTTGGAGATGGTACACCCTGCTCTCAGTGTGTTAGTGGTGGAGGGAGTGAATGTTTGTGGATGGGGTGCCAGTCAAGCAGGTTGCTTTGTCCTGGATGGTGTCAAGCTTCTTGCGTCCTGTTGGAGCTGCACTCATCCAGTCAAATGGAGAGTATTTCATCACAGTCCTGACTTGTGCCTTGCAGGTGGTGGTCAGGCTTTAGGGAATCAGGAGGTGAGTTACTCACCAGAGGATTCCTAGCCTTTGACTTGCTCTTGTAGTCACAGTATTTATACAGCTAGTCCAGTTCAGTTTCTGGTCATTTGGAACCCATAGGATATTGATAGTGGGAGATTCAGTCATGGTAATGCCATTGAATGTCAAGGAAAGATTGTTAGATTCTTTGTTGCTGGAGATGGTCTTTGCCTGGCACTTGTGTGGCACAAATGTCACTTGTCACTTGTCAGCCCAAGCCTGGATATTGCCCATGTCTTGCTGCATTTGAACATGGACTGCCTCAATATCTGGGGTGTCACAAATGGTGCTGAACATTGTGCAACCATCAGCAATTGTCAGAAAAACCCACTTGGTTCATAAACGTCCTTTAGGGAAGGAAATCCTTGGGTTGTGCAGAAAGTCCACTTTAAAAATAGCAAAAAAGAATAAAGTCTAATGCAGCAATTATCAGAAAAACCCACCTGGTTCACAGACCGCAGGTGTTCTGCAAAGCAGTCGCCCAGTTTACGTTTGGTCTCTCCAATGTAGAGGAGACCGCATTGGGAGCAATGAATGCAGTAGACTAAGTTGGGGGAAATGCAAGTGAAATGTTGCTTCACTTGAAAGAGGTGTTTGGGCCCTTGGACGGTGAGAAGAGAGGAAGTGAAGGGGCAGGTGTTACATCTTTTGCGTGGGCATGGAGTGGTGCCATAGGTGGGGGTTGAGGAGTAGGGGTGATGGAGGAGTGGACCAGGGTGTCCTGGGGAGGGAACGATCCCTACGGAATGCCGACGGGGAGGGGTGAAGGGAAGATGTGTTTGGTAGTGGCATCATGCTGGAGTTGGCGGAAATGGCGGAGGATGATCCTTTGAATGCGGAGGCTGGTGGGTTGATAAGTGAGGACAAGGGGGACCCTATCATGTTTCTGGGAGGGAGGAGAAGGCGTGAGGACGGATGCGCGGAAGATGGGCCGGACACGGTTGAGGGCCCTGTCAACGACTGTGGGTGGAAAACCTCGGTTAAGGAAGAAGGAGGACATGTCAGAGGAACTGTTTTTGAAGGTAGCATCATCGGAACAGATGCGACGGAGGCGAAGGAACTGAGAGAATGGAATGGAGTCCTTACAGGAAGCGGGGTGTGAGGAGCTGTGGTCGAGATAGCTGTGGGAGTCGGTGGGTTTGTAATGGATATTGGTGGACAGTCTATCACCAGAGATTGAGACAGAGAGGTCAAGGAAGGGAAGGGAAGTGTCAGAGATGGACCACGTGAAAATGATGGAGGGGTGGAGATTGGAAGCAAAATTAATAAATTTTTCCAAGTCCTGACGAGAGCATGAAGCGGCACCGAAGTAATCATCGATGTACCGGAGAAAGAGTTGTGGAAGGGGGCCAGAGTAGGACTGCAACAAGGAATGTTCCACATACCCCATAAAGAGACAGGCATAGCTGGGGCCCATGCGGGTACCCATGGCCACACCTTTTATTTGGAGGAAGTGAGAGGAGTTGAAGGAGAAATTGTTCAGCGTGAGAACAAGTTCAGCCAGACGGAGGAGAGTAGTGGTGGATGGGGATTGTTCGGGCCTCTGTTCGAGGAAGAAGCTAAGGGCCCTCAGACCATCCTGGTGGGGGATGGAGGTGTAGAGGGATTGGACGTCCATGGTGAAGAGGAAGCGGTTGGGGCCAGGGAACTGGAAATTGTTGATGTGACGTAAGGTGTCAGAGGAATCACGGATGTAGGTGGGAAGGGACTGGACAAGGGGAGAGAGAAGGGAGTCAAGATAACGAGAAATGAGTTCTGTGGGGCAGGAGCAAGCTGAGACGATCGGTCTACCGGGGCAGTTCTGTTTGTGGATTTTGGGTAGGAGATAGAAGCGGGCCGTCTGAGGTTGGGCGACTATCAGGTTGGAAGCTGTGGGAGGGAGATCCCCAGAGGAGATGAGGTCAGTGACAGTCCTGGAAACAGTGGCTTGATGTTCAGTGGTGGGGTCATGGGCCAGGGAGAGGTGGGAGGAAGTGTCTGCGAGTTGATGCTCAGCCTCCGCGAGGTAGAGGTCAGTGCGCCAGACAACAACAGCACCACCCTTGTCAGCGGGTTTGATGACAATGTCAGGGTTGGACCTGAGAGAATGGAGTACAGTAAGTTCAGAGAGAGACAGGTTAGAATGGGTGAGCGGAGCATTGCTCCTGCCCCACAGAACTCATTTCTAGGTAGTTGAGAGCATTTTGTGACTGAATCATTTGTACTTCTATTGCTTAATGTTGCTTATGCGTATTTCCAAATGTTGGGGGAAAAAATTACCAGTCGTTTGGCCTGCATGATACACTGACAGTTTTCAAACTTCTGGAAAGGAGAGGGATGCAAAATGCAACATCTGGTGTAGTATCACAATAAAAAAGTTTGAATGTTATCTCTATTTAAAGTGCGCATAAAGGTGCAAACCTCATCACAAAAGCAACTCAGCAGGTCCTGCGCACCCACCTTTTACCCATAGTCCTGCAAATCCTTTCCCTTCAGATAATTATCCAATTCAGTTTTGAAAGCCTTGATTGACTCTGCCTCCACCGCACTCTCTCAAGCAATGCATTCTCAATCCTAACCACTCTCTGTGTAACAACTTTATTCCTCATGCCATCTCTGGTTCTTTTTTTCCCAATCACTTTAAATTGGTGTCCTCTGGTTATCAGCCCTTATGCCAATGGGAACAATTTCTCCCTATCTACTCTGTCCAGACACCTCATGATTTTGAATGCATCTATCCTATCTCATCTAAATCTTCTCTGCTCTAAGAACAGCCCCAGCTTCACAAATCTATCCATGCAAGTGACGTCTCTCATCTTAGGAACCATTCTCAGAGGTTTTTCTGCACCTTCTCAAATGCTGTCACCTATTTCCTTAAGTGTGGTGCCAGAACTGCACACAATATTTCAGTCGAGGCCAAACCAGTGCTTATAAAGATTCACCATAATTTCCTTACTATCATACTCAATGCCACTGTTTACAAAGCCCAGGATCTTGTATACCTTATTAAATGCTTTCTCAACTGGTCCTGCCACCTTCAATGATTTGTACACATATAACCCCAGGTCTCTCTGCTCCTGCATCCCTTATAGAATTTTATATTTTATTTTATATTGCCTTTCCTCGTTCTTCCGGTTAAAACATATCACTCGACGCTTTGCATTAAATTTCACCTGCCGCTTATGTCCATTCCACCAGTCTACGTTCTCTTGAATCTATTACTATTCTCCTCACCGTTAACAGTACTTGCAAGTTTTGTGTCATCTGCAAATTTTGAAATTGTGCACTGCACACTTACTTAAGACTAGGTCATTAGTATAGATTAAGAAAAGCAGTTATCCCAATACTGTTTCCTGGGAAACCCCATTATATTATGAGAAATGGATGTTTTTTAAATTTTTTAGGGAATATGTTATTCTGTGAAAAAGGCTGTTGTGTCTGATTGTATGTGTCTGTGTCTGTGTGTGAGTATATATGTGTGTATGATTTAATTAAGCTGGGCAGAGATTAATAGGGGAGAGGTTGTCGAGGGGTTTAAGACATGAAAAGGATAGAGGTGTTGGGTTTAAGGTACAAATGAATAGGTTAGATCTAACAATTGCATTTTTAAATAGGTTGACAGTTTGTTTGAATATCAAAGGGAAGTCAGAGGTAACAAGAAACACGTTTGCATCTTGCAGGAGTTCTATAGGTAAACAAGTAATGTGGTATTGTATTTTATTGACCCATAAGCAAAGACAAGATGGAAATATGAAATATCTTATATTTGAAAGGATTTGAGTTTTAAAAGAGGTGTGAGAATAATGGAACTGGAGATGAAAGGGGAAAAATACTTTATGGTTATTGTGGAGAGCTTAGGGTAGCTGTAGCTATCTGAGCTGCAGTAGCTGGACCTGGAGCTGTGAGATATTGCTGTTTGAGCTGTTGAACTGGGGCTCAAGTTGGTGAGATGTATCAGCTGGAGCTATAGTTGGAGCTGTGGGCTGGGAGAGGATGCAGTTTGAATCAACCATCCGGTCAAATCAGGAAATCTTGGACTGCAAAAAGCAGTTTTATTCTGAAATTTGGATCTCCACCACAGAGTGGAAGAGGGTTAGAGGTCATGTGGTATGCCTTATCCAGGCTACAGCAGTTTGCCTTGGGTAATATTACTGGATTTTTATAGTTAAACATCCATAAGGGATTGTTGCCTGGAAGGTGTTTACTTGCCGGTCTGACCAAGTAGAGATTCTTTTTGGGGAATATGTTCAAAGACTAACCTTAATTGTGCAACTTTAATCTTGTGCAATTAAGTTTTCTTTTATTCTTGTTAATAAAATTTTTACTTTTAATTTTTAAAATCCCAAAAGTGTTACTGAGTTTCTTGCTGCTGAGGTGCATACATCATGTTCTCGTTTTCAGTATACAAAAAAAAGGTAATGGCCAATAAGCCAATTTTCCCTCTGGAATTTGGTTTGCGAGCAACTAACATCTGCTGTGGTCATGACAATGTACCTTCCTAGAGTCCGAAAAACAACTGTTCACTGCCTCACTGTTTCCTATCACTCAATCAACTTTGATTCCATGCTGCCACTGTCCCTTTAACTTCATGGGCTTCAGTTTTACTGTCAAGCCCAATAGGTGGCAGTACATTCCATGCCTTTTAGAAATCCATGTACTTGCCATCAACCACATTATTCTCATCAACCCTGTTTCCTCATCAAAAATTCAATCAAATTAGTTCAACATGATTTGCCTTCCACATGTTGCCTTTCCTTAATAAATCTACCATTGTCTAAGTGCTATTAATTTTTCCCCAGATTTTCATTTTTAAAAACTTTCCCACCACTGAGGTTAAATCAACTGACCTGCATTTATTAACTGGGTTTACTTCCACACCCATTTTTGAACATGGGTAATACCAGAGAACTGGAATATTGCACATGTCCAACGGGGATTCGAAAATTATGGACAGTGCCGCATCAATTTCTGTATCTAATTCCTTCAGTATTCTCAGATGTATTGGATCTGGCCCAGGTGACTTAACAACTTTCAATGCAGCCAGCCTTTCTAATAGCTTCACTTCATCCATTTCTAGCCCATTCAGTTTCTCAATTACCTGCACTTTCACTACATCTTTGGCAGAATCTTCTTCCTTGGTAAAAACTGATGCATAAATCCTCTTTTTGGTCCCTAAAGGGCCTGACTATTCCTTTTCCCACACTTTTACTTTTTTTGCATACAGAAGACTTTGGGATTCCCTTTTATGTTGGTTGTCAATCTCTTCTCATGCTCTCACTTTGCAGCTCTCATTTCTATTTTCACTTTTCCTCTGAACTATCCATATTCAGCCTGGTTCTCCCTTGCATTATCCACCTGACATCTGTCATAAGCATCCGTTTTCATCTTCCTCTCTTTGATCATCCAGGGAGCTCCAGTTTTGTTTGTCCTACCTTTTCCCCTTCTGAAAATAAACCTCGACTATACCCAAACTATCTCCTCTTAAGGCAGCCCATTTTTCAATTACAGTTTTGTCTGCCAGGGTGGCATGGTAGTGCAGTGGTTAACGCTGCTGCCTTGCAGCTCCTGGGACCTGGGTTTGATATTGACCTCCAGGGTCTGTGTGGAGTTTGCAATTCTCCCTGTGTCCGCGTGTGTTTCAGCAAGTGCTCTGGTTTTCTCCCACCATCCAAAGATGTACCGGTTAGGCAGATTGGTTACAGTTAAATTGCCCCCTAGTGAGTGTGTTCTTGCAAGTGTGTGCCCTATGATGGACTGGCATCCTGTCCTGGATGTACCCCACTTAGTGCCCATTGCCTGTTGGGATATGGTCCGACTCCCCATGATCCTGAATTGGATAAAAGTGGCTCTGGAAACATGAGTGAATGAGTTTTGTCTGCTAATCTTTGATTCCAAATTACCTGGGCCAGATCCAATTAAAGTTGATGAAGCGAATGCGATGGCTGTTGGCTTTATGGATTTTAAGTAAGTGTTTGACAAAAAATCATGTTAACAATATTTCAGCTCATGGAATAGGAGGGTTACTGTCAGCTTGGATAAAGAAAAATGGACCCAATGACAGAAAACAGCGTGTCATGGTAAATGGTTGTTTTTCAGATTGGAGGAAGACAGTGGTGTCCTCCCAATGTCAGTGGTGCACTATTGTTTTTTGATACATATAAATTGCTTGGGTATTGGAATTGAGAGTAAAATTTCAAAATCTGCCAATTATACCAAATTTGGAGGTGTGGTAAACAATGAAGATGATACCCATTGACTGCTGCAGGGCATAGATATCCTTAGTAGGATGGACAGATAAATGACAGATGGAATCCAATACGGAGAAGTGTGAGGTGATGTATTTTGGCGGAAGGGATTGGGAGAAGGAGGGGCAAAATAGTCTTAATAGCACAGTTCTAAAGAATGTGCAGGGACAGAGGGATCTGGGGGTTCCAATGCATGCATCTTTGAAGGTGGCAGGACATATTGAAAGCGTGGTTAGTGTCGCATATGTGATCTTCAGCTTCATTTTAAAAAAAAATATTGAGTACAAAAGCAGGGAAATTATGCTAAACTTGTATAAAATACTGGTTCGGACATATTGTGTCCAATTCTTTTCCTTTAGATGGTGCACAGGAG
Organism: Carcharodon carcharias; assembly: GCF_017639515.1. Taxonomy (NCBI): domain Eukaryota; kingdom Metazoa; phylum Chordata; class Chondrichthyes; order Lamniformes; family Lamnidae; genus Carcharodon; species Carcharodon carcharias. Next base: position 124,559,111 of record NC_054470.1, read on the forward strand.
ATTTACTCAAATGACTGCAGGGATGAGGGATTTTAGCTACAATATTAGGCTGGAGAAGCTGGGATTGTTCTCCTTGGAACAAAGAAGGTTGAGGGGAGATCCAATAAAGGTACACAAGATTATGGGCAAGATCTTCCTCCCATTGGGGGCGAAGTTGAAATGCAGGTGCACACAGGCATGCCTCCGATCGGCGCTCCCGATTGGGGGCATGCCACTATTTTATGAGGCAGGCCAATTAAGGCCCGCCCAGCGTAATGTCCGCATGGAAGCATTATGTGCTCCCAGTGCGGGCGGGGAGGGGGGATTCCCTAAACCTGAGGGTGCACTCTTTCATGCATGTGCATGAAAGAGCACATTCATCTCCCTGAGGCTAAGTGCTGCCTCAGGGAGATTGCCTCTACTGTCAAAAATATTAAAAGTAGAGAAAAAAAATTCCCTGAAATGCCCCCTAATGTGACACTGTCACATGAGTTGGGACATGTCCATAACATTTTTAAAAACTTTAATTAAATTTTTAAAAACCTACATGAAACCTCATTCTCCCCGTGGATGAGGTTTCATGCTTTTTCTAATTCCCGCCAGGGCTCCTGGCCTGCCCGCCAACCTTAAGGTTGGACGGGCAGGTCCATTAATTAGTTTAATGACTCTGCCAATGGCCTCAATTGGCCATTGACAGGTCAGCAGGCGCACAGCTGATTTGGCTGAGCCCTGCCTACCTGAAAATTTAAATGGGGTGTTCTGCCCGACGTCACTGCGCATCATTTTATGCGTCGGTGAGCGGGCCCCGGGCCCCGCCTGCCCCCCAATGGGAAAATCCTGCCCTATGACAGGCTTATATAAGGTAGACAAAGAAAACATGTTCACATTAGTTGATCATACAAGGACTCAAGGACACGGGTTTAAGGTTTTAGGCAAGAAATATGGGGCAGGGATGTGGGAAGAACTTTTTTGTCTGCAGTGAGGAGCAATGATCTTGAACTTGCTGCCTACATGAATGGTGCAAGCTGGCATGATCAATGAGAACAGCTAATTGGATAGGCACTTGAAAGAAATAAACTTGCAGGGCTGCAGGAATAGAATCGGGGAATGAGGCTGATCCGATTGCTGTCTAGGGAGGAAGCATGGAGGACCGAATGCCACTTGTGCCATTGTGGGTCTATGACTCAGCCCACTGAAGTTGCACTATGCCAATTAATTATTTTTAGTCTGGATTCTTTTTGTCTTTTTTCACAGCCAACCTAAACCTTATGATACAATGATCACTGTGGCCTACATGTTCCCCCACTGACACTTGATCCATTTGGCTCACCTCATTGCTCAGTACCAGATCCAGCAATGCCTCCTTCCACATTGGACTGGAAACATATTGATGTAGAAAATTTTCATGAACAGACTTTAGAAGCACTTCCCTCGCTCTGGCCTTTACATTATTACCATTCCTGTGTGAGGACAACAGAAGTCCCCCATTATAACTATAGTTTTTGCACCACTGCAATTTCCTTGCAAATTTGTTATTCCATATCTTTCCCATTAGTTGGCGGCCCACAGAATGCACACAACAACGTAAAGGTACCCTTACTGTTTCTTAGTTCGAACCAAGTAGATTCAGTCCTTGACCTCTCTCAGACATCCTCTCTCTCCAGAACTGTAATATTACCCTTAAACAACACTGTGACCCTTCTCTCTTTCCTTCCCTATCTTTTTGGAACACCTTATAACTAGGAATATGTAGTAACCATTTCTGCTCTTCTTTAAGCCAGGCCTTTGTTATCGCCACAACGTCATCCGCCCACATGGCTACCTGCACCTGCAGCTTGCCAATCTTATTTACCATGCTTCATGTGTTCACATACATGAACTGCAAACCTAACTTCAATCTTATTGCATTCCCTCTTACTCTGACCCCACCTAATACCTGACTATTTCTTACTCCAGTGCTGTCTCTCCCTCTCCCACTTTTTTTGTGCACCTTGCTGTCCCCCTCTAATATTACCTCGTAGTTCTCATTCCCCTGTCACTAGCAAACTGCCTGCAAGGACATGGATGCTGTCTCTGTTCAGATGCAACCAGTCCGGTCATATACTTTCCATCTCCCCCATCTACTTTCACCTCTTGGTTCATAGTTTTTATTCCTTTACTTCCCTTCTGTGTTCCTCTACTCACATCTTCCCTTCATTGCAGGGCAGTCCAGGCCAGAGACATTTTCACAGATAAAACTAATGTGCCTCCTTATTCAGTCATTCAGAGTCAAACTTGTACTATGTGAAAGAGGACATTTGTCCACCTGAAGTTGGCAAAACTCTCCATTAGAAGAAGCCCATATGCGATTTTTCGGCAAACTGGGATTTGAATTACAAATGTTTACTACCTTACAGGCTCTAAGTTAATACTAGGGAGCTCGCATACGACAGCAAAACAAACAAAGGCAAGGATGAACTACAGTGATCTAACTGTTCATCTGTTTGTTTTGGAACAGTTTCTTCACAAATGCTAACAGCTTTGTGTATGTATAAAAAACCTCAAATGCAAAACCCTTTCACCCTGTCATTTCCCCAAGAGCTAACAGTTGCTTTGAATAATACACCTTTGTCATTCTTCCCCCCTCTACCCCCCGAATGAAAATAGAGCTTTTTACATTAAAATGAGTTATTTTCACAAATAAGAAATCCTTGGTAATGAAAAACCATTAGCTTCACAATAGACAACTTCAGAAGCACAAATTCAGAAGAACATAATCTTATAAGTATTTTAAAAATACAGTTGCACTGAGAACGGACAACACTGAGCTGCCAATGCAAAAGTGAAATAGGAATGCTACTTCTCGTCTTCAAAACTAAAACTATTTTATCAGCTAAATTAATCATGAAATTTGGCAAACTTTTCAAGGATCATCTTTTAATATTGAAATATCACATGGTGTTATGACGTGGCAGATGATGTGGGCCAGGAGGATCAAACCCACAAGGGAAACTTGGTCACGCTATCACAACAGTTTTGCAATTTATATTTATTACGAGAAGATGTATGCACTGAATTCAGAAGTAATGAGTCCACTAAGACCTTCATAGACTTTAAAAGTTAAATTAAAATATTAACAAAATAAAGGGGAGGATATTTGGCTCAGTGTGCCTCAGGGAGATTTCTGTGTTTTTTCGTGCGCATGCGCAAAAGAGCACACTCCCAACTTAGGGAACCTCCCCACCTGCACAAGGAGTGCTCAGCGCTTCCAGGTGTGAGTCATGCTGGGTGGGCCTTAATTGGCTCACCCATCAGGTCTATGCCCGCCCACACCCACACAACACTCCCACAACAGGTAGATAACTCTCCCCAAAAGATTTCAAACAGATACATTAGACTACAATGACTCACTACTCTAACAACTCATAACATTTCTAATTAACCTGACTCCCAGTTACACACCCCCTTTAAGGCAACAGTCCAAAATATATTTTAGATTTAAAATGAAACCAGCAAGTTAGCACAATACCAATTGACAGTGGAATTCCAAATGGTTTTCTCCAACTTTAGTTCCTGGACATAGCAGACTTATGCATGAATGTTGGAGGCTTCTTCAAGACTGTTTCACACACTCCTGTTAGATCTTACATGGCCCCCAACATAGCCTTTCATTCTCCTTTGGGAAAAATAAACACACTCCTTAGCCTTGTTTATCTTGCTAGCTGTAAACAGACTAACATCCCTTTCAAATTCAAACAATCCCTTCACTTATTTAAAATGCAAATTCTCTTCATACCTTATATGCTAAGACAACATCCATGTTTACTCATTAGCATTTTAAGTACATTTCTACAACTAGCTTCTTTTGATAATTTCAAGCTTGCAGGCAACCTGACTCTAAATGTAATTAAATCACACAGACAGAACCATCTACAGTTATACCCATAAACCTACTTAACAACAAATCAGAAAAATATTATGAAAATTATCCCTTTATAACAATGGACTTGTCAATCTTCTTTTAAAATATGCTTTAAAACATGCTTTAAAATATTTTATACTATTTATGTGAGATCTTGATATGGATCACTCTCTTTGTCTGCAAACTACAGGGATTAGATTGCTCGGGCCATTTGATGATATATTTTTAGTCTTCAGCAAGCATCTTTAATATTATGACTTAAATGGCTCATCGGGCAATAATGAAGTGGCATCATTGTTTTTCCAGATAGCATTACTTCACTAGAAGTTACATCAACATTATATGACAAAAAAACTAAGATTAAGTTGCCTATTTTTCTTACCTCATTCAGTTACCTGTTATTGCACCTGGATCTTGAAAATGTTCCTCATTAACTTGCCTTTGCACTTTCAAAAATTTTGTAACTTTGTTTGAACAGTTCCATGTAAACATGAATTATGCCCAATGCAATTGAATATTCTGACATCCAGGACATCAGTCCTTCAGAACAAAATTGAGCTTTTTGGAGATAGCTGCTGCTTTTTTTGAGGGGAAAATCTAGCTCACCGCCTGTGTCTAAATCTGGTTAGACCGCTACTTCCTTGATATTTAAAACAATGCAATTCTTTCATCTGTAAGGTCTTAATTTATTTTGGTATCTTATTTGCTGTTTGGATCCTCATAGCCCGAGTCTTTACAGCATTGATGCTTAATTTTTTTTTTGCTGTCACATTTAGCAAATCAGATTTTTAAGTTCTCAACCTGCAGACACCACCTTATGTAGCTTTTGTCCATTAATCTGTGATAAGCCATCTACATTTATGTTGTTTCTCTTTTTATTCATACAATCAATAGTGCGTGAATGGGTTGAAGGAAAGCAAGGACAGATGGTTACTTTTGTGAGACTTGCACGAAGAAAAAAGGAAATGTACCTTCACTACGTTACACGATGAGAAAAGCAAATACAACAGTCAGATACTTCAGTATTGTTCTGAGTACAAGTTCAAGAAAATTGAACAAACTATACAACTTGTTCGTAAGATTAGATGTAAAATAGTTTTAAAAAACCCAAAAGATTGCAAATAGCAGACATCCAAAAATGAAACAAGGATTCAAAAACACCAACAGGTCAGGGAATCATCTGTGGAAAACCCACCATGTTTCAGGTTATATGGCCTGAAAAATGTCTGCTGTTTTTCCACAGATGCTGTCCTGATCTGCTGGATGTTTCAAGCTTTGTTTCTCAGTAAAATATTTTGTAATTGTGGTCATCAAAATTAATATGAATACATTTGATGCAAGGAACAGTTAATAATATTTATTGGATGCAAAATATTTCTGTTATAAAGAAACACATTGATTATTACATTGAAAAAAGATCAAGGCAAGACATGATCTAGATGGGGTGATTTTAAACAAAGATTAAAGTTAATATAGAGTTATAGAATAATAAGTCTGAATTAATTTATTTCACAGGTGAGTTAAGATATGCTCCTTATCAGTGAAATAAATAGAAATTTGTGTTAACTGTTACATATCAACACCATCATATCCACAATTGGTCATATTAAGGTAAGTCATACAACATAATAAATCAACAATCCAACAATGTTAAGAAAGAACCATTATAATTTGACTGATTTTTTTTAAAAATTGGAGGTAAGAACTCCCAAATGCCTCCTCTCCTCAGTTGTGACAAAAGTGCAGCTCCCCAAAGAAACCAGGCAGTTTATGCCAGTTTCAGTTGGCTTCTATAAAGTGTGGTAGAGGGATCTAGAGTTGTTCTCCCCCCCTAATTTTTTCTTCTTCTTCTACTACTGCTACTATTAATACTACTACTACTACCACCAGCACCAAAACCAACACCACCATCACCAACACCAGGAACTGCTTAGCTTCCACTCTATGTTTTCCCAAGTGGTATATGGCTGAGATTGGGAATTCCGATTTGAGGACACTGGTGCAAAGCCATGTCCTGACATTCAGTTAAGCTGTGCATTTGTATTTAGACAGTACGCTATCAGAGGCTGCTATTTTTCATTAGCCAGGTATCTGGCACACAAAGAAACCATGTTTGAGTCTCTAATTGAAGCTGGTAAGAAATCAACAAAGGTAGCATTTCTGTTTGCCTAATATATAGTATACTTTTATCTTCCATGGCACCACACAATAGTTCAGAGAAATTGAAGCTAGGTCAGGAGAGTCAAGATTGAAGTACCCACAGATACATGTTGAGACACTGCCTGAATTTAGCCAACTAAAACTGTTCAGAACTTTTTGCCTGGCCAGAACAACAATACCTGATAGGTAACTATCATCTAGCTGGAACAAAGTGAGAATAAATCCACCACCAGTGACAGGAACACCTCTGCAAGTTGCATTAGCAAAGCAGCCTGAATAAGATCTACATTGCTCTGGACGACTGTGGAGATTACTTTCTCAATAATCAGATTTCAAAGTCGGCCACAAAAAGTTGATATAGTTTCTTTCATCACAAAGCATGTCATTCTGCAGCTACCTTAACTCAAAAGACACCGCCCTCATTTGAAAAAAAGTCAGGAGAAGATTATTAGATAAATGATAAACGTAGGTTTTGGTTTTTACTAGTAGGACAGCAGATACAAAAAATGTGATCCTAGCACATTGGTTGGTCCACCAGTTGGGCTTAAATTACGTTCATATGAAAAATAATAGGTAAAGGACAGCTGAGCTATAAACCTTGTTCCACCCTACAGGGTGCAACTTGTTCACATCATTAAACCCAACCACCAATCCCAAAGCCTGTCTTGCCAACCTTGCTGGTAGACATGTGAGTTCTTAAGAGAAGCAAAAGAAAATGATATGAAAAGACTTGGCACAATTCAGGAAGAAAAACTGTGGAGATTTTCTCTCTGACCCCTGGAGGTGATTAAGCAAAGTATAGGCATCCACAATGAAAATTTCCCCAAACTTTCTGTAACATGGATCGGAAGATGTAGAATCCATATAGGTGGACGTAAGAAATAATAAGGCAAAGAAGACACAGGTGGGAGTAGTCTATAGGCCCCCTGACAGTATGCTATACTGTAGGACAGAGAATAAATCAAGAGATTATAAGGCCATGTAAAAAATGCAGTACATTAATCATGGGTGACTGTAATCTTCATGTAGATTGTGAAAATCAAATTGGCAGAGGTAGTCATGAGCAAGAATTCATAGAGCGTATTCAGGACAGTTTCTTAGAACAATATGTTATGAATCCAACCAGGGATCAGGCTATTTTGGATCTGGTAATGTGTAATGAGGCAGGCTTAATAAATGATCTCAGAGTAAAAGATCCCCTAGGAAACAGTGACCATAATATGGTCGAATTTAGCATTCAGTTTGAGTGAGAGAAACTCGGGTCGGAAACAACTGTACTAAACTTAAATAAGGCTAATTACAATGGAATGAGGGCAGAGTTGGCTGGAGTGGGCTGGGAAAGCAGTTTATCAGAAAGGACGGTTGATGAACAATAGCAGATGTTCAAGAAAATAGTTCATGAGTCTCAACAAAGATTATCCCAGTGAGGAAGAAGTATTGAAGGAAGAGGATTAAACCAACTATGGTTAACCAAGGAAGGTAAGGACTGTATCAAATTGAACAAAAAAACATACAATGTGGCAAAGATTAGTGGTAAGCCAGAGGATTGGGAAGGTTTTAAAAACCAACAAAAGATGACCAAAAAATAATAAAGAGGGAGCAAATAAATTTTGAGGTACACTAACAAGTATTATAAAAACTGATAGTAAGAGCTTCTTTAAATACATAAAAAGGAAGACAAGGGCCAAAGTGAACATAGACCTCTTAGAAATGAGGCTGGGGAAATAATAACGGGGAATCAGGAAATAGCAGAGGAGTTGAATAAATACTTTGTTTCAGTCTTCACAGTAGAAGACACAAATAGCATTCCAAAAATACTGAAGAATCAAGGGGCAAAAGCGGGGGGAGAAAATAAATACAATAACTATCACCAGAGACAAAGTACTAAGGAAACAAATGGTGCTAAAAGCTGATAAGTCACCTGGACCTGATGGGTTGCACCTGAGGATATTAAAGGAAGTAGCTACAGAGATAGTGGATGCACAGGTAGTAATCTTCCAAGAATCCTTAGATTCTGGAAAACTCCCAGAGGATTGGAGAATGGCCAATGTCACATCCTTATTCAAAAAGGGAGAGACACAAAAACACAGCTAACTATAGGTCAATTGGCTTAACATCTGTCATTGGGAAAATGTTGGAGTCCCTTATGAAGGATGTAATAGCAGAGCATTTAGAAATACATAATCTAATGAAGTAGAGTCAGCATGGCTCCTTGAAGGGGAAATCATGTCTAACAATTTTATTTGAATTCTTTGAAGAGGTAACAAGCAGGATAAAGGGGAACCAGTAGATGTAATATATTTGGATTTCTAAAAGGCATTCTATAATGTACCACACATAGGGCTACTTAATAAGATAAGAGCCCATGGTGTTGGGGGAGTCTATTAGCATGAATGGAGGATTGGCTAACTTAAAGAAGACAGAGAGTTGGGATAAGAGGGGAATTTTCACTATGGCAACCTGTAACTGGTGGAGTGCCACAGGGATCAGTGCTGGTGCCTCAATTATTTACAATATATATTAATGACTTAAATGAGGGAAGTGAATGTACTATCACCAAGTTTGTGGATGACACAAAAATAGGTGGGAAGGCAAGTGGTGAGGATGACACAAAGAGTCTACAAAGGGATATAGACAGATTAAGTGAGTGGACAAAAACTTGGGAGGTGGAATATAATGTGGGAAAATGTGAGGTTATGCATTTTGGCAGGAAGATTAGAGGAGCTGAATATTACTTAAATGCAGAAAGCTGCAGCACAGAGGGATTTGGGAGTCCTTGTGCATGAAACCACAAAAAGTTAACATACAAGTTCAGCAGGTGATAGGGAAGGGAAATGGAATGTTGGCCTTTATTTCATAGCGAATGGAGTATAAAAATAGGGAAGTCTTGCGAAAACTATACAAGGCACTCGTTAGACCACACCTGGAATACTAGGTACAGTTTTGGTCCCTTTATCTAAGGAAAGATATACTGGCATCAGAGGCAGTCCAGATGATCACTAGGTTGATCCCAGGTATGGAGGGATTTTCTTATGAGGAGATGTTGAGTAGGTTGGGCCTGTACTCATTGGAGTTTAGAAGAATGAGAGGCGACCTCATTGAAACATATAAGATTCTTAGGGGGCTTGACAGGGTAGATGCTGAGTGGTTGTTTCTCCTTGTGGCAGAGTCTAGGACCAGAGGATATAATCTCAGAATAAGGGGGCACCCATTTAAAATAGAGATGAGGAGGAATTTCTTCACTCAGAGGGTAGTGAATCTGTGGAATTTTTTTTTACCACAGAGGGCTGTAGATGCTGGGTCATTAAGTATATTCAAGGCTTAGATGGACAGATTTTTAATCAGTAAGGAATCAAGGCTTATGGAGATAAGGTAGGAAAATGGAGTTGAGGATTATCAGATCAGCCATGTTCTCATTGCATGGCGAAGCAGACTCGATGGGCCGAATGGAATACTTCTGCTCCTACGTCTTATGGTCTTATGAAGCTCTCCCCTTGCAGGCACTTATCCAGCTTTTTTTAAAAATCAAAAACTTCGGTAGCTTCAGTGTGCCTCCTTGCAAGCCAATCCTGGATACATTATTACTCCTTCCATCTCATGTCCAGGCAATATCTCCCAGCAGCTCTTTCCCCGTTTATCAATACTTCTTCGACAGCTATGCAAAGAGCATCTGGTTCTAAACAATTGAAGGACCTGCGAAGAAGCGCTTGGGACATATTAACCACTTTGTCAATAACCCACATGGTTGGAATTTGTAGCGTTTAAGCAGCGAGTGGTTACAAAACGATTAAGTTTAAGTTTAACATGATCTGGGAGTCAGAATTACCCAAGACCCAGATATATAATCGGAAAAGAGATAAAATTGCTGAAAGGGGTGGGAGAAGGAAAACAGGGAGGTTGTTCAACAATTGAGTCAAGGATAAGTGGAATATATTTAAAGGCATAGTGCTGAAAATATAATAAACATGTGCCGAAAAATCAACAAGCTCAGACTAAACAAATGTGACCCAAAATGAAGTAGTACAAAGAGGGCAAGTTCTACAGAAAGGGCAATGGATTCATTGGGATAAATGTAAGAAAACGCAGAAACACACTAACAGGATGAGAAGAGATTTTAAAAGACCATACTGTTTCAAAGCTTTCGCTCAAAAGATACCCAATTTCAGAAAATAAAAAAAAACTTTTGGGTTTGCATAATCCTGCTCGCCGCCGACAAATTTCCTCACTTTACAGTAAAGAACACAACCATACTCAAAATGCTTTCCACAGCAAAAACAGCAACCAACAGCATGACAATCCAGATCTCTCAGCACTGAGCAGCTGAGCGACTGGGATTCCGATCAAAAAGGCGGGTTTACCGAGTGACGTAAATTCATTGCCACCAATCAGCTGTGTCGGAGGCTCGAGCCGTGCTGCGACTTGCTCAGTTGAAGAAGTAGGCCTTGCAATACAGGAAGGTCTGAAGCAGTTTGTATTCACTATTTTTTTCCGTTTAGTGGTATTGTGTATCTTTTTTAAACTTAGAATGATGACATCTCTGTGTACAAGGTTGCAAAGGTGTGAAGGCTAGGGAGGAATAGTCGCCGGTAGGCAGCACGTTTCTTCCTGTTATTTACAGTTTCAGAGACAGACACTGGGTAGCTGAGGCCTTGTTTGAAATGAGTGTGTGTGTGAAGCAGAATGTTGGAGCTGGAATTTCAGAACTCGGAAATAGTATTTACAGTTCGCGTACAACATTGGGACAAAAGAGGATGCGAACTCTGAACAGGACGCAATATAAGTGGTTCTGAGTACTGAAATATTTTGGGGACATTAAAATTGATAATGAAGAGTTTTTAATATCAAGTTCAGTTCATAATCATCAATTACAGATTGATTCATTGAACCCTTATTAATATGTAATCCATTGTGATTTCAATGCTAAAAATGCCCTGTGATATTCTGAGCGAATATATATAGTTAATAGCGAAAAAGATACAAATGTAGAGAAAGCCTCAGACACGGAACTCAAAAAGCATGTATATTATAGATTTAATCAAATGGCTAATGTGCAATTTCAAATGCTGTTGCAATCCACCTGAGCAGATCAGTGCCAGTTATAATTGTGTGCAATATTTACATTTTAAATTATAAGTTACAGTATACTTCTACAAAACTCTTACAGTTGGCTGTTATGATTGGTACACAGCTTTGTATTTTTCAGTATTATTTACGTGTGTCGTGTTAGTTTTAAAAATGGTTCAGGACTATCTAGGGTGCAATGGTTTAGTTCTCAATGAGTGAGAGGTGTCATTTGAAGTACAAGACTGCGCTGAAATTTCATGATATGCATTGCAGTTAAGTCTGAAAAAAGGTAATTTCACACTGAAGTGCAAAACGGATGGAACTATTTTTGTCTAAATTATTTTCTATTATGAAGGATGTGTGCAACAACACAGCAAGACTTGAGTCAATCATTGTTGATGTTTAATGGTTAGAATTGCATTTCAAGTTGATGGATATGTTTACATAGGTGACTTTATATAAACCGGTCTATCAAAACTGTTGAAACATATATTGCTCTAATGAGTTCAGAGAACTAATACTCTGGCAAATCAGATGATGCAAAATTTCTTTGATAAGCTTGTGCTCATTTGACACGATGACAAATACCGTTTGTATAAACTCGTTGTTAATGGAGAAAAATGTCCTGAAGCATTTCAGAGTTGTGAGGAAAAATGGAAGCCAAATCAAGAGATATTTAGACAGAAAGGGAACTTGAAATGCTTGGTCAAAGAGATGTTGGGTCTTCAAGGAGGAAGGGGAGATGGCTGTGACATATATGGAGGACAGACACAAAAGGCTGCTGTCAGAGAAGTGGGGATTTATAGGGCTGGAACATGTTAAAGCTGGGAGGTTAATACAACAATGGTGACATTGTTAAGTTTGCAGCACTGGCAGGTGTGGAGTCAGTGTTGGACAGTGAGGATGGGAATGTTGGTCAGGAGGGCAGGATTGGGTATGGGTAATAGATTTGTGGGTGTGTTGGTTTATGGAGGATGCAGGATGGGAGGCTGACTAGGCCAGCAATTAGTCGAGTCTAGAGTAATGAAGGTGGAGATTAGCATTTGAGCCTACTCCATCAATTCAATAAGATCATGACTGAGCTGATTGTGGCCTAAACTCCCCTTTTCTGCCTGTTTCCTCCTAACCCTTGACTCCCTTTTAGATCAAAAATCTGCCTAACTCAGCCTTGAATATATCCAATGACTGAGCCTCCACAGCTCCCTGTGAAAGAGAGTTCCAAAGATTATGATCCTCTGAAAGAAGAAATTCCTCCTCATTTCTTTCTAGAAAGAAAGATTCCTTATTTTTAAACTGAGTGTCCCCTAGTTCTAGATACCCCCACGAGGAGGAACATCTTCTCAGCATCTACCTTATCAAGCTCTCTCAGAATCTTGTATGTTTCAATTAGATCACCTCTTATTCCAAACTCCAATGAGTATAGGCCTAACCTGCTCAACTTTTCTTAACAATACATCCCGTTCATCCTAGGAAACAGCCCACTAATTCTTCTCTGCTTCCAGTGCAAGTATGTCCCTCCTTAAATAAGGAGATCAAAATTGTACACAGCACTCTGGGTGTGGCCTCACCAATGCCCTGTACAGTTGTAGCAAGACTTTCCTACTATCAAAGTTATACTGTGAGATAATGGCTACCTTGATCAGATCATTGCTTGCTGTATATTATGCAAACTCATGAATGGGCTGAAGGCTTCCACTTTTGGTCCTGAAAAATGCCCAGCCTACCTCAGATTACCCGAGAAGGGTATGTTGCTCAAATTTTTGAGACGCCAGGTGAAGCAAGCCATTTCACGCTGCAACTATGCAGTTGCAACATGAGTGATATTCTCCACTGACAGCATGCTGCTGTCGACCCAAAAAGACGTCTGCCTATTGCACTAATGAATAATGTCGTATATGAATTTCAGTGCTGGTGTGATGCCAGGTATGTTGGCAGTATGTTCCAATGACTGGTGGATTGTATCAAGCAGCATGACCCTTTGGCTGTTTGCAATGGGCAAAATACTGATTGTACTCAGCCAGCCTGTGCTTGCAAAGCTCACAACATATGTCCAACGTCAGATGTAATTCTGCAATAGGACAGCATTTGCTAAACAATCCTGATTGCGCTAAGAATTACCCTGACAACCAGTTTAAGATGATCAGCCAGACTCGCAGTGTGGCTTATTTTTGCATGCTGGAAGCTACATATATTCACACGCAGAGCCTTGTCTTTTGCAAACTAAGCATGTTCATGCATTGCTCCTTTTCAACTAAACAAAAGCTCAGGGGACATCAATTCCTTGACTCCCCATGGCAATGCCTTGATCAATCAGAATCAGCCTTGCTAGTCTGATTTTAAATAATAGCTCGGCAGTTAACTGTTCCTTGGTGCATTCTCCATGGTAACACTTCTACCAATTAGCACCTTCTTCTCATGCAGTATAAATTGTTGTTCCTTTTAGATTTGATATTCTTGCAAATGTCTTGATGAGTGCAAGATGAAAAGTTTCAACAGCTTGTCTCTTTGCAGCAAATTCCATGTGCATCCCTAATCTCTTGCAGCACCTGCATACCACTATTTTGTGATTCATGCACAAGGACATCCAAATTCCTTAGTTGTTCAGTCATTCAGAACTTGGGTATTGCTGAAAAAAGAGACATAGCAAAGCTTTTCATTTTGAACTCTTTGCACACTTCGCAAGAATATCAATATAAGGGAAAACAACAATTTGTATTAAGAGGAGAGTGTTGATTGGCTGGCAAGTGGACTCTGATTGGTAGGGGTGTTGCCATATTAGTGCTAGTGACTGACAATTAACTGCCAAGCATTGTTTGAAAGTTAAACCAGGCAGTTTGACCTTGAATTGTCAAGCCATTGCCCTGAGGATTGAGTCAGCGAATGGCTGTCAGTTATTTTGTTTAACTGAAACAGGCGCAATGTTCTTTCTGCCTGCAAAGAACAGGGCCCTGTGTATTAATTTATGTAGTTTCCAGTACATGCAAATGTGCTACACTGCAAACCCAACAGTCAATCATAAGTTGGTTGTCAGTGTAATTCTTAGCATACTGAGGATTATTTATCAAATGTTGACCAATCACAGAATCGCATCTAATGTTGGACACTGGGTTTTGCAAGCATGGGCTGGTTGGTACTGGTCTGTACCTTGTCTGTTGCAAACAGTGACAAGGACATGCTCTTTGATACAATCCGCTAGTCTTTGGGATGTACGACCTACATACCTAGCATCATACTGGTACTGAAATTCATAAGCTACATTACTCATTTGTGTGGTTGGCAGAATGTCTTTTGGCTTGATGGCAGAATTCTGTTAGTGGCGAATACCACTTGCAGATTAGCAGTGTGAAACAGCTAGCTTCACCGGTTGCTCAAATTTTTAAGGTACTTTGCCCTTCCAGGTAATTTGAGGTAAACTGGGCACTTTTCAGGGCCGAAAGTGACGGCCTTAGGCCCGTTCATGAGCTTGCATGATATACAGCGCAAAATGATCTGATCAGGGTTGCCATTATCCTGCAGGATGCCTTTGATGCGCCCTATTTCAGCATCAAGCTTGCAAGGTGAGCAGATGGCTCGAGCCCTATATACAAGTTTGCCGGTCAGAACAATCTTATAATGTATACAGCTGTAGGAATCCCAACGCATATGTTGACCAGTGAAGGTAGGCTTGCTGTAGACTGTGGTAGAGAAACTTCCTCCGGCAGATTTCTCAACTAGTACGTTAAGTCAGGGGCATTTATTTGACTGCTCCATTTCAAAGGTGAATTTGAGCACAAGATGGAGCCCATTAAGACATGCAAGGAATATTTTAATTCTTTGTGGGTGTCGCTGGCTGGGCCAGCATTTATTGCCCATCCCTCGTTGCCCTTGAGAAGGTGGTGGTGAGCTGCCTTCTTGAACCGCTGCAGTCCATGTGGTGTAGGTACAGCCACAGTGCTGTTAGGAAGGGAGTTCCAGGATTTTGACCCAGCGACAGTGAAGGAACGGTGATATATTTCCAAGCCAGGATTGAGAGTGTTCCCATCCATTTGCTGCCCTTGTCCTTCTAGGTTGTTGTGGTCGTGGTTTGGAAGATGCTGTCTAAGGAGCTTTGGTGAATTCCTGCAATGCACCTTGTAGATGGTACACATTGCTGCGACTGTGCGTCGGTGGTGGAGGGAGTGAATGTTTGTGGATGTGGTGCCAGTCAAGCGGACTGCTTTGTGCTGGACGGTGTCCAGCTTCTTCAGTGTTGTGGGAGCTGTACTCGTCCAGGCAAGTGGAGAGTATTCCATCAAACTCCTGACTTGTACCTTGTTGATGGTGGACAGGCCATGGGGAGTCAGGTGGTGAGTTACTTGTCGCACGATTCCTAGCCTTTGACAATGGTAACCTGCAGGAAGTTAATAATGGGGGACTCAGTAATGGTAATGCCATTGAACATCAAAGGGCCATGGTTGGATTTTCTCTTGTTGGAGATGGTCATTGCCTTACACTTGTGTGGTGTGAATGTTACTTGCCACTTGTCAGCCCAAGTCTGGATATTTTCCAGGCCTTGCTGCATTTGGATATGGACTGCTTCAGTATCTGAGGAGTTGTGAATGGTGCTGAACATTGGTTAATCATCAGCAAACATCCCCACTTCTAACCTTATGATGGAAGGAAAGTCATTGATGAAGCAGCAGAAGATGGTTGGGCTGAGGACACCTACTCTGAGGAGCTCCTGCAGTGATGTCCTGGAGCTGAGATAACTGACCCCTAACAACCACAACCATCTTCCTTTGCACTAGGTATGACTCCAACTAGTGGAGCGTTTTCCCCCGATTCCCATTGACTTCAGTTTTGCTAGGGCTCCTTGACGCCACCCTCGGTTAAATGCTCTTAATGTCAAGGGCAATCACTCTCAGCTCCCCTTGAGAGTTCAGCTCTTTTGTCCGTGTATGAACCAAGGCTGGAATGAGATCAGGAGCCAAGTGGCCCTGGTGGAATCCAATCTGGGCATCAGTGAGCAGGTTATTGCTAAGCAAGTGCTGCTTGAAAGCATTGTTGATGACCCCTTCCATTACTTCACTGATTGAGAGTGGACTGATGGGGCAGTAATTGGCCGGATTGGATTTGTCCTGCTTTTTGTGTACAGGACATACCTGGGCAATTTTCCGCATATCCGGGTAGATGCCAATGTTGTAGGGGTACTGGAACAGCTTGACTAGGGGGACAGCAAGTTCTGGAGTACAAGTCTTCAGTAGTATTGCCGGAATATTGTCAGGGCCCATAGTCTTAGCAGTATCCAGTGCCTTCAGGTGTTCCTTGATATCACGTGGAGTGAATCGAATTGGCTAAATACTGTCATCTGTAATGCTGGCAATTTCCGGAGGATGCCAAGATGGATCATCCTCTCGACACTTCTGGCTGAAGATGGTTGCGAATGCATATCTTTCGCACTGTTTTGCTGGGTTCCTCCATTGCTGAGGATAGGGACATTTGTGGAGCCTCCTCCTCCACTGAGTTGTTTAATTGTCCGCCACCATTCACGACTGGATTTGGCAGGACTACAGAGCTTAGCTCTGCCTATCACTTGCTGCTTATGCTGTTTGGCATGCAAGTAGCCCTGTGCTTTTGCTTCACCAGGTTGACACCTCATTTTTAGGTGTGCCTGGTGCTGCTCCTGGCATGCCCTCCTGCACTCTTCATTGAACCAGGGTTAACCCCCTGGCTTGATGGTAATAATGAGCCATGAGGTTACAGATTGCATTCGAGTACAATTCTGCTGCTGCTGGTGGCACACAGCACCTCATGGATGCCCAGTCTTGAGTTGTTAGATCTGTTTGAAATCCATCCCATTTAGCACGGTGGTAGTGCCACACAACACAATGGGGGGCATCCTCAGTGTGAAGGTGGGACTTCGTCTCCACAATGACTGTACGGGGGTTACTCGTACCGATACTGTCAGATGTGTCTGCGGCAGGCAGGTTGGTGAGGTTTAGGTCAAGCATGTTTTTCCCTCTTGGTTTCCTCACCACCTGCCGCAGACCCAGACGAATAGCTATGTCATTTAGGATTCGGCCACCTTGGTCAGTCGTGGTGCTACCGAGCCACTCTTCGTGATGGACATTGAAGTCCCCCACCTAGAGAACATTCTGTGCCCTTGCCACCCTCAGTGCTTCCTCCAAGTTTGTTCAACATGTAGGAGCACTGATTCGTCAGCTGAGGGAGGTTGGTACGTGATAATCAGCAGGAGGTTTCCTTACCCATATTTGACCTGATGCCATGAGACCTCATGGGGTCCGGAGTAGATGTTGGGGACTCCCTCCCTACTGTATACCACTGTATTGCCACCTCTGCCGGGCCTGCCTTGCCAGTGGGACAGAACATACCCAGGGATGGTGATGGTGGTCTCATGGATATTATCTGTAAGGTATGATTCTGTGAGGATGACTATGTCAGGCTGTTGCTTGAATAGTCTGAGAGACAGCTCTCCCAATTTTGGCATTAGCCCCCAGATGTTAGTAAGGAGGGCTTTGCAGGGTCAACAGGGCTGCGATTGCCGTTGTTGTTTCCAGTGCCTAGGTTGATGCCGGCTGATCCGTCCGGTTTCAGTTCTTATTTGTGACATTGTAGCGGCTTGTTACAACTGAGTGGCTTGCTAGGCCATTTCAGAGGGCATTTAAGAGTCAACCACATTGCTGTGAGTCTGGAGTCACATGTAGGCCAGACTGGATACGGACAACAGATTTCCTTCTCTAAAGGACATGAGTGAACCAGATGGGCATACATGGTATCATTAAAACTGAACTCATTTGCACAAGTTGCCGAGTTCATAAGTTTAATGAAGACTGATTCACGCAATGGTGGCAGGTCTGGATTGCCATTATATTTGCATTGCAGTGCAAATATCTCGGCTTCCTTGAGTGGAACATTGGTGAATAGGCTAGCCATGTCAGGTAAACACATGGACACTGCATTGCTATAGAAATGCACGTTGTGTATGGCCTTCGCAGATGTGAAGGAATCTCTCACCATGTACATGGAAAACTTGCTTAAAACCTGTTGTAACAATTCGCCCACCCATTTGGCCAATTTATGTTGTGTGTAACCACTCATAGGGTGTAAAGGGACAGCACTTTTGTGTGTCCTGAGCAGCTCATTTGATTTAGCTAGCCTATTCACCCAGTGATCAAGAGGATATGAGGTTGAAAGGTCAATTGTGGGTCAGACAGGCCACCCTAGTTATGAAGATTCTGCGTCAGCCTAAAATAGTGGCTGTCAGGGGATGGAGTAGGCATGGATGATGCGGAACAGTGCTTTCCAAACTTTTTCCCACTTGGATTCCAATTTGAGGCTTAGAGGCGGTGGGGGGGGGGGGGTTGCTGCTGCTGCTGCTCTCTAGGTTTTTCAAAATATGTGAAGATTAAAAACACCTTTTGCAGTTGGTTCACTGGAGCAGGAATCAATGCTGAAGCATTGACCATTTAGGTCATGCCCACCATTTAAAAAAAAAATGAACACTTAAAGGGCCCTCACCACTGTTAACATTCAGCTGGAACTCTGCAGCAGCCATTGCTACTGCTGAGCTAGTGACCCCAGAATCCCGTCTCGTGACCATGTTTGGGAAGCCCTGATATGGAGTTTGTGGCAAGGCCAAAAAATAATTGCTTTAATTTGCCCAATGTTTAACTGGAGAAAGTGAAGGTGTATCCAAGAATATATACTGGACAGTCTGACAGCATGAGGTTATGGATTGATAAGTTGCAAAAAATTTTTTGGATTGGGGGAGAGTGGATTTTAGTAAAATATGGCAGGATCTGGCCAAGGTAGACTGGGAACAGTTACTTGTGGGGAAATCTATGGAGGGACAGCGGGGGGTGTTCATAAAGGAAATGGGGAGGATACAGGCTCAACATGTTCCCTCTAGGGTGATAGGAAGGAGTAACAAGCCCAGAGAACCATGGATGACCAGAGATATTCAGGTTACGATGAGAAGGAAAGGAGAGGCTTTTAACAGGTATAAGGGAAGCAAATCAGCAGAGGCATTAGTGGAGTACAGACAGTGTAGGGTGGAGCTTAAGAAAGCAATTAGGAGAGCAAAGAGGGGATATGAGAAAGCTCTGGCTGGTAAACGTAGAGAAAATCCCAAGATATTCTATAAGTATATCAATGGGAAGAGGATAACCAGGTAAAGAGTAGGGCCCGTAAGGGACCAAGGGGGCAATCTATGGGTGGAAGCAGAGGACATTGCTAGAGTGTTGAATGAATACTTCATGTCCGTCTTCACCCAAGAGAATGAGGATGAAGTTATCGAACTTGGGGAGAGAGACTGTGACGTTCTTGAGCAAAGTGATATAGGGAGTGACAAGGTATTGGAGGTGTTGGCAGGTTTAAAAGTGGACAAATCTCTAGGTCTGGATGATTTGTATCCCAGACTGCCGAGGGAGTCAAGGGAGGAGATCGCAAGGGCTGTCACCCGCATTTTTAATTCCTCTCTGGCCACGGTGGAGGTGCCAGAGGACTGGAGAACAGCTAATGTGGTTCCGCTATTTAAGAAGGGTTATAGAGATAAGCCAGGTAACTACAGACCATTGAGTCTCATGTCAGTGGTATTGGAGAAATTTCTGAAGGTGAGTATCTATCTTCACTTGGAAAGGCAAGGTTTGATCAGTGATAGTCAGCATGGCTTTATCAGAGGGAGGTCATGCCTAACAAATTTGATTGAATTTTTTGAGGAGGTGACCAGGTTTGTAGATGAGGGTAGTGTAGTTGATGTAGTTTATATGGATTTCAGCAAAGCCTTTGACAAGATCCCACATGGGAGACTTATAAAGAAGGCAAATGCACATAGGATACAGGGTAATTTAAAAAGGTGGATTCAAAATTGGCTTAGTTGTAGGAGGCAGAGGGTGATGACAGAAGGCTGCTTTAGTGACTGGAAGCCAGTGTCCAGTGGTGTACCACAGGGATCTGTGCTGGGTCCCCTATTATTTGTCATTTGTATAAATGACATAGATGACTATGTGGGGGGGTAGGATGAGTAAATTTGCAGATGACACAAAGATTGGCCGGGTGGTTAACAGTGAGGTTGAGTGTCTTGGGCTACAGGAAGGTATAGACGGGATGGTCAAATGGGCAGATAAATGGCAGATGGAATTTAACCCTGAAAAGTGTGAGGTGATACACTTTGGAAGGAGTAATTTGACAAGGAAATATTCAGTATACGGCATGGCACTAGGAAGTTCTGAGGAACAAAGGGACCTTGGCGTTTGTGTCCATAGATCTCTGAAGGCAGAGGGGCATGTTAGTGGGGTGGTGAAAAAGGCATATGGGACACCTTGCCTTTATCAATCGAGGCATAGATTACAAAAGTAGGGAGGTCATGTTGGAGTTGTATAGAACCTTGGTGAGGCCACAGCTGGAGTACTGTGTGCAGTTCTGGTCACCACATTATAGGAAGGATGTGATTGCACTGGGGTGCAGAAGAGATTCACCAGGATGTTGCCTGGGGTGAAACATTTCTGTTATGAAGAGAGGTTGGATAGACTTGGATAAAAGCAAAAAACTGCAGATGCTGGAAATCCAAAACAAAAATAAAAATACCTGGAAAAACTCAGCAGGTCTGGCAGCATCAACGCAAACTTGAGGAACAGCAACTCATCTTCCGACTAGGCACTTTACAGCCTTCTGGACTAATTCAACAATTTCAGATCATGAACTCTCTCCTCCATCCTCACCCCCTTTCCAATCCCCCCCATTTTTTCCCAATATCCCACCTATTTCCATTATTTTTAAATGTATTTCCATCCATTTTATGTCTGCCTTCTAGCCTATTTCGATTCCTTCACTCCACCCCACCCCCACTAGGGCTATCTGTACCTTGCTTGTCCTTTCTGCCCTTAATTAGTACATTCCTTAGATAATATCATCACCTTCAACACCTCTTTGTCCTTTTGTCTGTGACATCTTTTGGTTATCTCCACCTATCACTGGCCCTCTATCCAGCTCTACCTGCCCCCCTCCCCCCCCAAACCAGCTTATATTTCACCTCTCTTCTATTTTTACTTAGTTCTGTTGAAGAGTCATACGGACGCGAAATGTTAACTGTATTCTTCTCCGCAGATGCTGTCAGACCTGCTGAGTTTTTCCAGGTATTTTTATTTTTGTTTTGGATAGACTTGAGTTGTTTTTGTTGGAGCAGAGAAGACTGAGGGGTGACCTGATCGAGGTGTACAAGATTATGAGGGGCATGGACAGGGTGGATGGGGAGCAGCTGTTCCCCTTAGTAGAAGGGTCAATCACAAGGGGGCATAAGTTCAAGGTGAGGGGCAGGACGTTTAGGGGGGATGTGAGGAAAAACATTTTTACCCAGAGGGTGGTGACAGTCTGGAATGCACTGCCTGGGAGGGTGGTGGAGGCGGGTTGCCTCACATCCTTTTAAAAGTACCTAGATGAGCATCTGGCACGTCATAACATTCAAGGCTACGGGCCAAGTGCTGGTAAATGGGATTAGGTTGGTCGTTCAGGTGTTTCTCACGTGTTGGTGCAGACTCGATGGGCCGAAGGGCCTCTTCTGCACTGTGATTCTGTGATTGAGAGAAGTATTGATGGGTATCATTAGTGTGTTTGTGAAACCTGAACCCATGTCGGCAGATAATGTTGCCAAGGGGATGAAATGGACTAGAACAGGATCCAAGAATGAAACTTTGTGTATAGTTAAATAGATAATGGCGTAGAGGTGTTGGAAGAGAAAGGGTATATGGATATCTACGGAGAGGATTTAGGGGAGATAATGCAATACTGGTTACGTTAAAAAAGCATTGTTCAATTTGATTTGGTACCATTTTGGTGCTTTAGGTAGGCTAAAACTAAACTGGAGGGATTGAAATGGAGTTGTTGGAGAGATAAGCATAGATGACAATATAAGCAGATGACAGTATGTTCAAGGACCTTGGGGAGGACGGTTTGAGATCAGGCATTAGTTGCTGATGACAAGGGGTTAATTGTTGGTTTTATGAGGAGGGTCATGGTTGCTTTGAAAAGACGAGAGTGAAGCCCCGTGGACCTTCATTTAGTTTGGGTAGATGTGCTGTTGGATGGCTCACTAATTTGCCTGCCAAGTCTGCTTATTTGCTCAAGTAAACAGAGTATAGAGTCTTTAAAATGAATGAGAAATTTTCTTTTACTGCAAACATGGTAAATTTGTATTTGAGTTTTTTTTGCAGTTAATTTTATGCAATTAACATGGTACAGGCTCATAGAGTAATGATAATGACTTGAATCTTTACAAAAATTAAATACTATGTGGTTTTGGAACATCTCTGCAGTCCTCGGTGTTGGTATTGTCATCTTCAGTGGAATAGAAAGGAGGTGAACTTACTTGGGAGTCTTCCTCAGTTCTGTGCCATGCTGAGTAGAGATCATCAAGCAGATGATTGTTCTATCTTCTAACAAGGATGAGGGAAAATCCGATGAGGCTTGCACCTGAAAAAAAGCTCGATGTCACTTGACCATCTGGTAAACAGCTTTAGGGCAAGTTTGTGGTGCCTGGGAGACAGTGTGTCTATCGTGTTGATAAAGAAACATGTTCACGTCCATTTTCAGTTGCATGATAGCTATGCAATTCTCAAGTGGCTCTTGACTATTTACTCCATGTGCACTTGTTTCTTGCTAAATTAGGATTGCTTTCCAGTGAGCAACCTCAAAAGTTGAATCATATATGAACCTGTTGGTTCAGGAATAGGTGGGAGCCAAGGACAGAATCTTGAAACACACGAGGGGAGATTGTGCATGGGAGAGAAGATGTGATGGCAATGTTGGGACAAGCCAGAATGGAACCATGAGAACACATTCCCACTGTAGTGGACCACGTAGATAATGTGATGCATGAAATTGAAATGTTTGTGAGATATGATATCAGTACTGGCTTTAACCAGGATGATTTGGTGCTCTGAAGTGATTCAAGAAAACAGCATGAATTTGATTAGCAATGACTCATTGATCCACCTTTTTGAAACAGACTGGAAACTTAGAAATGGATCATGAGCTGAAGAAGGATTGCGAAACATTATAGATTTGTGATTAATTATGTAATACAAAATGTAATATGCTTGTTCCAATACTTGCACGAATTGGACCAAATATTATCGAAGAATTACCCAAATCTCTGATTTGAAATTTTAATTTGCTTTTTCTTCCCCCTCTAGATTATTGCCTTGCATCATCTCCAAGCTGAAAGGCTGGGTATATTATCTTCTCTCGGGTGTCTGTCGGTGCTGCTCTACAGTATTGATGCGAGGAGGTGAGCAAGCGACCAGAAAAGATTTATTCCATTTTATCCTCCCTTTTCTTGCCTGGGAAACAGTTGGCTTGCACTTTCAGCTTCCCTGTTCTCGGTCCCACCCCATAAACCACTGGCATCATCCCTTTAACCAATACTTAACTGTTTGAATTATTATGGATGCAAACTTATGCAAATTAGTCTCTCGCATTTGGATGCTTTGTATCTGTTTATAAGAATACAAATCAAGTAAATTCCGCAAACCTTATTGTACAGAACTCTCTTTATATTTTGGAATGCTGTCAGATTTTGTGGAAGCGATTAATTCTTGATGATGGATTGACATGTTGAAATGGGGGTTTACCCAATTTTACTGATGTCTGTATTCTGTCTCTCTACAAAAGTTCTTTTCTAACTGGAAAGGAGGGCATGATTTGAGCAGAATGACAAATTGGTGGTCTTGGGTCAACTGGTTGCGTAGAAAGGGTTTAAAATTACAACTGAGATAATAAATGTATCAATTTTATTGACAATAAATTTAAGATATATGTTTTCATAAAGTAGTTACAGTGGAAGTGTAATTCTAAGATAATATGCTATGATAGGAAGGAAGCAGGCATCAAGTTTGTGTCTCAAATGTTTGACTTTTGAATGGTAAGAGTTAGCAATATAATCTGCTGTACAAGAGGCAAGTTTTACAGATTGTAATTAACAGAAATTTAGGAAGCTGCAATCATGTCCGTTTTGTAAATCACGGCTCTTAAAGTTATCTTTCCTTCTGGAGTTGAATCAGCAAGCTGCTTTTACTGTGGTTTTGCACTGAAATTTGTTAACAAAGCAGTTAATTGTACTGTCAGAATTTGGGTAAGTGCAAAGCAGAAAATTCTACAGTTGCAAAAACATTTGGAGATTTGTTAACAAATTTGCAGAATGATACCCCACACTGACCACTAGAGAGAAGTGTGCTAAGAAGTGCAAGTTTCTTCAACCTATGTTTCTTTCTTCACAGGGATCAGTTGAAGTGAATAATATTTAGGGGGAGGCTCAATAGGCATATGAGGGAGAAGGGAATGGAGGATTATGATGCTGTACTTAAGTGAGGAAAAATGGGCGGAGCATGAACGCTGGCATGGACTGGTTGGGCTGAGTGGCCTATTTGCTGTATATCCGATGTAAGGAACTTGTGGTTATAATTCGAAGATTTATAATTTGAAGTTACAGGGGAGTTGAATGATGAATATGTTGTGTACATTATTGGTGAAATTTTAGTGTTTTTCACTTTTTTGCAGAAACATTCTATTAGAGAAGTTTGAAGTTTCTATATGGGCCATTTTCTTTCAAAAAATGGTAAGCGTGTGAAGAAGAGAAGACGGAAAGTTAGGAAAAACTGCTTTCTTCGTGGACCTTGTATGTTGTGCTTCATAGTTCATAATACTTCTCTCGATGAGGATCAGTTCGAAAGTGCATCCAAACTAGCTGAGCGATACGCCACACTGACCACTACAGAGGAATGTGCAAAGTTTCTTCTTTCTCCCAAGGAACTTGCTATCTGGGAAGAACAGGGCAAGAGTTTACTTTCCAGTGTTCCAGCAAAACTGATTGGGCCACCTCTGTTTAGAACAGTCTCGTCAGACTATTCGGAAATGCCAGTTTGCAAGCGTAAATGTGCTGGAGTACAAACATGTACACCTCGGAAACTGCCTCGTTCTGCAGTTGAAGGAGTTCCTGATAATGGTTTAAATAATGATATAGCACAGCGTCCAGCACCTGTATGTACTTTGCCTACTTCTACAGCAGAATGCACTAACGTGGGAATTCAGGGGAACATGGGTGACTGCTCTTCTCTGCTGCAATGTCCTGTGTCCCCTTTGGGACCCGAAGACAATGAACCTCTACCCCATGAAAACTTTAAAGACTTAAAAGTGGAATCTGAACCACCGAATATAAATCAGCTTCCTTCCTCAATACTTCTCAAGGTGAGGCTTCTAGCTCTGCAAGGTGATATTTATGATTTGAATTTTGTCCACCGTCAATTGTGAGAATGCAAAAACAAACTTGGATTATTTTAAATTAGGCATATACAAAATATATATCTGTGTTTCAGAGAAGCTGGAAGGGATCTTTTTTTTTAAAAAAAAGATAGTGTTGGGTTTCTTGGTCCCTGTTTTCTCCATGTTTATAGTTCTCTAGTTTGCTCACGTTCAATGCTCTGGCTTCATGCTCAGTCATTGGTGGAGGGGGAAAACTTCTATTCAATATAATTCCTGTAATATATTTGCTGAACAATATTGTTTGCAATCTTTATAAGACTCTTAGTTGTGTAGCGTCAATGCTGGAACACTATAACCTGTATAACAATGTGATTGACCTGATTGTTATGTGCACATTGCGATGCCACAAGGAAGCAAGTTCTTGCATTCGCCAAGGAAGAACCAGCTAAGAGCAAGAAGCAGAACATCAGAGGTCATAATCTCTGGATTATTGCCTAAACCACATGCAAATTGCATAGGACAAGTCAGATTAGGGAGGTGAATACGTGGCTCAAAGCCTGGTTTGGGAGAAGTGGGTTCTGGCTCGTGGGGCACAGGCACCAATACTGGGGAAAGAGGGATCTGTACCATTGGGTTGGTCGACACCTGAACTGTGCTGGGGCTAGTGTTCTTGCGAGTTGCATAACTAGGGAAGTAGAGAGGGTTTAAACTAAGTAGTGGGGGCAAGGGTACAAATTTTGGAAAATGTGGTTAACCAAAGAGTAAAGACAAGGAAAGAGAGAAAGGTATTAATATGGGAAATGATAAACAGACCATGACAGGGAGGAACAGAGAGTACAAATCAACAGAT
Source organism: Carcharodon carcharias (assembly GCF_017639515.1). NCBI lineage: Eukaryota > Metazoa > Chordata > Chondrichthyes > Lamniformes > Lamnidae > Carcharodon > Carcharodon carcharias. The sequence goes on from NC_054470.1 coordinate 124,585,297, forward strand.
GAGACTAGAGCTTATAAAAAGAATAAAAGGATAAAACTAAAGGCTGAATGCATGAAGCATTCAAAACAAAACAAATGAACTGAGAGCGCATATAGAAATAACTAAGCATTAATTGATAGCCATTACCGAGACTACAGGAGGACATGGATTGGGACCTGAATATTCAAGGGTATAGGACATTTAGGAAGGACAGGAAGTGAGGAAAAGGTGGAGGGGTGGCTCTGTTAGTTGCTGATGGTGTGAGGAAAAGGTGGAGGGGTGGCTCTGTTAGTTAATGATGGTATTAGCACAATCGAGAGGGTGACCTAAGTTCAGGAAACTAGGATGTGGAAATGGTTTGGATAGAGATGAGAAATGGTAAAGGCAAGAAGTCACTTGTGGGAGTCGTGTACAAGCCCCCTAATAGTAACTGCATAGTAGGATGGAGCATAAAGGAAGAATTAATGAGAGATTGTCAGAAAGGCACGGCGATAATCATGGGACATTTCAATCTACATATAGACTGGAAAAGACAGATGGTCAAAGGTAGCATAGATGTGGAGTTCATAGAATGTTTTTGGAATAGTTTCTTGGAACAGCATGTTCTGGAACCAACCAGAGAGCAGGCTATACTAATCCTGGTATTGTGCAATGAGTTGTGATTAGTTAACGATGGCTCATAGTGAAGGCGCCCTTCAGTAGCAGCGACCATCAAATCATTGAATTTTACATTCAGTTTGAGGAAGAGGGGAGTGGGTCTGAGACAAAGTTTTTGAATTTAAGTAAGGCCAATTATGAGGGCATGAAAGCTGAGCTGGCAAAAGTGAATTGGCAAATTATGTTCAAGGATAGGTCAATAGAAGTTCAGTTACAAACATTTAAAGGGACATTTCAGAATATGCAAAATAGATACATTCCAAGAAGTAAGTAAAAGTCCAAGGGATGGACACACCATCCATGGTTAACTAGAAATGTTAAAGGTAGCATCAAACTTAAAGAAAAAGCATATCATTTTGCACAGAAGGTGGAAGGCCAGAAGATTGGACAGAACATAAGGAACAGCAAAGGATGACAAAAAGATGAATAGGGAGGGAAAAATTAGAGTATGAGAGAAACCTAGCCAGAAATATAAAAGCAGGTATTAAGAGTTTCTATGAATATTTTAAAAAGAAACGACCTAACAAAGTGAGTGTTGGTCCTATAGAAAGTGAGTGTTGGTCCTATAGAAAGTGAGTGTTGGTCCTATAGAAAGTGAGTGTTGGTCCTATAGAAAGTGAGTGTTGGTCCTATAGAAAGTGAGTGTTGGTCCTATAGAAAGTGAGTGTTGGTCCTATAGAAAGTGAGTGTTGGTCCTATAGAAAGTGAGTGTTGGTCCTATAGAAAGTGTGTTGGTCCTATAGAAAGTGAGTGTTGGTCCTATAGAAAGTGAGTCTGGAGAATTGAAAATAGAAAACAAGGAGATGGCAGATAATTTGAACAGGTGTTTTCCATCAGTCCTCACTATAGATACAAGTTGGGATTACTTTCCTAACTATCTTTGTGTCATCAGCAAATTTGACAACCATCCCTTCAACCAAGTCATTTATATAAATTGTAAACAGTTGAGGTCCCAGCACTGACCAGTACAAGGAACATCCCAAAAGCAGCTATAAATCAGGATATAGAAGGGAGGGAGGAACTCGGGGAAAATTACAATCACCGGAGAAGTGGTACAGAGTAAATTACTGGAGCTGCGGGCTGACAAGTGCCCCGGTCCTGATGGACTTCACCCTAGGGTCTTAAAAGAAGTGACTAGTGAGATAGTTGATGCATTGGTTTTAATTTCCCAAAGCTCCCTCGATTCGGGGATGGTTCCATTAGATTGGAAGATAGCAAATGTAACTCCATTATTCAAAAAGGCAGGGAGACAGAATGCGGGAAACTACAGGCTCGTTGGTTCAACATCTGTCATCGGGAAAATGTTAGAAGCTCTTATTAAATAAGCTTTACCAGGGCACTTGGATAAGTTCGAGGTAATCAGGCAGAATCAGTATGGTTTTGTGAAAGGGAAACCATGTTTAATCAACTCATTGGAATTCTTTGAGGAATGTGCTGTGGATAAAGGGGAACTGGTGGTTGTACTGTACTTAGATTTCCAGAAGACGTTTGATAAAATGCCACATCAAAGGTTATTGCGGAAAATAAAAGCTCATGGTATAGGGGGTCACATATTGGCATGGATAGTAGATTGTTTCCTGTTAGCCAGCCAGAGTAGGCGTAGCCTTTTCCAGGTCAGCAAGATGTAATGAATGGTGTGCCACAGGGGTCAGTGCTGGGACCTCAACTGTTCACAATTTATATAAATGACTTGGATGAAGGGATGGTTGCCAAATTTGCTGATGACACAAAGATCGATAGGAAAGTAATTTGTGAAGAGGTAATTTGGAGGGTACAAAAGATATCGGTTAAGAGAATGGGCAAAGATCTGGCAAATGGAGCATAATGTGGGCAAATATGAAATTGTTCATGTTGGCAGCAAGAATAAAAGAGAAGCATATTATCTAAATGATGAGAGATTGCAGAGCCCTGAGGTACAAAGGGTGTCCTAGTGCATGAATCACAAAAGGCTAGTGTGCAAGTACAACAAGCCATTAGGAAAGTGAATAGAATGTTATATATTGCGAAGGCAATTGAATACAAAAGTAGGGAGGTTATGCTTCAGTTACACAGAGCACCCAGGAGACCATATCTGGAGTACTGTGAACACTGTTGGTCACCTTACTGAAGGAAGGCTGTAAATGCATTGGAAGCAGTTCAGAGAAGATTTACTAAACCTGGAATTTGTGAGTTGTCTTGTGAGGAAAGGTTAGATGGACTAGGCTTGTATCCACTGGAGTTTACTGAATCAGGTAAGTTCCTGAGTGGTCTTGCCAGGGTGGATGTGGAGAAGAGGTTTCATCTTGGGGGAGAATCTAGAACTAGGTGTGACTGTTTAAAAAGAAGGGGTCGCACATTTGAAACAGAGATGAGGTGAATTTTTTTCTCTGAGGGCCGTGAGTCTTTGGAACTCTCTGCCTTAAAAGGCATTGGAAGCACTGTCTTTGAATATTTTTAAGGCAGAGGTGGATAGGCTCTTGGTAAACAAGTGGGTGATTGGTTGTCAGGGGTAGACAGTATGCAGGTTTCAAGTCACTATCAGATCAGCCATGATCTTATTAAATGGCAGATTAGGTTTGAGGGACTGAATGGCCTATTCCTGCTCCTTGTTAGTATGTTCATAGGTCAAACTTCGTGTCCTTAAATGTGATAAGGTGGATGACCATGGATGAGCATGGCAAAATCTAACATCTGCAGCATGAGTGCCTTCTGAGGGGTGTGGTTCTGGTGTGTTTGTGTAAAGTCATTTCAACAAGCAATCCTGTTGGGAAATGCTGTCTTGACATACTGCTTTGACTAGTTTGAAGATGCATTATTATGTATATTTAAATCAATTGTAACGGGGAGGGAAGTTCAATTTCTATTGCGGTATTTGGAGTGTAATGACAATAGAGCACTGCTAAATTAATACTTAAACTTCAAGCTTTATGTAATTGGGAAAGGATTGAAAACGTTTTATTTTTTTATATATATATATATTAGGAACGCTCCATCTCCAGAGAGAACTGTCTAAAGTTCGACAATAAAGAAGTGCAGGAGGACCATGTATCTCTAGATGTGCGTGTCTTGTTGTGTATATTTATGTATGCCAACTCTTTTTTTCATTCTAAATTCAGAAGTCCGTATTTAGTGTATGCAGTACCGGTGCAGTAGCAACTCAGGTTGTCCCCTTGTGCAGAGAAATTCCTATGTTCCAATCAACTCTGCTCAATTTTGAAAAAACCCTGAAAAATTTGTTGTTTAAGTAATAAATAATTCTAACTAAATGTTATAAATAATTGCCTTATTTGATAATGGGAACTGATATATATACACCCTGCCCTTTTATCACCTGAAGATTTAATTTGGCCTGTCATTCCACAAGTGATTGACTTGTAACCATCTCATTATGCACTTCCTGTCAGCAAAACCTTGCCTCCTGCTTTTTTGTCAGGGTTTTATGTCAACTTTTTCTAGTAATCCCCCATGCCTGTATTTGGAATAAAAATGGTCTTTTTAAACTTGTCCCACTGTCATTTCATAAACTGCCCACTGGGGGTAGCTGAGATTCCATTCACCATGTTACTTTCTCTTGAGGTAAGTTTTGTTTTGTTCCAAATTATAACTTTCTCAGGATGCATTTTTGCAGATTACTTAAATCCTTTTTAATTAGACCTTGGCACCTTTTCAGAGATTTCATCCTTTTTTTCAATAGTCTTTTCCCTTAATCTGCAGGTTTTGGCCTTTCCTCCACTTCTAGGGCCTTCCTGAACTGTCCTTGTTTTTATGTTTATTTCAGCATTTTTAAAGCGCAAATTTACTCATGCTTTCCAACCCACTATTTGCAGTTATGGCTCACCACACAGTTGCATTCCTTGTTGTCTTGCCCCTATTATTTCTTTTAGTTTAAACTTGAGGTCCTTCAAAGCTCCATCGCTTGTGTCTTAACTCACAGCAATTCCAATGACCCGTGTTCACTGACCTATGGTGGCTCCTGGTCGAGCAACTTCTGAATTTTACAATTCTCATCTTTGTTTTCAAATCCCTTCATAATCTTGCTGCCCCCCCCCCCCCCCCCGGCCTTCTGTGCATTTCCAATCATAATTGCTCCACCGTTGGTGGCTGTGCCTTAAAGTTTCCTTGGCCCCAAGCTCTTGGATTTCTTCCCTACACCACCTCTGCCTTTTCACCTTGCTTTCATTGCTTAAGAAGTTTCTTAAAACTGACCTTTTTTACCAAGCTTTTTGTCATCTGACCTAGTATCTTCTTTTGTGGCTCGTTGTCATACTTTGTTCTATGATGCTGCTGTAAAGTGCTTTAGGACATTTCAGTACATTAAAGGTGCTCTATAAATATAAATTGTTACTGCTGCAAATCCCTCTCTTTTCTCCTTTAAGCAATGCACAGCAATGTAATTGATTGCAAAATGTTGATGACATAGCTGCCAATCATTAACTTTTTTGCATTTTAGGTCTTTGCTCATTTAACTTTGAAGGAAAGATGTCTTTCAGCATCCTTGGTTTGCAAGTACTGGCGTGATCTTGGTTTAGATTTTCAATTTTGGAAACAGCTCGACCTCAGTGGGCGACAGCAGGTATGGATTTCACTGTGCTATGATGGAATTTTCTGAGACAAATCACTTCTGTTATTTTAAATGTCTTTCACAGGTTGCATATGTAAGTAAAATATGTTTTTGAAGGAAGGAGGGAATACTTAAATAATTTACAGTACTAAAATACACTGCTTTTATGCTGAGCAGTTTGTGATAAATTGTGTCAAATTCCGTATGTCTTTCAAGTATTTCTAAACAGGTTTGAAGGTCACTTAAAATAGTTTGTTAAATAAACAAGGTATTATATGAAGCTTTAAAATGTTTTTAAGCATTTTATAATTGACCAATAGAATTGGTTATCCCACACACTGCCTCCTTCAGTTTGGAGAGTGGATTGTCTAATGTGCAATTTGCTGTAAATTTTATTGTCTCTTTTTTTTTTTAAAGATCATTCAAGGTATGTAGGTATTGCCATCAAGGCCAGCATTTATTACCCATGAGAAAGGGGTAGTGCACCGCCTTCTTGAACAGATGCAGCCCATGTGGTGTAGTTACCCCCACAGTGCTGTTAGGGAGGGTGTTGCAGAATTTTGATGCAGAGATCGTGAAGGAGTGATGATATGTTCCACACCAGGATGGTATATGATTTGAAAGTGGTGGTTTTCTTGTGCACCTGCTGCCCTTGCTCATCTAGGTGGTGAAGGTCGTGGATTTGTGAGTTGTTGTTGAAGAAGTCTTGGTGAGTTGTTGGAGTGTATCCTGTGAAGAGCACAATTGACTCTATATCGTACTTGAGCCAAATCTGGTTGTTGCGGAAACATGTTGAAGTGATGAGATTGAGCGAATGAACCCTTCAAGTTCAGATTCTTGCTATAATTCATTTTTCTCTTACTCCCTACTAAGTCGCCAGTATCATGGTTTCACATTACATGAGGATGCCCAAAATTTAAAAACAAATTACTGTATTGAGAGACAAATAACCTTATTAATAGCTGTTAAGCTGATTTTGTCATGAACAAGCTTTCTTGTCAACTAATGAGATTGGTGTAGTTCCCTATTTTGTTTTCTTAGTGCACGTTTTTCTGTTAGCTATAATTGTTGTTCCACCAACTAAAACTGCTGATCTGTCATTGATTTATGTATCATCCTGCACCGGTCTTTGGTTCTAAACTCTAATTAAAGTTAATGTTTACTCAGATGTTTTATCCTTAGTATCATTAATATCAGTGCTGTCAAGTTTGAGGTCAATACACATTCCCAATTGGCGTCTCTGTTAAACAGCTAGTTACTTCATATTAAAACCTGCTGATGCCATGAGGTCAGTCTCAGTTCAAAAGTTCATCTTAAAAGTGTTGTTTGTCTGTACAGTTGCAAAACATCATGATTTAAAAATCATATCTTCTCACTTGAAAAAGGTTGAAAGTTAGCAATATTAAATCATGACAAGCCAATAGCACACATGCTAATGCTGCAATTTAACCTCTTCATAGAAACAGAACTTAAAACAGAGCACAAGGCCATTTGGACCATCATGCCTTTGAAAGAGCTATCCATTTTGTCCCACTCCTGTGCAATTCTCTTCTTTTGGAGTTTTTATCCAATTCCCTTTTGAATATGTTACTAATGTAAGGCAGTGCATTGCAGACAGCAACTCACTGGGTAAAATGTTTCCTCATCTCAACTCTGGCATTTTTGTCAATTACCTTTCAAACAAAATATGTTAATAGAATTCAAACCGAGGTTGATAGGAACATAAGAAATATTCTGAATAATTACTTCCACTGTTGGGGAGGGTTTAAACTAACTTGGCAGGGGGATGGGATCCTGAGAGGAGGTTCAGCCAAAATTAGAAGAGAGAGAAAGTGAGTCTGGAAGGCAGAGAGATTATAGGCCAGTTAAAGCACAAGGGAGTTTGGCAAGGTTGGAGAGTCTGGTGAATAAGGCAGATGAGTTGAGGGCATAAATTAACACATGGAAGTTTGATGCATTTGCTGTCACAGAGATATGGTTGAGAGGGGCAGGATTGACAGCTCAATATTCCAGGATATAGGGTCCTCAGGCGAGACAGGGGGTATCGCAATATTGATCAAGGAATCAATTACAGCAGTAAGGAGGGATGACATATTTGAAGGCTCCTCGAATGAAGCCATATGGATAGAACTTAAAAACAAAAAAGGAGCAATCACATTGCTGGGAGTGTACTATAGGCTCCCAACCAGTCAGAAATAGAAGAGCAGGTATGTAGGCAAATTTCAGAGAAGTGTTAAAATAATAGGGTAGTAATAGTGGGGGGTTTTAACTTCCTCAACATAACTGGGTTATTCATAGTGTGATAGGTTTAGAGGGAGTGGAATTCTTAAATGCATCCAGGAGAGCTTTTTAAGCCAGTACGTAGAAGTCCCTACAAGGGAGGGAGTGGCCCTGGACTTAATTTTAGGGAATGAAGCCGGGTAAGTGGCAGAGGTATCAGTGGGGGAGTGTTTTGCAGATAGTGATCATAACTCGGTTAGGTTCTGGAAAAGGACAAGGATGGGCCAGAAATCTCAAAATTGGGAGAAGGCGGATTTTGATAAGATCAGATATGATTTGGCCAGAGTGGACTTGGAGCAGCTACTTTTAGGTAAATCTGCATCAGAGCAGTGGGACTCATTCAATAAGGAAATAGGGAGAGTACAGGGCCAACAAATTCCAGTAAAGACTAAGGGAGAGACCAACAAATCCAGGGAACCCTGGATGTCGAGGGATACACAGGATTGGATAAAGAGATAAAAGGAGATATGGCAGATACCGAGGGCTCAAAACAGCAAAAGCCATAGAGGAGTATGAAATATGTAGGGGGGAACTTAAAAAGGAAATTAGGAGAGCAAAAAGGGGGCATGAGAAAACATTTGCAGGTAAAATAAAGGAAAATCCAAAGTTATTTTACAAGTACATTAAGAGTAAGAGGGTAACTAGGGAAAAGAGTAGGGCCCATTAAGGACCATAGTGGTAATTTGTATGTGGAGCTGGAAGACGTAGGTATGGTTCTAAATGAATACTTTGTGTCGGTGTTCACAAGCGAGAGGGACAACGTGGGTATGGAAATCAGGCAGAAGGACTGTGACATTATTAAAGAAATTAGCATAGAAAGGGAGGAGGTTCTAAGTGGTTGGCAGGTTTAAGAGTAGATAAATCTCCAGGCCTGGATGAAATGTATCCCAGGCTGTTGAGTGAGGCAAGGGAGGAGATAGCAGGGGTGCTGGCAATAATTTTCAATACCTCTCTGGTCACAGGGGAGGTGCCAATGTGGTACCATTATTCAAGAAGGGAGGTAGGGATAAACCAGCGAACTACAGGCCATTCAGTCTCACCTCAGTGATGGGGAAACTATTGGAAGCAATCCTGAGGGACAGAATAAATCGATACTTGGAGAGGCAGGGATTAATCAAGGACAGTCAGCATGGTTTTGTTAAGGGGAGGTCATGTATGACCAACGTGACTGAATTTTTTGAAAAGGTGACCAGGCGTGTAGATGAGGGCAATGCATTTGACATAGTCAACTTGGATTTCAGCAAGGCTTTTGATAAGGTCCAGCATGGGAGACTGATAATGAAGGTAAGACCCCATGGGATCCAAGGCAATTTGGGAAGTTGGACTGAGAATTGGCCAAGTGGCAGGAAGCAGAGGTTGGTGGTCGAGGGGTGTTTTTGTGACTGGATGCCTGTGTCCAGTGGGGTTCCACAGGGATTAGTGTTGGGCCCCTTGCCGTTTGTGGTTCTTGTAAACGATTTAGACTTGAATATAGGAGGGTTGATCAGTAAGTTTGCGGATGACATGAAAATTGGTGGGGTAGTGAAGAGTGAGGAGGATAGCCTTAGATTACAGGAGGATATAGACGGGCTGGTCAGATGGGCTGATCAGTGGCAAATGTAATTTATTCCGGATAAGTGTGAGGTGATGCACTTGGGCAGGACGAATGAGGCATGGTAATACATGACGAATGGTAGAACCCTGGGAAGTACCGAGGATCAGAGGGACCTTGGTGTGCATGTCCACTGCTCCCTTAAGGTAGCGGGACAGGTAGATAAGGTGATTAAGAAGACGTGGGATACTTGCCTTTATTAGCTGAGGCATAGAATATAAGAGCAGGGAGACTATGCTGGGCTGTATAAAATGCTAGTTAGGCCACAGCTAGAATGTTGTGTACAGTTCTGAAATTCGCATTATAGGAAGGATGTGATTGCACTGGAGAGAGTGCAGAGGAGATTTACCAGGATGTTGCCTGGGCTGGAGAGTTTTCCTCATGAGGAGAGGTTGGATAGACTGGGGTTATTTTCCCTGGAGCAGAGGAGATTGAGGTGGGACATGATTGAGGTGTATAAAATTGAGGGGCATAGATAGGGTAGACAGGAAGGAACTTTTCCCCTTGATGGAGGGATCAATAACCAGGGGGCATAGATTTAAGGTAAGGGGCAGGAGGTTTAGAGGGATGTGAGGAAGAATTTTTTCAGCCAGAGGGTGGTGGGAATCTGGAACTCACTGCCTGAAAGGGTGATAGAGGCAGAAACCCTCATAACATTTAAGAAGTATTTGGATGTGCGCTTGCGATGCTGTGACATGCAAGGCTATGGGCCTGGTGCTGGAAAATGGGATTAGAATAGTTAGGTACTTGTTTGACCGGCGCAGACTCGATGGGCCGAAGGGCCTTTTTTCTGTGCTGTATACCTCTGTGACTCTAAAATCATTCATGAAGAAGCCTTGAGAACATGTCCTACCTAATCATACGAACAAGGATTCGGAGTAGGCCATTCAGCCCCTCTAGCCTATTCCACCATTTAATAAGATCACGGCTGATCTGACAGTAACCTGAAATCTGCATTCCACCTACCCCCGAGAACCTATCACCCCCTTGCTTCCCAAGAATCTATCCACCTCTAATTAAAAATATTCAAAAACTCTGCGTCGACCACCTTTTCAGGAAGAGAGAGTTCCAAAGGCTAATGACCCTCTGACTGAAAAAAATCCAACCACTTATTTTTCAACAGTGACTCCTAGTTTTATGTTCTTCCGCAAAAGGAAACCACCCATCTACATCCACCCTGTCAAGACCCCTCGGAGATAACCAAGAAAAAATTTGTGACTTTTGTATGAAATGAAATGATCCTAGACAGACTGAAAGACAAAACATGAACATACTCTCAGGTTTGAATGGTATTTCTCTTAGAGGACTGGGAGACTTTTGAGGCATGGCATATTTCAGGGTAGTGGAATCTTCATGAGTTGAGCTCTATTCAGTGGCTTCAGATGGATGTTGACAGAACCTTTCCATAAGCAAGAGCCTGGTATGTTTCCTTTTAAACAGCGGTTTGTTTCATTGTGGCTTAAAAAATGACTACAGTCAGTTGTGGATTTCCTGTACTCCCTGCTGTTAAATCTAAAATACTTCATGGCTTTTCTCTCTGTATTCTTGCAGTGCAACTTCGTAAACAAAGATTCTGCTCCAACAAATTGAGTTTTCAATTGTGTTTTTGTGTTTTCAATATTGAGCTATTTTTCCTTCAAAAATTATTTATCTTAACAGCAGTTGGTTTGCCACACAGTATTTTGTGAACAAGACTAATACTTCTGCATTAGCTTTTTTCCCCTATGTATGATTTGCATATTCCTTTTAAAATGTTAGTACAGATTACTGTCATAATTAGATTCAAAAGCATTTGTGAAGAAGTCTTGAGAAACATGTCCTACCTAATCATACGAACAAGGAGCAGGAATAGGCCATTCAGCCCCTCTAGCCTGTTTCGCCATTTAATAAGATCACGAATGATAAATATTTTGATTCACTTGTTTAATTCCAACATTTTAAACTCTGCATCTCAAATATTCTGATGCTTTGTAAAACAATTCCTTGCATTTTCAACACCCATTGCACACCTGAGCAGAACCCTCGAGCAAACTCAAAAATCAGAACCCAGTTTCGGTAAAAATTGACTAGCTGATTTTCCAAGGTGTTGCTTATAATTGGTTAGAGGGCGTCATGTTTTATAAGGACAAGAGTATTGTATTATGCAATGTGTAATCAATTGTACTGCTACAGGGCAGTTGCGTGGAACTTGGCATGCCGTCTAAGGCATTCGGACCTCATTGCTGTGTCTTCCTGGGTCAGTGTGAGGCTTAACACTTTTAAGTCGATGCCACAATCAGCCAAACAGAACAAAGACTTTTTTCTTTCAAGGAGGGATGTCTGAAATGCAATGGGCACATCTCAAAACTGTTGGTTAAAATGAAAGATTATGTTGACACTAATGACATTATGCATACCTCAAGTGCAGTGTTGACACAATTAATCATGTCTTACAGTTTAGTCCCTGGTTTTAAAAACTCACGCTGGAGCAACTTCTGTATTTCTCAGTTCACTGCTCCTTTCTGTTTGTAACTGTTTATCCCTCTATTTGGGCTATGCCGGAATTCACAATTTACAATGACCATGAAAAACTACTTCATTAGTGTTTGGCACACTGATTTCATGCAGCTCACTTGCATGACTAAGCTCTTAAGATAAATGGTGTGAACATCACAAAGAATCTGGATAATTTTTATAAAAGAGGTAACAGGTATTTTTATTCATTTATTTAATTTCTCTTAAATAGTGTTCATTCCTTCAAACCTTTCCCAATATTCTACCCCCAAAGACAACACATTAAAAAAAGAAACATCAAAGTTTTAGCTTCATGAGCCTCCACCATCATTCAATAAGTTCTTGGCTGATATTCTCTCTTAGCTACACCTTCCCCATATCCCTCAATTGAGACATTTTCCATCCGCATCGCCTTACTGAGGTGAAGATGGCAGAGAGACATTGACAGGTATTGTCTTGGTCACATCACCTCAGATCTTCTGGGGGTGTGGAGGGTCGAGTGTGAGGGCATGAGGCAAGGTGGACGAGAATGGAAAGGAATAAGGTCAGGTGTGTGAGCTAAGGCGAGAGGCAGAGAGTGAGGAATGTGCATCCTCATCTCTTCAAAAACCTGATCAACTCAAGGACCTATTACACTAAAAGGACCTTGCAACTACTCTAAGCTCTGTGACCCTCATCTCCAAACTGCTTGATGATTCTCATCGTATCCTCTGTGATCTTCTGGCTAAGGAGTACTACTCACAGAATCACAGTGCAGAAGAGGCCTTTCGGCCCATCGAGTCTGCACTGACACGTGAGAAACACCTGACCGACCTACCTAATCTCATTTACCAGCCACTTGACTCATAGCCTTGAATGTTATGATGTGCCAAGTGCTCATCCAGGTACTTTTTAAAGGATGTGAGGCAACCTGCCTCCACCACCCTCCCAGGCAGTGCATTCCAGACTGTCACCACCCTCTGGTTAAAAAAGCTTTTCCTCACATCCCCTCTAAACCTCCTGCCCCTCACCTTGAACTTATGTCCCCTTGTGACTGACCCTTCAACTAAGGGGAACAGCTGCTCCCTATCCACCCTGTCCATACCCCTCATAATCTTGTGCACCTCGATCAGGTCGCCCCTCAGTCTCCTCTGCTCCAACAAAAACAACGGAACTCTATCCAACCTCTCTTTGTAATTTAAATGTTTCATCCCAGGCAACATGCTGGTGAATCTCCTCTGCACCCCCTCCAGTGCAATCACATCCTTCCTATAATGTGGCGACCAGAACTGCACACAGTACTCCAGCTGTGGCCTCACCAAGGTTCTATACAACTCCAAAATGACCTCCCTACTTCTGTAATCTATGCCGTGATTGATAAAGGCAAGTGTCCCATATGCCTTTTTCACCACCCCACTATCATGTCCCTCTGCCTTCAGGGATCAATGGACACACACACCAAGGTCCCTTTGTTCCTCAGAACTTCCTAGTGTCATGCCGTTCACTGAATTCTTCCTTATCAAATTACTCCTCCCTCACACTTTTCAGGATTAAATTCCATCTGCCACTTATCTGCCCATTTGACCAGCCCGTCTATATCTTCCTGTCGCCCAAGACACTCAAACTCACTGTTAACCACCTGGCCAATCTTTGTGTCATCCGCAAACTTACTAATCCTACCTCCCCCATAGTCATCTATGTTGTTTATATAAATGACAAGTACGAGGGGACCGAGCACAGATTCCTGTGATACGACACTGGCTTCCAGTCACCAAAACAGCCTTCTGTCATCACCCTCTGTCTCCTACAAATTAGCCAATTTTGAATCCACCTTATCAAATTACCCTGTATCCCATGTGCCTTTGCCTTCTTTATAAGTCTCCCATGTGGGATCTTGTCAGAGGCTTTGCTGAAATCCATTTTAACTACATCAACTGCACTCCCCTCATCTACACACCTGGTTACCTCCTCAAAAAATTCATTCAAATTTGTTAGGCATGACCTCCCTCTGACAAAGCCATGCTGACTATCACTGATCAAACCTTGCCTCTCCAAGAAGGAGATTTCTCCTTCAGAAATTTCTCCAATAGTTTCCCTACCACTGATGTGAGACTCGCTGTCCTGTAGTTCCCTGGCTTATCTCTACAACCCTTTTTAAATTGCGGAACACATTAGCTGTTCTCCAGTCCTCTGGCACCTCCCCCGTGGCCAGAAAGGAATTAAAAATTTGGGTCAGAGCCCTTGCGATCTCCTCCCTTGCCTTCCTCGGCAGTCTGGGACACAAATCATCCGGACCTGGAGATTTGTCCACTTTTAAGCCTGCCAACATCTCTAATACCTTGTCACTCCCTATATCAATTTGCTCAAGAACCTCGCGTCTCTCTCCCCGAGTTCAATACCTTCATCCTCATTCTCTTGGGTGAAGACGGACATGAAGTATTCATTCAACACTCTAGCAATGTCCTCTGGCTCCACCCATAGATTGCCCCCTTGGTCCCTTACGGGCCATGCTCTTTCCCTGGTTATCCTCTTCCCATTGATATACTTATAGAAAATCTTTGGATTTTCCCTACTTTTACCAGCCAGAGTTTTCTCATATCCCCTCTTTGCTCTCCCAATTGCTTTCTTAAGCTCCACCCTACACTGTCTGTACTCCACTAATGCCTCTGCTGATTTGCTTCCCTTATACCTGTTAAAAGCCTCTCTTTTCCTTCTCATCGTAACCTGAATATCTCTGGTCATCCATGGTTCTCTGGGCTTGTTACTCCTTCCTATCACCCTAGAGGGAACATGTTGAGCCTGTACCCTCCCCATTTCCTTTTTGTTCCTCTGTACATTTCCCCACCAGTAACTGTTCCCAGTCTACCTTGGCCAGATCCTACCTTATTTTAATAAAATCCGCTCTTCCCCCAATCCAAAACATTTTTTTGCAACTTGTCTATTTCTTTGTCCATAACAAACTTAAACTGTATCACTAAAATGCTCGCCCACCATCACCTCAGCCACCTGTCCGGCTTCATTCCCCAGAATTAGGTCCAGCACTGTGCCGTTCCTTGTTAGACCTTCTACATATTGACCTAAAAATTTCTGTACATATTTCAAGAAATCCACTCCATCTAAGCCCTTAACACAATGTTGGGAAAGTTGAAATCACCTAATATAATTACCCTATTGTTACATCTCCACAAATTGTGCATATATTTGCTCCTCAATTTCCTGCTGACTATCTCGGGGTCTATAATAAACACCTAACAATGAGGCTGCCCCTTTTTTATCCCTAAGCTCTACCCACAAAGCTTCATACGATGCCCCCTCCAAGATATCATCTCTCCTTATTGCAGTAACGGACTCCTTAACTAATAATGCAACGCCTCCTCCTCTTTTACCCCCTCCCCTGTCTCGCCTGAAGATTCTATATCCTGGAATGTTGAGCTGCCAATCCTACCCTTCCCTCAATCACGTCTCTGTGATGGCTACTATATCACAATTCCACATGTCAATCCTCACCCTTAACTCATCTGTTTTACCTGTAATATTCCTGGCATTAAAGTAGAGGCCATCCAGCCTTTCCTTACTCCCTTGAAGCTTATTACAGCTGTACTCCCTCTGACTTGATTGTTTTACTCTATTATGATGTGTCCCTATTCTGTTAACATTGTGTCCCCTCCCCCTGCTGAATTAGTTTAAACTCCTCCCAACTTCTGACCTCTGCCTTATCATCCTCCCCCTTCAGGATGCCCTGCAGCCGTTCAGTGACATCCCAGACCCTGGCACCAGGGAGGCAACATACCATCCTGGAGTCAGATTGACGGCCACAGTTGCGCCTATCTCTTCCCCTGACTATTGAATCCCCTATTACTATTGCTCTTCCTTCCTGTACAAACAGGCTGCTTATTGTACCAGAAGCTTGGCTCTGTCCGCACTCCATGGAGGAACCAGCGCCCTCATCAGCCTCCAAAACAGAATACCGATTTGCGAGTGGGACCCCAGGGGACTCCTGAACTATCTGCCTGTTTCGCTTGGACTGCCTGGTGGTCAGCCATTCCCTTCCTTCCCCAAGTCCCTTCATCTGCGGTGTGACCACCTTTCTAAACATGCTATCCACGATGTTCTCAGACTTGCGGATGCTCCACAGTGTCCCCAGCCGCCGTTCCAGCTCTGAATCCCGAGCTTCCAGGAGCTGCAGCTGGGCACACTTCCTGCACGCATGCTGGTCCCAGGCACTGGAAATGTCCCCGGCTTCCCACGTGGAGCACGAGGAGCACACCGCTGCTTTGAGTGCTCCTGCCATGACTTATCCCTTTAAATTAAACCTTTTAAGTCAATTACTCTAGGGCCCTTCTTTCCTGATCCTCATTATTGCAGAGTATACAAACTGTAAACCACAAAATGACCTTAAACTATAAGCGATTAAAGTAGTAAATACCTTACCCATTACTTACCAGTGATTCCTTTCCCTTGTAGCCTCTACTGCTGCAGCATGCTCTGAAGGTTTAAGAAGTTGGATAGCAAGGAAAAAAATGCAAAGAGCACCTTGTCCCCATGCACCGAATTCCCACTTTGCACCAAATTCTGAATACCTACTCAGGATGTGCTCGCTCTTCTGTTCATGTGCAAGCAGTTTCTTTCCCTTCTCTTCACCACTGCAAACTGGTCCAACATTAATTAAATCTCTGTCCTCCAACCAATTCCTCCCAAATCCACTTAAGAAATATTTCCTCACTTGATACCTTCAAAAGCCTGCCAACACAAATTTCCTGATTGTGCCTTCAGTCATTCCTTAATTACTTATTTTTACTGACAAGTGTCCAGCTTTCCCCTCTCAGCAACACTTGAGACAGTCTATGATATCCCGTTAGAAATCCAGTTGCATTCTGTTCTCTTTTTACTTGGGGGAGTACATGCTATCCACGTACAGTATATCCTTTCATGGGATGTGGATGTTGCTGGCTTGGCTAGTATTTTTTGCCCATCCCTAATAGCTCTTGAGATGGTGGTGGTGACCTGCTTACTTGAACCGTGAACTGGTGTAGTCCATGTGGTATAGGTGCACCCACAGTGCTGTTTGGAATGGAGTTCCAGGATATTGTCTTGCGACAGTGGAGGAACAGCGATTATAGTGCGAAGACAGGATAGTGTGTGGATTTGAGGGGAGCTTGCAGGTGGTGGCGTTCCCATGCATCTGCTGCCCTTGTCCTTCAGTGTGGGAGAGGCAGTGGGTTTGGAAGGTGCTGTCTAAGTTGCCTTGGTGAGTTGCTGCAGTGCATCTTGTCTATGGTATTCACAGCTGCCACTGTGCGTTGGTGGTGGTGGAGGAAGTGAATGTTTAGACTGATGGATGGGGTGCTGATCAAGCAGACTCTTTTGCCCTGGATGCTGTTCAGCTTCTTGAGTGTTGCACTCCTCATCCAAGATAGTTTGTTGAATTGAGGGAGTTTTAAATCTCTTTCTAAAAATCTAAGATGAAAACAAAGAAACATAGAAAATAAGAGCAGAAGTAGGCCATTCAACTCATTGAGCCTTCTCTGCCATTCAATATAATCATGGCTGATCCGCTATCTCAACGCCATACTCCTGCTCACACACCATACCTCTTGATGCCTTCAGTGTCTGGAAGTCCATCTATTTCCTTCCTAAATATATTCAGTGACTTGGCATCAATAGCCTTCTGTGAGAGTGAATTCTACAGGTTCACCACCCCCCTGAATGAAGAAGTTTCTCCTCATCTCAGCCCTAAATGGTCCACCATGTATCCTGAGACTGTGACCCCTTGTTCTCAAACCCCCAGCCAGAGGAAACATCATCTTTGCGTCCAGCCCTGTCAGAATTTTATATGTTTTAATGAGATCCCCTCTCATTCTTCTAAACCCCAGTCAATACAGACCTAGTCAACCCAATCTCTCCTCATACGACAATCCTGCCATCCCAGGAATCAGCCTGGTGAGCCTTCAGTGCAATCTCTCTATGGTAAGTATATCCTTTCTTACCATTGATAAATATTGTGAATAGCTGGGGCCCATGCACTGATCCCTGCAGTACCCCGCGTGTCACTACCTGCCACTCCGAAAAAGACCCATTTATTCTCACTCTGTTTTCTGTCTGTTAACCAATTCTCAATCCATGCACACAGTACTTAAGGTGTGGTCTCGCCAAGGCCCTGTACAGCAGTAGTAAGAATCCTTGCTCCTGTTCTCCAGTCCTCTCGCAGTGAAGGCCAACGTACCATTTGCCTTCTTCACTGCTTGCTACATCGACTTACTTTCAGTGATTGGTAGACAAGGACACCCAGGTCCCTTTTGTACACCAACATATCCCAGTCTATTAGCATTTAAATAATATTCTGCTTTTCTTACCAAAGTAAGTAACCTCACTTATCCATGTTACACTGCATCTGCTATGTGTTTGTCCACTCATTCAACCTGTCTAAATTGCCTCGAAGCCTCTGAACATCCTCCTCATTGCTCACATTCCCACCAAGTTTTGTGTCGTCAGCAAACTTCGAAATATTGCGTTTGGCTCCCTCGTCCAAATCATTGATAAATATTGTGAATAGCTGGGGCCCAAGCACTGATCCCTGCAGTACCCCGCGTGTCACCACCTGCCACTCCGAAAAAGACCCATTTATTCTCACTCTGTTTTCTGTCTGTTAACCAATTCTCAATCCATGCAAATATATTATCCTCAATCCCATGTGCTTTAATTTTGCACACTAACCTCTTATGTGGGACTTTATCAAAAGCTTTCTGAAAATCCAAATATACCACATCCACTGGCACTCCCTTCTGCGGGTTACATCCTCAAACAACTCCAGTAGGTTTGTCAAACGTGATTTCCCTTTCAAAAATCCATATTGATTTTGCCTAATCCCGTTGATATTTTCTAAGTACCCTGTTATCACATCCTTTATAATCGACTCTAGCATTTTACCTTAGGCTGACCACACTGTAATTTTCAGTTTTCTCTCTCCCTCCTTTTTATGTTCCTTGCAAGTTCATTTTCATACTCTATTTTTCCTCTCTTAATCAATCTTTTGGTCCTCCTTTGCTGAATTCTACACTGCTCTCAGTCCTCAGGCTTGCTACTTTTTCCAACAACTTTATATGACCCCTCTTTGGATCGAATACTATCATTAATTTATTTTGTTAGCCATGGTTGGGTTGCTTTTCTTTTTAGAAGTTAAACAATACATACAGTTAAATGTTAAATACAAAGTCTCATCCAGGGGCCTGAGCAGGGAGATAGAAGCTATCCACTGGCAGCAGTTGTCGGCAGTTAGTTAATTAAGGAAACTAGCTTGAACTGATTTTTCTGAACCTGGGCTTAGCTAGTCCATTTGTTTCAGAACATAAAAATTCAGTTATTCTCAATGCGACCTTGCACTGGAGTGTAATGTCAATGGAGTGCTGAGAGTTTGGTGAGTGGAGGGAGTTAGCTGAGGAGGGGGAGGGAGGTACTACTTTGCTTTTTCTAACTTTTTCACTAGAATTCAGTTCTTGCTCTCCTCCAGTGGAAGAAGCTAGCTGTTTAAGTATCTGATGAGCAGTTAAGCTCTTTTCTATTCTTAAGGTTGAAAATAATGCAGGAGTTTGTGGTCAGATTAATAGAGTACAGAAAAGAAAGTAAATAATTGAATAAAATAATTAATTAAAACATAAGGAGGGGCAGGACATGGGATGTGTCATAGCTGCATCATAACTGGATACCAGTGTGATCCAGGGCAAACATGTCTGCTTTAAGTGTCTGCAGCTTGAGGAGCTTCGACTCAGAGTCATTGAGCTGGAGGCTGAGCTGCAGACACTGTGCATAAGAGAGGGAGAAAGTTACCTGGATGCTTTATACCAGGTGGTGGTCACACCCCTTAGGATAGTGTCTTCTGATTTGGAAGGTGGTCAGGGACAGGAGGGTGTGACTGCAGCTGAGACAAGTAAGGGGATCCAGAGGGCAGGGGTGTCAGCATCTGCAGTTGTACAACAGGTTTGAGGTTCTTTTCAGCTTGTTTGTGTGAGAGTGGGTACTACAGGTTGGATGAGTGGACCGACCATGGCACTGTGGTAGAGGAAGCCATTTGGGGGAGCAAAAAGGATTGTAGTGCTAGTAGGGGACAGTATAGCAAGGGGGATTGACACTGTTCTCTGTAGCTAAGAGCAAGAGTCCAGATGGCTATGTTTCCTGCCCAGTGCTAGGGTTCAGATCATCTGCTTAGGGCTGGAGATGAACTTGCAGTGGGAGGGGGAGGATCCAATTGTTGTGGTCCATGTAGGTACCAACAACATAGACAGGATGAGGAAGGAGGTTTTTCATTGTCAATTTGAGGAGCTAGGCACCAAATTAAAAAGCACGACCTCGAAGGTAATTTCTGGATTATTGCCTGAGCCACGTGCAAATTGGCATAGGGCAAATAAGATTAGAGAAATGAATGCATGGCTGAAAGACTGGCGTGGGAGAAATGGGTTCCAGTTCATGGGACACTGGCACCAGTACTGGGCAAAGTTGGGGCTATACCAATGGGACAGTCTGCACCTGAACTGTGATGGGGTTGGTGTTTTAGTGAGCCTTATAACTAGAGAAGTACAGATGGTTTTAAGCTAAATAGTGGGGGCAAGAGATCAAATTTGGGAAGATGTGGTAAACCAAAGAGTAGAAACAAGGTAGGAGAGAAACAGACCATGATGGGAAGGGACAGAAAGTACAAATCTAACAGTAAAACAGCAGATAAGCGAGACATTGCAAAAGTAATAAAAGGATAAAACGAAATGCTCTGTATCGGAATGCACGTCGCAGTCGAAACAAAACAGTTGAACTGATAGCACAATTAGAAATAAATAAGTATGATCTGAAAGCCATCACAGAGACATCACTATAGATGATGGAGATTAGGGCCTGAATATTGAAGGGTACGTGACATTTTGAAAGGACAGGAAGCTCGGAAAAGGCGGAGGAGAGCTCTGTTAATTAAAGATGGCATTAGTACCTGAGACAGGATGACCTAAGTTCAGGAAACCAGGATGTGGAAGCAGTTTGGGTAGAATTGAGAAATGATAAAGGCAATAAGTCACTTGTGGGATGGTTTACAGGCCTCTGAACAGTAACCACGTGGTAGGCCAGAGTATGAAGGAATAGTTGATGGGAGATTGTCAGAATGCAGTGGCATTCATGAGAGATTTTAACCCAGAAATGTACTGGCAAAATCAAATGGGCAAAGGTAGCATAGATGAGTTCATAGAATGTTTTTGGGATAGTTTCTTAGAACAGCACAATCTGGAGCTGACCAGAAAGCAGGCTACACAAGACCTGGTATCATGCAGTGAGAGAGGATTAATTGATATTGTCATAGTGAAGGCACCCCTAGGTAGCAGTGATCATGATTTAATTGAATTTGACATTCATTTTGAGGGAGAAACGAGTGCATCCAAGATCAGTATTTTGAACTTAAATATGGGCAATTATGAGGGCATGAAAGCAGAGCTAGCTAAAGTGAACTGGCAAATGAGGTTAGTTCAATAGAGATGCGGTGGCAGACCTTTTAAAGGGGTATTTCAGAATACACAGAATAGATACACTCCAATGAGAAAGAAAAATTCCAAGGGAAAGCCCCACCATCTGTGGTTAACTAACAAGTTCAGGACAGAATCAGACTTAAAGAAAAAGCATATAATTGCGCAAAAATGGGTGGCAGGTCAGAAGATTGGACAGAAAATAATGAACAGCAAAGAATGACAAAAAGATTGATAAGGAGGGATAAGTTAGAGAGTACGAGAGAAAGTTAGCTAGAAATATAAAGGCGTTTAGTAGGAGTTTTTATAGATATTTAAATAAGAAAACAGTTAGCAAATTGTGTTGATCCTATGGAAAGTGAGAATGAGGAATTAATAATGGAAAGTAAGGAGATGGCAGATGAATTGAACAGGTATTTTGCATTGGTCTTTACCTACAGAGAATAAAAGTAACATCCCAGAAATAGCTGTAAATCAAGAAATGGAAGGAAGGGAGGAACTCAAAAATATTACAATCACTAGGGAAGTGGTATTGAGCAAATTGTTGGAGCTGTGGGCTGACAAATATCTGGTACAGATGGACTTCACCCTAAGGTCTTGAAAGAAGTGGCTTGTGAGATAGTTGATGCGTTGATTTTGATTTTCCAAAATTCCCAAGCTTCAGGGAAGGTTCCATTAGATTGGAAAAAGCGAATGTAACTCCTATATTCAAAGAGGTAGGGAGACAGAAAGCAGGAAACTACAGGCTAGTTAGCTTAACATCTGTCACAGGGAAAATATTAGAAACTATTATTAAAGATGTTATAGCAGGGCGCTTAGAAAAAAATCAAGGCAATCAGGCAGAGCCAAATTGGTTTTGTGAAAAGGAAATCATGTTTAACCAATTTATTGGAGTTCTTTGAAGGAGCCACATGTGCTTTGGATGAAGGCAAACTGGTGGATATAATGTACTTAGATTTCGAGAAGGCATTTGATAAAGTACCACATCAAAGGTTATTGCAGAAAATAAAAGCTCATGGTGTAGGGGGTAACATTGGCATGGTGGGAAGATTGGCGAGTTAACAGGAAACAGTTGGCATAAATGGACTTTTTTCTGGTTGGCAGGATGCAATGAGTGGTTTGCCAGGAATCAGTGCTGGGGCCTCAGCTTTTTACTATTTTTATGAATGGCTTGGATGAAGGGACCAAAGGTCTTGTTGCTAAATTTGCTGATGACACAAATGTGGGTAGGAAAATAAGTTGTGTAGAGGGCTTAAGGAGACTATGAAGGGATATAGGTAGGTTAAGTGAGTGGGCAAAGATCGAGCAAATGGAGTATCATGTGGCAAAATGTGAAATTGTCTATTTTGGCAGGAAGAATAAAAAAGAATCATATATAAATGGTGAGAGATTGCAGAGCTCTGAGGTTCAGAGGGATCTGGGTATCCTCGTGGATGAGTCACAAAAGGCTAGTATGCAGGTACAGCAAGTAATTTGGAAAGCTAATAGAATGTTAATGTTTATTCCAAGGGAAATTCAAAACAAAAGCAGGGAGGTTATGCTTCAGTTTACAGGGCACTAGTGAGACCACATCTGGAGCACTGTGTACAGTATGGGTCTCCTTATTTAAGGAAGGATGTAGTTCTGTTAGAAACAGTTCAGAGAAGGTTTACTGGACTAATACCAGCAATGGGTTGGTTGTCTTATGAGGAAAGGCTGGACAGGTTAGGCTTATATCCACTAGACTTTAGAAGAGTAAGAGGAGACTTAATTGAAACCTTTAAGACCCTGAGGGGTCTTGAAAGGGTAGATGTGGAGAGGATGTTGGCTCTCGTGGGAGAATCTAGAGCTCAGGGTCACTGTTTAAAAATAATTTAAAACAGATAAATTTTTTAGCTCAGAGGGTCCTGAGTCTTTGGACTCGCTTCCACTGCTTTTTGAGGAAGAGAGTCTTTGAATATTTTTCAGGCAGAGGTGGATATGTTCTTGGAAAGCAAAGGGATGGAAGGTTATTGGGGGTGTTGCAGTTATGTAGAATGGAAGTTGTAATCAGGTGAGCTACGATATCATTGAATGGCGGAGCAGGCTTGAGCGGCCCAGTGGCCTTTTCCTGCTCTTAATTTGTATGTTTGTATCCAGGTAGATAGGGCATTTCATCACATTGCTGACTTGTGTCTTGGAGAAGGTGGCCAAGCTTTGGGAAGTCTGGAGGTCTGTTACCCACTGCAGAATTCTGTCTCTGACCTGCTCTTGTAGCCACAGTATTATGTGGCTAGTCCAGTTCAGTTTCTGGTCAATGATAACTCCCAGGATGTTGATTGTGGGAGATTCAGTGATGGCAATGCCATTGAATGTCAAGGGAAGATGGTTGGGTTCCCTCTTGTTGGAGATGGTCATTGCCTGGTACTTGTGTGGCACACATGTTCCTTGCCACATTCGGCTGAAGCCTGAATATTGTCCAGCGCTTGCTGCCTATGGGCACTGACAGCTTCAGTACCAAAGGAGTTATGAATGGTATTTAATTTTGTGCAATCACTTCTGACCTGAAGATGGAGGGAAGGTCGTTGATGAAGGAGAGCCATATTGGACTTAACTCTGTTTCTCTCTCCACAGATGCTGCCAGACCTGCTGAGTTTTTGCAGCACTTTGTTTTTATTTCAGATCTCCAACATGTGCAGTACTTTGCTTTTATTTTGGCAATAATCCATACGAGTCGAAAACTGTTGTGGTGAATTTGTTGGAATTATTTATTTGGACTATCAATTTATATTGATGTTTCAGTTGAAATCCTCCTCATCCAAAAAGCAATTGAGGCGAGATCAATTGATAATTTCTAAACTGACATTGATGAATCTTTGTTATATGTGTGTATCAAGAGATCTGCAACTATGGTGGATAAATGGAGTTCAGGTACAGATTTGCTATGTTTTAATTGAATGGCTGACTAAAGAAGGGGGGCGGGTGGGTGGGTGGGGTGGTCGGGGGGGGGGGGGTGGGTGTGGCAGCGGCCGTGCAGTGCTAAACACCCTGCCCCGTTTCTCTGTTCCTTCCGAATGCTCAGTCCCAAGTCCTAGGTTCTGAAAGTTGTAAGCATGATTTTAAGCCTGCTGAAATTTTTTAATGTCTAATCAATCATTGAGTTAGTCATACTCCAGTGTCACTTGCCGAAAGCTGAACATAATTGGTCTTGATTTGTGAAAGTTTGTTGGTTTCTAAGCACTGAAGGCATATTTGAGGTATAAGTTCATGTTAAACCTGTCGCTTATAAAAGCAACACTGGAGGCCTCAAGACTTGGTTAATAAGCCTTAATATTACCTCTTATCTGATTATTGATCAATGTGGATCAATAACATTTGGATTGAGAACTTGTTATGCTGTTAACATTATCTTGATGAAGCAGTTCTTAACACTTGAGAACCCCCTTGCTATTTTTATTGTTGCTAAGGTTTTTGATAGGCCCGAAGTTTGGGAAAATTTTGGAAACGAGCAAAGGGTGATTAATAAAAATAAGATAGAGAAAATAGCTTTAGAGTAAACTAGTAGGAAATATAGAAACAGACAGTAATAGCTTTTGGAAAGGAAGTGGGTAGCTAAATTAAATGTTGGTTCCTTACATGGTGAGACTGGGAAGAAATAATGGGAAATAAGAAAGTGGCTAGGATGTTGAACAACTATTTTGTAGCTGGCTTCACGGGCAAAGGCATGAAAAGCATCTCAATAATATTAGAAGATTGGCAAAAGGGAGGGAGGAACTTAATATCACCGGAGCAAAAGTACTAGGTAACCCAATGTGACTAAAGGCTAACTAGTTCCCTGGACGTGATTGCTTGCATTCTTGATTCTAAAAGAAGTGGCTACAGAGATATTGGTTGTAATTTTCCAAAACTCAGACACAGTGTGAAGTGATGTTGATAGATACCTACAGATATTTGAAAGGAAAAGAGTAAGTAAGTAAAGTGAGCATTGTTCCCCTAGAAAGTAAGTCTGGGGAATTAATAATGGAAAATGAGCACAGGGCGGATGAATTGAACAGGTTTTTTTTTACATTTGTGTTCACTGTTCAGCATACACACAACATCTCACAGGTAATTGTGAATCAAAAGGTGAAAAGGAGGGAGGAACTTAAAACAATTAGGATCACCAGGGAAATTGCACTCAGAAAATTACAGGAACTGAAAGCTGACAAGTCCCCAGGCCCTGATGGACTTCATCCGAGGGTCTTAAAAGAAGTGGCTGCTGAGGCGTTGCTTTAAATTTTACAAAACTCCCTCGATCCTGGAAAAGTACCATCAGACTTGAAAATAACAATGTAACTCCTGTATTCAAGAGAGGAGGGAGACAGAAAGCAGGGAAGTACTGGCTGGTTAGCATAACATCTGTCATAAGGAAAATCTGTTATTAAGGATGTTATGTCAGGGCACTTAGAAAATCTCAATGCAATCAGGCAGAGCCAGCATGATTTTGTGCAAAGGAAATCGTGTTTTACTTATGTATTAGACTTCTTTTGAGGAAGTAACTAGCAGCATAGATAAAGAGGAACCTGTGGATGTGCTGTACTTGGATATCTAGAAGACATTTGACAAGGTGCCACATCAAAGGTTACTGTACAAAGTAAGAGCTCATGATGTAGGAGTCACATGAGCACAGATAGAGGATTGGCTAGCGAACAGGAAGCAGAATAGTCATAAATGTATAATTTTTGGTTTGGAAAGATGGAATAAGTACAGTTCCACAGGGATCAGTGCTGGGCCTTTACTATTTACAACATACATCAATGGTTTGAATAAAGGGACCAAATATTGCTAAATATGCTGATGACACAGAAATGGGTAGTATTGCTGGAGGTCACTGGTAACAGTTGTTGGCTTAGTTCACAGAGGAGAAGAGTCCATTCTCTCTTAACTCTAAATTCGATTTATTCACGTTGTTGTATAAGCTATATGCAGATGATTTGTCTTGTTAAATATAGATATGCAGTTTACAGCAGGTTATACAGTTTTATACCGAAAACTAGGATCTAAATGCACACCCACTAGATTTCTCTGACAATCCCTGAGTGGTCAAAGAATATAAAAGCTAATACCCGAAAAGGAGAGTTGATACTGGCCAGGCGTTCCATTCTCTCTCTCTTGCGTCTCTATGTTGCTGATGTAGATTCTTCTGCTTCTGCAATGGTTGGTCTCCATAGTCTCGCTGTTCCACGCCTGAAATCCTTTCAGTCTTAAACTGAATCTCATGTCATCAAGCTGTGCTTTCTCTTTCCCGTTGGTTGAGGCCTGCTTGCCTGATCTGTGGCACATTCTCATTGACTCTGTTCCAAGACTTGCAGTATCACCTTGTTCTTCCTTTTCTAAATAAGCACTCATCACATTTCCTTTGACTTCAAGACACTCAGCTACTTTAAAACCAGTTCTTGCCAGTTCGGACCCAGTGACTGGAGTCAGGTTTCAAAAGTTGCTCAGGCCAGTGACTGGACTCAGGTTACTTCAGGTCAAAAGTTGCTTTTGCCTGTGTCAGCAATTCAGCTGCAGCGCCTGGCCAACAGTAGGGAAGTCAGTAGTAAAGAGGACATAATTTATCTGTATGCCTTTGTAGAGCCCTGAAGTGTATTAGCAAAAATTTGGCAGATGGAGAATGATGTGGCAAAATATGAGCTTGTCCATTTTGGCAAGAAGAATAAAAAACAGCATGTTATCTAAATGAAGAAAGATAGCAGAACTCTGAGGTACAGACAATCTGCATGTCCTGTTACATGAATCACAAAAAGTTAGTATGCAGGTACAGCAAGTGGAATGGCATATGCAAGTAGGGATGTTTTGCTACAGTTGTAGGGGACATTGGTGAGTCCACACCTGGAGTACTGTATACAGTTTTGGTCTCCTTATTTAAGAAAGGACCTAATAGCATTTGAAGTAGTTGAGAGAAGGTTCACTCGACTGATTCCTTGGATGAAGGGATTATTTTATGAGCAAAGGTTGGAGGTTGGGCCTGCATTCATTGGAGTTTGAAGAATGAGAGGTGATTTTTACTGAAACATTTAAGATCCTGAGGGGTCTTGACTGAGTGGATGCCGAAAGGGTATTTCACCTTGTTGGAGAGACCACAACTAGAGGGACACAATTTTAAAATATGGATTTTCCCATTTAAGACAGAGAGGAGGAGAATTTTTTTTCTGAGGGTTGTGAGTCTGTGGAACTTCCTTCCCCAGAGAATGGTGGAGTAGGGTCATATCTGCCTCTGTCTTAAAAATGTTCAAAGGGCATCAGAGTTAGGTCACATGGTGGCGTTGAGATCACAATCAGATCAGCCATCATCTATTGAATGGCAGGGTAGGCTTGAGGAGCTGTTCATAATTCCTATTTTAGTATAAAGATAGGGAGGTCTTGCTACAACTGTACAGGTCATTAATGAGACCACACCTGCAATACTTCATACAGTTTAGGCCTCTTTTTAAGGAGAGTTATACTTGCACTGGTGGTAGTTCAGAAATGGCTCTCTAGGTTGATCTGAAATGAGGGATTTGACTTATGAGGAAAGGTTGAGGAGGCTGGGCCTTTACTCATTTAAGACAGAGATGAGCAGGAATTTCTTTTTTCGGAGTAAAACTTCAGAATTCTTTGCTCCAACAAGATTCTGGCCATTGCCCCTTGTCCCCCACTGTCAATATCCTGGTGATTACCGTTAAGCAGAAACTGAACGGGACTAGCCATTTTTATTATTCATCCACGGGATGTGGGTGTCACTGGCCAGGCCAGCATTTATTTCCCATCCCTCGTTCAGAGGACATTTAAGAGTCAACGACATTGCTGTGGGTCTGGTGTCACATGTAGGCCAGATCAGGTAAGGATGGCAAATTTCCTTCCCTTATTAGTGGGTATTAGAGAACCAGATAGATTTTTACATCATTAGACTTTTAATTCCAGATTTTTATTGAATTCAAATTCCACTATCTGCCATGATGGGATTCGAATCCGCGTCTCCAGAGCGTTACCCTAGGTTTCTGAATTATGAGTGTAGCAACAATACCACTACACCCCTTGAACACTGTGGCTACAGTCGCAGGCCATAGATGAGGAACCCTGTGGCAAGTAACTTATCAAAAGCCTGTCAAGGCACAAGTCAGGAGTGTGATGGAATACTCTCCACTAGCCTGGATGAATGCAGGTCCAACAACACTGAAGAAGCTTGCCACCAACCAGGACAAAGCAGCCTGCTTGATTGGTACCCCATTAACAAGCATTCACTCCCTGCATCACTGATGCA
This sequence comes from Carcharodon carcharias, assembly GCF_017639515.1. NCBI lineage: Eukaryota > Metazoa > Chordata > Chondrichthyes > Lamniformes > Lamnidae > Carcharodon > Carcharodon carcharias. Next base: position 124,613,553 of record NC_054470.1, read on the forward strand.
CAGTTGCAGCAGTGTGCACCGTGTACACGATGCACTGCAGAAACTCACCAAGGCTCCTTTGACAGCACCTTGCAAACCCACGACCACTACCATCTAGAAGGGCAAGGGCAGCAGATACATGGGAACACCACCACATGTAAGTTCCCCTCCAAGTCACTCACCATCCTGACTTGGAACTATATTGTTGTTCCTTCATTGTTGCTTGGTCAAAATCCTGGAACTCCCTCTCGACTACACTGTGGGTGTACCTACAGCACATGGACTGCAGCAGTTCAAGAAGGCAACTCATCGCCACCACCTCGAGGGCAGTTAGGGATGGGCAATAAATGCTGGCCCAGCCGAAAGCTAAGCCCACATCCCTTGAACGAATAATAAAAAAAAGCTTGAACCAAAGCTTGAACCATTGTATATATTCAAGTCTGAGATGGGCAGGGGAACTGTAGGAGAGTCAAGAGTTATGGGGAATAAGCAGATAAGTGGAGTTCAGGCCGAGATTAGCTCAGCCATGATGGAGGAACAGTACCTCATCTTCCGACTAGGCACTCTGCAGCCTTCCGGACTTAACATTGAGTTCAACAACTTCAGATCATGAACTCTCTCCTCCATCCCCACCCCCTTTCCGATCCTCCTTTTTCCAATAATTTATCATTTTTACAATATATTTTTCTTTTCCTGCCTATTTATTTCTATCTATTGTTTTATCTCCACCTTTTATCCATTTCGATTCCCCCCCACCCTGACTAGGGCCATCTGTCACTTGCTTGTCCTGCTTTCCACTCTTAATGTCACCATTAGCACAATCCTTAGATAATATCACCACTGTCAAACACCCCTTTGTCCTTTTGTCTATGACATCTTTGGTAATCTCTTCTTTGCCTCCATCTATCATTGGCCCTCTATTCAGCTCTACCTGTCCCACCCTCCTCAACCAGCTTATATTTCACCCTATTTCTACATTTCCTTAGTTTTGATGAAGAGTCATATGGACTCGAAACGTTAACTGTGTTCCTCTCCGCAGATGCTGTCAGACCTGCTGGGTTTTTCCAGCTATTTTTGTTTTTGTTTCAGATTTCCAGCATCCGCAGTATTTTGCTTTTATATCAGCCATGATCTTGTTGAATGATGGAATAGGTTCGAGAGACTGTATGGCCTACACCTACTCCTATTTTGCATGTTCTTTAGAGCCCACTTTACTGAGGTGCATTTCTAAATTGCATGCCAATAATTCCTGTTAATCTTCACTCTTTTGAAGACAACAATATGTTAGTATAGCTCATTGTATGAACTCAGTGTTATGTGGACAATGTGTCTGTTCAAATTTCTGACTCATCCTTTCTTTTGTGTTGTATGGTTGTAACCTGTCAGAAAATGGACATTTTTAAAGTTAATAGTTGCAGTTATAGATCAACAACTATGACTGTTGAAATGAATCATTCACAAGTTGGCTTTTGTAAAGGTGACAACTGTATTTTAATTGGTTGTGCAAAATGGGAAAATGAAACTTGCCCTTTCATATTTGCATCCAGAAGAATTAATTGGGAGGCAAATGTAACTTCACAAAAATGCACACCTTCACTGAGAGAGGAATAATCTGTAACCAATTGCACCTGACTTAACAAACTATTTTTTAGGACAGCCCAAGAAATGTTGCATGATTTCCCCAGACAGTTTGCAAAATACTTTCAGCAGTTGTTTTCTCTTCAAATGATGTAGCAACTTTTATTTCACTTACAAACGGTATAGAATGTTGCAAGTTGGATGTGGAGAGGATGTTTCCTCTTGTGGGAGAATCTAGGGGTCACTGTTTAAAAAAAATGAGTTGCCCATTTAAAGCAGAGATGAGGCAAATTTTTTTCACTTGAGTTCACTTGGAACTTTCTCCCTGAAAAGATGATGGAAGCCGAGTCTTTGAATATTTTTAACGCAGAGCTGGATAGATTCTTGGTAAGCAAGCGGATGATAGGTTATCAGCGGTTGGTGGGATACAGATTTCTGGTTACTATCAGATCAGCCATGAGCTTGTTAAATGGTGGAGCAGACTTGAGGCGCTGATTGGCCTACTCCTGTCCCTCATTCGTAACATAAAATGAAAAATAGGCAAACTATTTATTGTAACAGTGCTCTATCTGAGCCCAGAACAAATTATTGAAACAACCTTAGATTGGAGGAAAAAAATAAAAACAAAAAAACTGCGGATGCTGGAAATCCAAAACAAAAACAAAAACAGAATTACCTGGAAAAACTCAGCAGGTCTGGCAGCATCGGCGGAGAAGAAAAGAGTTGACGTTTCGAGTCCTCATGACCCTTCGACAGAACTTGAGTTCGAGTCCAGATACCTGTAATCCTGGGTGGGTTCGAAACATGAGGGGTGGAATTTCAGTTGAAATCCACGTGGGGTAAGTCGGAGATGGAGACAGTCACTGAGAAAGGAGATGTGGCTGTGAAAGCGGGTTTTAGTAAACACCTTGTCAAACACCAGGAGGGAAATGGAAAGCAAGGAAGGGAGCAGGGCAAAAGAGAGGAACGGAAATCTTGTCGCAGAAAAGAACAGAACTTCTTCAAGGAGGTAGGCATTTCTTGAAGAGCAGTGGCAGTCAATTAAACACAGAGATAAAAACAAAAAAACTGCGGATGCTGGAAATCCAAAACAAAAACAAAAACAGAATTACCTGGAAAAACTCAGCAGGTCTGGCAGCATCGGCGGAGAAGAAAAGAGTTGACGTTTCGAGTCCTCGTGACCCTTCGACAGAACTTGAGTTCGAGTCCAGTTCGAACTCAAGTTCTGTCGAAGGGTCACGAGGACTCGAAATGTCAACTCTTTTCTTCTCCGCCGATGCTGCCAGACCTGCTGAGTTTTTCCAGGTAATTTTGTTTTTGTTTTAGATTGGAGGAAATTGGATACAAGTTTAGCATTTCCATTTATCCCAGGTCATTTGCTAAATTTGCAAATTTTGTCATTCTGAATATGACATTGTTGTTATACAGCTTGAAGTCAGACATTGTTTTCACCCATTTAGGAACTTTAGGAGTTCATGCATTTTTCTCCACTGCATTATCAAGTCCAATAAGATACAAGTCATATGTAGGCAATCGACTGATACACTGTCTAAAACAAAAACAAAAATACCTGGAAAAACTCAGCAGGTCTGGCAGCATCTGTGGAGAGGAGCACAGTTCACGTTTAGAGACCGAATGACCCTTCAACAGAACTATGTAAAAATAGAATAGAGGTGAAATATAAGTTAGTTTAAGGGTGGGGGGCGGTGGGACAAGTAGAGCTGGATAGAGGGCCAGTGATAGGTGGAGATAACCGAAAGATGTCACAGACAAAAGGACAAAGAGATGTTGAAGGTGGTGATGTTATCTGAGGAATGTTCTAATTAAGGGTAGAAAGCAAGACAAGCAAGGTACAGATAGCCCTAGTAGGGGTGGGGTGGGATGAAGGAATCAAAAAAGGCTAAAAGGTAGAGATAAAACAATGGATGGAAATACATTTCAAAATAATGGAAGTAGGTGGGAAAAGAAAAATCTAAATAAATTATAGGAGAAAAAGGGGGGGCAGAATCGGAAAGGGGTTGGGGATGGAGGAGATAGTCCATGATACACTGTCTAACTTAGTCAAATGACTAAGTAGGTTGAAAATGTTAATAGGCTAGCCAGCAAAGTTGAAGATCATGGAATCAAAGGGAAAGTGGCAGCGTGGTTATGAAGTTGGCTGAGTGACAGGAAAGAGTATTAATGATTGGTTGCTTTTGGACTGGACAAAGTATACAGTGGGGTTACCCAGGGGCCAGTACCAGGACCACTGCGTACTTGATATATTAATGATCTAGACTTGGGTATCAAGGGAACAATTTGAGAATTGGCAGATAACACAAAACTTGGAAGTATTGTGAACTAAGGAGGATAGTGATGGACTTCAAGAGGACTGAGGACAGATGGCAGATTAAATTTAATGCAGACAAGGGTGAAGTGGTGCACTTTGGTAAGAAGAACAAGAAGAAGCAATATAAAATAAAAAGTACAATTGTAAAGGGGACGCAGGAACAGAGCGACTTGGGGTATATGTGCACAAATTGTTGAAGATACCAGAGCAGGTTGAGAAAGTGGCTGAAAAGGCAAACAGGATCCTGGGTTTTATAAATAGAGGCATGGAGTACAAATGCAAGGAAGTTATGATAAATCTTTATAAAAGATAGGCTCAGCCTCAACTGAAGTATTGTGTGCAATTCTGGGTCCCTCACCTTAGGAAGAACTTTGGAGAGGGTGAAGGCAAGATTTATATGGATGAGGGATGTGAATTAAATGAATAGATTGTAGAAGCTGGGGCTATTCTTAAAAGAAGCAAAGGTTGTGAGGGGATTTGATGGAGGTGTTCAAAATTGAGGGGTCTGGACAGGGTGGATAGGCAGAAACTTTCCAATAGCTTAAATATCAAGAACCAGAGGGCACCAATTTCAGGTGAATGGCAAAAGGAGCAATGGCATCATGATGAAAACCTTTTCATGCCATGAGTGTTTAATATCCGGAATCCAGTTCCTGAGAGTGGTAGATGTAGTTTCATTTGTGGCTTTCAAAAGGGAATTGCAAAAGTACTTGAAGGGGAAAACATTGTAGGGCTGTGGAACAAGGGTGGGGGAGTTTGATTTGCTGAGTTCTTGGTCGAACTTGCATGGACATGATGGGCTGAATGGCCACCTTATGTATTGTAATCATTCAATGATGCTCTGAAATTACAAGTTCATATATTACTGATTATCTGGGCCTTTGTTGGAATCATACAGTCTTAAAGCACACATGGAGGCCATTCAGCCTGCCATGACTTTGCTGGCTGTCCAATTTGGTTCCGCACCCCAGCTTCTTCCCGTCCTCGCAAGTACTTGAGCTTTGATTTCCCAGTTGCATAGGAGTGCTGTATTCTGCTTTTATTACCATCACCTCAGTTAATTACTTTGTCATAGTTGAAGAACACATTTCAGAGCTGGGAACTTGAATGTTGTGATGAAAGTATAATAATTTTCATAATACTTTTCTGATTTATTGTGAAATACGTTTATGGGTGTGATTTTAGTTGGGTCTGTCTGTGTGATTTAATTATATTTGGAGTCAAGTAGACTGCAAGTTTGAAATCATCAAAAGAAGCTTGGTGCTTGACATGCTAATGAGTGAACATGGATGCTGGCTTAGCATGGAAGGTGTGAAGGGAATTTGCATTTTTAGATAAATGAAGAGATTTGGATTTCAAAGGGATCTTAGCCTGTTTACAGGCTAGATAAGCAAGGCCGAGGAGTGTGTTTATTTTTCCCAAAGGTTACTGACAGTATTGGCAATGTGAAAGCTTTTATATTATGAGGAAGATACAGTTTCAAAGACATATGGAACAATAGAATTTACATATTAAAGGGAGAGAAACATTAATAAAAGAGAATGAAGGGCTATGCGAGAGAAGGCCATGTAAGATCTAACAGGAGTGTATGAAATATCCGTAATGAAGCCTCTAGCATTTGTGCATAAGTCTGCTATGTAACGAAACTGAAGTCGGGGAAAAGCCATTTGGAATTCCATTGTCAAGTGGGTATTGTGTTAACTTGTTGGTTCTGTTTTAAATATAAAATCTATTCTAGACTGTTGTCTTAAAGGAAGTGTAACTGGGGGTCAGGTTAATTAGGAATTTTAGGAGTTGTTATCATAATAATAGTAGCCTTATGTATGTGCTTGAAATTTTTTATATTTTGATATTTTAATTTAATTTTTTAAATCTCTAAAGGCCTTGGTGGACTTACTACTTCTGAATTCAGTGCACACATCTCGCAATAAATACAAATTGCAAAACCGTTGTGATAACGTGACCAAGTTTCCCTTGTGGATTTGGTCCACCTGGCACACATCATCTGCCACATCATAACAAATGTCTTGATTAGCTGATACTCTGATTTATTGATGATGAAGTAACTTGGGTTGTGTGTGCTGAATTGAGGTTGGTTGAGGATCAGACGACATTCAAGGGAATAGGATGGGGGTTCAAACATGAAAAATGTACCTTTTAACAGAAATAGTTATCTCTAATGACCTTTCAGTTAAAATCTAGGCAGATGTTTTCTAGCTCTCAACTCTAATTTAGATTGTACATTTTAATCCATCTGTAGGAACAACAATCCTGGGATTAATTGTTGTAGTTAGCCAGCACTGGGACTTGAGATTGAATCCAGTCTAGTTTTCTGGGATGAAAGTCTCTCCTAGCTACATATTAAATGAGTTTGAACATTTCTGAACCCAATTCTCCCTGGATGTCAGTCCACAGTGCAGAAAAGGCCAAAATCTGAAGCACCAGCTGAGGGTGGCTAGCATGGAAAAGTGCTAATTGTTGCATTCAAATAGCTTGATGGGCCAAAATAGTAGAGGCCTTACTCTGAACACATTGCTCTGCCTGTGTTACACCTATTCTAGGGCTGCTTAATGTTGGCATTGGATGTCAAATGTCTTTTTTGTTCTGAGAAATATGATTTTATTACACGTATTATGAAATGTAACATACTAATACCTTCACAGTTGACAACAGAAGCTGTTGATGTACACCAGAGGTTTTATTAGGCTTTTTTGAGTGATCACTCCCGAAAGATTGTGTTTACGTTCAGCCCTGCAAAGTAGGAAGTTCTGAGATGAAAATGGAGCAGATTGTGTTTGGTATAGTTTTGATGATTTGAAGTTGATTGGATTAGTTTTTAAATGCATACATTTAAAAATAAAGCACTTGTGTTCTTGTTTCTTGACAGATCACCGATGATGTACTTAAGAGAATTGCATCAAAGAATCGAAACACAATCCAAATTAATGTTTCCGATTGTCGAAGTATTTCTGATGCAGGAGTGAGTTCCATAGCATCGCAGAGCGCAGGACTGCAGAAATATATTGCATATCGATGCAAACAGCTCAGTGACATTTCTCTCATTGCAATTGCTTGCCATTGCCCTTTTCTGCAGAAAGTACATGTGGGAAACCAGGATAAGCTTACAGATGAATCCTTACAGCAGGTTTTCACTTAATTACTTGTTAATATTGTGTTTCAAGTTTTAATTCTACAGCTCTTTGAACTTCTTTGAAGCAGTATTTCCTGTGATCATATTTCAGTCATGGCCAGACATTTTAGAGCTGCAGTATTAGCAGAATGTGCTCGTAACATCTTAGCAGATTGATTAGAAATTAAAAAATACTTCATTCATTTGAGATTGGGTTAGCTGTTTTTGGTATTATGTTTGCTACCTTGTTTGTTAAAATCATTGGGCCTCGGAAGCATGAATGGCAAGCTGCTCCATGGACTAGAAAATATGTGGCGTAAATTCTTGTGATAGGAAAGCATAACTTGGATTTGCAAGCGAGTTCTCTGATGTCCACTGCTTCTCGCTCATGCCAATTTGAAGGGACACACACGAGTTGAAGTTTAGTCTTTATTTTCCCCCCATCTTTCTGGTAAATTATCTCCTATTTGGTGCTGTAGTAATGTGACTAAACTTGGCTTCTTACAGTTTGAGGAATCATGGATTTTAATTTTGAAACCGATTGCTATAGGTACAAAATGATTTAATTTATTTGATGCTGTTCCTCAATAATGAAAAGAACAGTCTAAAATGAATGCAGTTTTTAAAGGGTTTTTTCAGCAGACTTCCTAGTGGTTCAGTAGGTGAGTGCATATGATAAGGACAATTACAGCAGGAATTTTTGGGAGGTTGCTCTGACATCAAGCACAAAAGTTTGTAAGGTTTGAAGAAAAAGCTCTGAAGAAGTCATATGGACTCGAAGCGTTAAATCTGTCTTTTTCCCCACAGACACTGTCAGACCTGTTGAGTTTTTCCAGCATTTTTGTTTCGGATTTCCAGCACCTGCTGCTTTTTGCTTTTACAAAAGTTGCAAGTTGGAAACCAGAAGGTCCTTTTGGCTTTCTGACGGTCCTCTGAAAAAGAAATAGAAATGCAAATTGTTTCTGTTGTATCATGGAATCTCAATTTTTAGAGTACGGATCCAGCTATATTCCCCTTTTAAACAAGCTGGATGGCACTAGAGAATGGGTTCAAATTTTGAATTCAGCATTGGGATCGAACTCTGAGTAAAATTTAGTGTATTCTGTTCTGAAAATGTTTTGACTCCAGCTTTGGAAGAGCACTCTTCTTACATCGGCATCAAAAGTTTGCATTTATTTCACGCACTTAACTTGGAGAAAACATCCCATTTAGACGAATCCAAGGAAATAGATTGGATGCCACACAAAGAGAGATCCAGAGGGGTATTCAAAGGCTTGGTTGAAGCCTTAGAATTTAAAGGCAGTTATAAAGACCGAAAGAAATGGAGAATTATTTTTGGTACCACTTTTTAAACTTTACCATCTTCTAGATAGTACAAATGAAGAGAAGCATTATGGGAAAACAGGGAGGTTGAGAAAGTTTCGCAATGAAAGAAAAATGGAGTCAGTTGCAAAAAAGCAAAGCAGAAATAACCATATACGAAGAGGATGTAGAGATTGAAAGGTAAAACTGGAGGTGGGGATTGGTGGGGGGAAGGATGCAGTTCAACCTGGTCTTGAATACAAGAGATACGGGAGGTGATGCAAGAAGATTGAAAAAAAATTCCACATTGGACAGAAGTGAGGACTGATATATTGTGTTCCAGAATAGAGAGGCCGAAATAATTTCTTGGCACAGTAATTCTTCACGTAATGTGCTATTTGCATTCTTTAAAAGTGCGACTTCAAGCAAAACAACATCAAGTGAATCAGGTTTTCCAATGAGACTTAATGTATAAGTAATAATGTATAAGAATTAATGTATAACTGGAGTTAGGTTCCACGCCGCATTTCTCCCCCAGTGGGTCCCTTTTTCCCCTCCAATCCCCAGCGGGTCCCTCCCAAGTCTCTGTTACCTGGATGTGGAACAGCAAATTGATTGTGTATTCGGTCATTTGGACCAAGGTGGTGAATGGGGCAGCGAGCAGGATGGGAGCGGGACAGCAAGTGGGGCGGGGGCAAAACAGCGGGCAGGGTGGAAGTGGAGCTAACCTGGGAGTTCCCCAAGTCAATTCTTTGGGTTGAAGATAAACCCCTCGATAGCACTGAGATGAAATAATAGGATAATAAGGTAGTAATAGTGGTGGATTTCAACTTACCCAACATTAACTGGGTTAGTCATTATGTGATGGGTTTAGAGGGAGTGGAATTCTTAAAATGCATCCAGGAGAGCTTTTTAAGTCAGTACATTGAAAGTCCTACAAGACACGGGGCAGTCCTGGGCTTAATTTTAGGGAATGAAGCCGGGTTAGTGGTAGAGCTATCAGTGGGGGAGCGTTTTGCAGATAGTGATCATAACTCGGTTAGATTCAGGTTGTTACGGAAAAGGATACCGATGGGCCAGAACTCTCTAAATTGGGGGAAGGCCGATTTTAATAAGATCAGATATGATTTGCCAAGAGTGGACTTGGAGCAGTCCACACCAGATTTTAGGTAAATCTGCGTCAGAGCAGTGGGACTCATTCAAGAAGGAAGTAGGGAGAGTACAGGACCAACATAATCCAGCAAAGACTAAGGGTGGGACCAACAAATGCAGGGAACCCTGGATGTCGAGGGATATACAGGATTGGATAAAGAGGAAAAGGACTGATTAAGGATAGTCAGCATGGCTTTGTGCATGGTAGGTCGTGTTTAACGAACCTTGTAGAGTTTTTCGATGAGGTTACTAAGAAAGTAGATGAAGGAAAGGATGTGGATGTTGTCTACATGGACTTTAGTAAGGCCTTTGACAAGGTCCCACATGGGAGGTTAGTTCAGAACGTTCAGACACTTGGTCTCCATGGAGAGGTTGTAAACTGGATTCAAAATTGGCTGTGTGGGAGAAGACAGAGAGGGATAGTGGATGATTGTTTCTCAGACGGGAGGTCTGTGACTAGCAGTGTGCTTCAGGGATCTGTGCTGGGACCATTGTTGTTTGTTGTCTATACCAATGATTTGGATGATAATGTGGTAAATTGGATCAGCAAGTTTGCTGATGACACTAAGATTGGAGGCGTGTAGACAGCGAGGAAGGCTTTCAAAGCTTGCAGAGGGATCTGGACCAACTGGAAAAATGGGCCAGAAAATAGCAGATGGAATTTAATGCAGAAAAGTGTGAGGTGTTGCATTTTGGAAGGACAAACCAAGGTAGGACATACAAAGTAAATGGTAGGGCACTGAGGAGTGCAGAGGAAGAAAGGGATCTGGGAGTTCAGATACATAATTCCCTGAAAGTGGCATCACAGGTAGACAGGGTTGTAAAGAAAGCTTTTGGTATACTGGCCTTCATAAATCAAAGTATTGAGTATAGGAGTTGGGATGTTATGGTGAGGTTGTATAAGACATTGGTGAGGCCAACTTTGGTGTATTGGTTGAGTATTGGAGTTCTGGTCACCTAACTAAAGGAAGGATATCAGTAAGATTAAAAGAGTGCAGAGAAGATTTACTAGGATGTTGCCGTGTCTTAAGGAGTTGAGTTATAGGGAAAGATTAAATAGGTTAGGACTTTATTCCTTGGAGCGTAGAAGGATGAGGGGAGATTTGATAGAAGTTTAAAAAATTATGAGGGGTACAGACAGAGTAAATGCGAGTAGGCTCTTTCCACTTAGATTAGGAGAGATAAACACGAGAGGACATGGCTTTGGAGTGAAAGGGGAAAGGTTTAGGGGGAACATTAGGGGGAACTTCTTCACTCAGAGTGGTGAGAGTGTGGAACGAGCTGCCATCTGACATGGTAAATGCGGGCTCACTGTTAACTTTTAAAAACAAATTGGATGTTTGGGAGAGGTCTGGAGGGTTATGGACTGGGTGCAGATCAATGGGATTAGCAGAATAATATTTCGGCACAGACCAGAAGGGCCGAATGGCCTGTTTTCTGTGCTGGAGTGTTCTATGGTTCTATGGGAGGCTTATGGCAGATACCAACGGCTCAAAACAGCAGAAGCCCTAGAGGAGTATAGAATGTGTAGGGGGGAACTTAAAAAGGAAATTAGGAGAGCCAAAAGGGGGCATGAAAAAACATTGACGGGTAAAATAAAGGAAAATCCAAAGTTATTTTATAAGTGCATTAAGAGTAAGAAGATAACTTGGGAAAGAGTAGGGCCCCTTAAGGAACTTAGTGGTAATTTGTGTGTGGAGCCGGAAGACGTAGGTAGGATTCTAAGTGAATACTTTGTGTCAATGTTCACAAGTGAGAGGGCCGATGTGGGTATGGAAATCAGGCAGAAGGACTGTGCTAATTTCTTTAATTATGTCATAGAAAGGGAGGAGGTTCTAAGTGGTTTGACAGGCTTAAAAGTTGATATATCTCCAGGCCCGGATGAAGTGTATTCCAGGCTGTTGAGTGAGGCAAGGGAGGAGATAGCAGGGGCACTGGTAATAATTTTCAATACCTCTCTGGTCATAGGTGAGGTGCCAGAGGACTAGGACAGCCAATGTGGTACCATTATTCAAGAAGGGAGGTAGGAATACACCAGGGAACTACAGGCCATTCAGTCTAACCTCAGTGGTGGGGAAACTGTTGGAAGCAATTCTGAGGGACAAAGTTAATCTACACTTGGAGAGGCAGGAATTAATCAAGGACAGTCAGCATGGTTTTGGTCAGGGGAGGTCATGTGTGACCAATTTGACTGAATTTTTTGAAGAGGTGACCAGGTGTGTAGATGAGGGCAGTATATTTGACATAGCCTACTTGGACTTCAACAAGTCTTTTTATAAGCTCCTGCATGGGAGACTGATAATGAAGGTAAGAGCCCGTGGGATCCAAGGCAATTTGGGAAGTTGGACTGAGAATTGGCTGAGTGGCAGGAAGCAGAGGGCGATGGTCCAGGGGTGTTCTTGTGATTGCATGCCTGTGTCCAGTGGGGTTCCACAGGGATCAGTGTTGGGTCCCTTGCTGTTTGTGCGACATATAGACGACTTAGACTTGAATGAAGGAGGGTTGATCGGTAAGTTTGCAGATGACACGAAAATTAGTGGGGTGGTAAATAGTGAGGAGGATAGCCTTAGATTACCGGAGGATATAGACGGGCTGATCAGTGGCAAATTGAATTTAATCCGGATATGTGTGAGGTGATGCACTTGGGCAGGACAAACGAAGCATGGGAATACACAATGAATGGTAGCCCCTGGGAAGTACCAAGGATCAGAGGGACCTTGGTGTGTATGTCTTAAGGTAGCGGGACAGGTAGATAAGGTGATTAAGAAGGCATATGGGAAACTTGCCTTTATTAGCTGAGGCATAGAATATAAGAACTGTATAAAACGCTGGTTCGGTCACCGCGAGAGTATTGCGTGCAGTTCTGGAATCTGCATTATAGGAAGGATGTGATTGCATTGGAGGCAGTGCAGAGGAGATTTACCAGGATGTTGCCTGGGCTGGAGAGTTTCAGTTATGAGGAGAGATTGGATAGACTGTGGTTATTTTCCCTGGAGCAGAGGGGATTGAGGTATATAAAATTATGAAGGGCGTAGATAGGGTAGACAGGAAGGAACTTTTCCTCTTGGTGAAGTGATCAATAACCAGGGGGCATAGATTTAAGGTCAGGGGCAGGAGGCTTAGAGAGGATGTGAGGAAGAATTCTTTCACCCAGAGGGTGGTGGGAACTTGGAACTCACTGCCTGAAAGGGTGATAGAGACAGAAACCATCATAACATTTAAGAAGTATTTGGTTGTGCACCTGTGATGCCATGGCATTCAAGGCTAGGGCCTAGTGCTGGAAAATGGGATTAGAATAGTTAGGTACTTGTTTGACTTGGGCAGGCTCGATGGGCCGAAGGGCCTTTTTCTGTGCTATAGCCCTCTATGACTATGACGATGAAAGCAAAATGCTGCAGATGTTGGAAGTCTGAAATAAAAGCAGAAAATGCTGTAAAAACTCAGCAGGTCTGGCAGGTTCTGTGAAGGGAGAAACAGAGTTCATGTTTTGAGTCCATATGACTCTTCTTCAGACCTAAGGAGAAGATGACGACGCACATGTGCGATGATAACATAACAATGAAAATCACAGCATAAATTGGAGAAATAGGCTTTAAATAATAACATCAAGCAGGGTGATTTAAAGCAAGGACCATCGGTAACACCGAATATTAAGATATGACATACAAAATAATAAAGCTGCCATCAGAATAGAAAATACAATGGAATCCTTATTGTGTTTGCAGAGTGGACTTCATTATTAAGGAAATTCATTATTTCAAGACTTGTTACATATATTTTGCACTTCAAAACTTTGGAAGTTCAGCTTTTGGAGCTTTATCAATGTATTATTAGTTTACCTTTCTAAATTTGGAGATTGTAATTTCCATTTCAGTTATGGCTGTTATATTTCTGAGAGAGAAGATGAATGCACCATACAGTGTGATATGAGACTCGGAGGGACCCATGTTTAATACTTCACCTATGCTTGTTTAGGTATATAGCCTCAACCAATGTGGCCTTGGTGGCATTCACTACACTTGATCTTGCTACATGACAAAAGTGAAAGCAGAACTAAAAGAGCGATTCAGGGGTGAGAGTACACAATTCTTGGCCAAAGAGTTGGATTTTTGGGAGGCCCTAAAAGGCGAACATTGTTGCCAGTGGTGGGGTTGAGAGAGAGCGAGATGAAAGGACTGTGAAATCAGCAGTACTGTGGCTCATAGGATTGGAGGAGGATACAGAGATTGGAAAAGGCAAGGCCATAGCATATAAGATGACGCTTTCTTTTTGGCACCAAAATTCATGTTCAGGTCTATACTTGGTACTTAAGTCGACCCCCCCAATTTTCTACTAACAAATGCTATACACTAAGTCCCCGCTTAACTTTTACTCACTTAACTTGATTTCACTTTAATGTCGTTTACCACAGGCTTCCTTTTCTGTAGATAAGAACAAAAAAACTGCGGATGCTGGAAATCCAAAACAAAAACAGAATTACCTGGAAAAACTCAGCAGGTCTGGCAGCATCGGCGGAGAAGAAAAGAGTTGACGTTTCGAGTCCTCATGACCCTTCGACAGAACTTGCGTTCGAGTCCAAGAAAGAGTTGAAATATAAGCTGGTTTAAGGATTCTTACCTTCTCTCGATCTTTTCATTGAGAACTGTTGGCACGACATTAGTCATCTCAATTTCTCTGCTCCTCTCACCCATTCTAACCTGTCTCTCTCTGAACTTACTGCACTCCATTCTCTCAGGTCCAACCCTGACCTTGTCATCAAACCCGCTGACAAGGGTGGTGCTGTTGTTGTCTGGCGCACTGACCTCTACCTCGCGGAGGCTGAGCGTCAACTCGCAGACACTTCCTCCTACCTCTCCCTGGACCATGACCCCACCACTGAACATCAAGCCATTGTTTCCAGGACTGTCACTGACCTCATCTCCTCTGGGGATCTCCCTCCCACAGCTTCCAACCTGATAGTCGCCCAACCTCGGACGGCCCGCTTCTATCTCCTACCCAAAATCCACAAACAGAACTGCCCCGGTAGACCGATCGTCTCAGCTTGCTCCTGCCCCACAGAACTCATTTCTTGTTATCTTGACTCCCTTCTCTCTCCCCTTGTCCAGTCCCTTCCCACCTACATCCGTGATTCCTCTGACACCTTACGTCACATCAACAATTTCCAGTTCCCTGGCCCCAACCGCTTCCTCTTCACCATGGACGTCCAATCCCTCTACACCTCCATCCCCCACCAGGATGGTCTGAGGTCCCTTAGCTTCTTCCTCGAACAGAGGCCCGAACAATCCCCATCCACCACTACTCTCCTCCGTCTGGCTGAACTTGTTCTCACGCTGAACAATTTCTCCTTCAACTCCTCTCACTTCCTCCAAATAAAAGGTGTGGCTATGGGTACCCGCATGGGCCCCAGCTATGCCTGTCTCTTTATGGGGTATGTGGAACATTCCTTGTTGCAGTCCTACTCCGGCCCCCTTCCACAACTCTTTCTCCGGTACATCGATGATTACTTCGGTGCCGCTTCATGCTCTCGTCAGGACTTGGAAAAATTTATTAATTTTGCTTCCAATCTCCACCCCTCCATTTTCACATGGTCCATCTCTGACACTTCCCTTCCCTTCCTTGACCTCTCTGTCTCAATCTCTGGTGATAGACTGTCCACCAATATCCATTACAAACCCACCGACTCCCACAGCTACCTTGACTACAGCTCCTCACACCCTGCTTCCTGTAAGGACTCCATCCCATTCTCTCAGTTCCTTCGCCTCCGTCGCATCTGTTCCGATGATGCTACATTCAAAAACAGTTCCTCTGACATGTCCTCCTTCTTCCTTAACCGAGGTTTTCCACCCACGGTCATTGACAGGGCCCTCAACCGTGTCCGGCCCATCTCCCGCGCATCCGCCCTCACGCCTTCTCCTCCCTCCCAGAAACATGATAGGGTCCCCCTTGTCCTCACTTATCACCCCACCAGCCTCCGCATTCAAAGGATCATCCTCCGCCATTTCCGCCAACTCCAGCATGATGCCACCACCAAACACATCTTCCCTTCACCCCCCTTATCGGCATTCCGTAGGGATCGCTCCCTCCGGGACACCCTGGTCCACTCCTCCATCACCCCCTACTCCTCAACCCCCTCCTATGGCACCACCCCATGCCCACGCAAAAGATGCAACACCTGCCCCTTCACTTCCTCTCTCCTCACCGCCCAAGGACCCAAACACTCCTTTCAAGTGAAGCAGCATTTCACTTGCATTTCCCCCAACTTAGTCTACTGCATTCGTTGCTCCCAATGTGGTCTCCTCTACATTGGAGAGACCAAACGTAAACTGGGCGACCGCTTTGCAGAACACCTGCGGTCTGTCCGCAAGAATGACCCAAACCTCCCTGTCGCTTGCCATTTCAACACTCCACCCTGCTTTCTTGCCCACATGTCTGTCCTTGGCTTGCTGCATTGTTCCAGTGAAGCCCAACGCAAACTGGAGGAACAACACCTCATCTTCCGACTAGGGACTTTACAGCCTTCCGGACTGAATATTGAATTCAACAACTTTAGGTCGTAAGCTCCCTCCCCCATCCCCACCCCCTTTCTGTTTCCCCCTTCCCCCTTTTTTTTTCCAATAAATTATAAAGATTTTCCTTTTCCCACCTATTTCCATTATATATAAAAAAAAACCCCACTAGAGCTATACCTTGAGTGCCCTACCATCCATTCTTAATTAGCACATTCGTTTAGATAATATCACCAACTTTAACTTTAACACCTATGTGTTCTATTGTACTATTGTCGTTGACATCTTTTGATGATCTGCTTCTATCACTGCTTGTTTGTCCCTACAACCACACCCCCCCCCCCTCCACCGCTCTGTCTCTCTATCTCTCCGCCCCCCACACACACACCTTAAACCAGCTTATATTTCAACTCTTTCTTGGACTCGAACGCAAGTTCTTTCGAAGGGCCATGAGGACCCGAAACGTCAACTCATTTCTTCTCCGCCGATGCTACCAGACCTACTGAGTTTTTCCAGGTAATTCTGTTTTTGTTTTCCTTTTCTGTAGCCTGTCTGCTGACATGATCTTTCCCACAGTGCTTCCACTCCAGCCCTCAGTCCTTCTTCCCTTGCTCCCAGCTTTGCCTCCTGCCCTTGCTTCCAAGTGTTGCTTGCCCCCAGCATTACTTCCCGCCCTGTGTTCTTGCTTTCGACCCTGAGTCTGTTCTGTTGCTCAGCTCCTGGCTCTCATTTTGAACGCTTGCTGAAGTCCTGGCATCCATCTAGTGGCAGAAGTTGGTCGGTGCAGGTAGCCCTGGGACTGCTGCTGCTTGTACTGAACAACTTCTGCCATTGGATGAAACCTGGTCAATCTGAAAGTAATGTAGGTGAGTATCATTTTCTAAAATATTGTATTGCATTTCTTTTATACTTAGTGATGTAATTTATTTTGCAAGTTACTTCAGCGAGGAATGCACATCGCTGTACATGTGTGGTACAGTATTTCAACTGGAAAGTTGGGTGAGAAATGTCCAAAAGAATCTAACTTTGGCTTTAACGTTAATTCCTATGGGAACCTATGATTCACTTCAAGGCGTTGTACTTAAATTTGCAATTTTCAGGAATGCAACCTCAGCTTTAAGGGAGGACCCCCTGTGTTTGTGCTATGAGTGGCCTCAATTTTTCACCTCAAATATGCATTTTTACTCACCTTGAAAGTTGGCTCATGGGATGAAAAAGGCAGTACAGGCCATGTTACCAATAAGATGCTTGGGAGTTTAAAGCAGAACCACACACAGCCGAGCATGCATGACAAATGAAGAACTGAAATGCTCCCTCAGGCAAAATAATGAAGTACAAAGCTGGTTTCAAACTAAAAGTCAGCAGATAACTGGATTGCAATGAGGGAATTTGGTGTCAGTGAAAAACTGGTGTGAGAATGGAAGAAGGAGGAATCTCCTCTGAAGAAGATGCCCAAGACCAAATGCACCATGAGAACCAGCCACTGGTTAGATCTTAAACATATATCATAATGGATCCTCAAATCATCAGAATTGTTATATTATCACCAGAAACACATTGCGTATATACACACCTATGTGGACCAAACCAAAACTTGTGTCCAGCAAAGAATTTAGTGCACAGCTGCTTGGTATAACAGCTGAATGGAATGAAAATGCCTTGTTTTGCGGCAGAAGATAATTCAGATACTGAAAGAGTCCATGTCCATATGCAGCAAGACTTGGACAACATTTAGGCTTGGGCTGCTAAGTTGCAAGTAACCTTTACGCTGCATAAGTGCCAGTCAATGACCATCTCCAACAAGAGAGAATCTAACCATTCGTCCTTGACATTCAGTGGCATTACCATCACTGAAACCCCCACTATTAACATCCTGGGGGCTACCCTTGACCAGAAACTGAACTGGACGAGTTATACAAATACTGTGGTTGCAAGAGCAATTAAGAGGCTGGGAATTCAGTGGCGAGTCAGTCACCTCCTGACTCACCAAAGCCTGTCCACAATCTACAAGACACAAGTCACGATGTGATGGAGTACTCTCTACTTGCCTGGATGGCTGTTTCTCCAATAACACTCCAGAAGCTTGACACCATCCAGGACGAAGCAGCCCATGCACCACCATAAACATGTACTCCCTCCACCACCGATGCACAGTGCCAGCAATGTGCACCATCTACATCTTCTGATGAAGAGTCATACAGACTCGAAACATTAACTGTGTTCCTCTCTGCAGATGCTGGGAGACCTGCTGAGTTTTTCCAGCTAATTTTGTTTTTGTTGCACCATCAACAAGATGCACTGCAGTAACTCAGCAAAACTCCTTTGAAAGTGCCTTCCAAACCTGTAACCTCTACCACCTAGAAGGACAAGGGCAGCAGATAGATGGGAACACCACCATCTGGAAGTTCCCCTCCAAGTCACTCACCATCCTGAAATATATCGCCATTCCTTCACTGTCACTGGGTCAGAATTCTGGAACTCCCTTCCAAACAGCACTGAGAGTGTACCTACACCACATGGACTGCAGCGGTTCAAGAAGGCAGCTCACTAACACCTTCTCAAGGGCAATTTGGGATGGGAAATAAATGCTGGCCCAGCAAATGTCGCCCACATCCTGTGAAAGACTTAAAAAAAAATCAAAATTGCTCAGATGACTAAAAAACCTTGATGCCAAAATTACCAGTTTCCAACAATTCATCATCAGGCAGTGGCAAAAACATGAGGTGAGTACCCATTATGTCATATATGCAACATGGATGAAATGTCATTCATTTTGAATTGCCTGCAACTGAACTGGAGCGGAAAGTTTAAAAAGCAGTTCTACTGAAAACAAAAGGATATGAGAATTCAAGGTTCATGGTGGTACGAGCCTGCATGGCCAACGAATCGAAATTAAAGCCTATGGTAATTTTCAAACGTAAAACCATGCTTAAAATTAAGCTCCATGAAAGAGATTTAGTACATGTCCATGACAACTGTTAGATGCGTGAAGATGGAGTGAAATTGTGGATTGATAATGAGTGGAACATGTGCCCCTATTGCCTATGCAAAGAACACAGATTATTAGTGTGGGACATGCTTAGGTCCTGTATAACCATTGAGATCGAGAGGCACCTGCAAACAAACAATATCTAAATTGCAGTAATACCAGGGGGTCTAACGTCTGTAGATGGACCTTTTGGATGTGTGTCAACAAACCATTCAAGGGTAATGTTCATGCCAAATGGATAGAGAGGAAGATGATTTGTTGTGGAAGGATGACTCGGAAACCAAAAGCACCAAATCTGATCCACCGTGGAATCCTTGCGATGATGCTTTAGCCAGTGATTCAATGAATTTGATGAACTCTTCGAATCGGATGCTGAAGGCAATGAATTTGACAGTTTTTAATGTTTTGATTGTTGTTAAAGGTATCCATGTAGAATTAATTTATTCAATAAAATGTGTTACATTGATTTAGTTTAAATTACTGTTTTTCTTCACATTGCAAAATGGAGACCATTTACACCAAAACCAGTGCTTCACGTTTTATACTCAGCCTATACATCAACCTCTGTTTTTGGAAGGATTTTTCAAGGCTTCAAAGGTTGTCTTATACACCATGCTCTCTGTGGTGCAAGGCACTAAGTATATTATATAATGGGATATGGATGGAGCTGCTGTTTCTGGCAGGCTGTCGATAAAAGAAGTGCATTAGAGTGATTGAGTCTCAAGTGAAGAAGCTATGTATAAGTGTAATCTGTGGCAGATGGGCTTTTAGGGTTGGGGCCAGATCATATTACAGATGCGGAATTTGACATTTGATAGAAAGGACTCAGGAGCTCAGTCTGGGGTTAAACAGCTTTGGTGATTGCCCAAGTGAAAATTAATGGCATCTACAACTTGTATTTTAGTGATGTAAGTGAATGTTAACTTGCAGTTTCATATTGTTGTGAAGCTTTTGTGGGGACAGCAAGCTATTTGAAACAAAAATAGCTGTTGAAAGCAACTTAAACTAATCACAGGCTGGAAATTTGAGATGCGCTTTATCTTTTTGCAAGTTAACATTATTTACATAATGTTAAGTGTGAGAAGGTTTCAGAAGCCTAGTTGGTATAATATGACTTTGCACATTCTGCAGTTTTCTGCTTCATTCACATTTCCACTTTGAGATAGGATTCTATAGAGTGAAGAAACACCATTCATAAAGCTAAGATTCTGAAAAAAAAATTAAGAAGTGGTATTTTCGTTGTCAAGCATTGTATTTGTACCATATCCTTGGTTGTTCCTGTATTTATAAATCTTGCAAATAAGTGTTAATCTTGTGGCACACTAAATATATATTCATAGTCTTTCTCTCATGAGAAATGAGTTTGACAATGGAAATTCTCAGTGATGTAGATAGACTGCAGAGAAATGGGTCATTTTGCTCTCAAACTGTGTAGATTGCCTTTCTTTACATGAGCCTCGTCCTCTGTTGCCCTACTTTCCTTTCTATTTTTCAAGCAGCTATCCAATTATGTTTTAAAAGTACTTCTGAATCCTAGTTAAACAATGATGTGCAGAATTCCATCTTATGGTATTCGGTGTACAATTTTTCTCTTAACTCTGCCCTCCCTTTTCATTTTAGGTTATTTCCTTAAATTTGTGCCCTCTCAGTACTTTCTTGTCAACGAGTGGAAGGAAACACTTTGAACCCTGTTGAGTCAACCACCCCTCAATACTAATGGATAAATGCCAGAGTTTCTCAAGTTTCTCTTCCCATCTCCAATTATTCACTCATTTTTGTAACACCATGATCTCTTTGGTGCAAGGCACTAAGTATATTATATGATAGGATATGGATGAGCTGCTGTTTCTGGCAGGCTGTCGATAAAAGAAGAGCATTGGAGTGATTGAGTCTCAAGTGAAGAAGCTATGTATAAGTGTAATCTGTGGCAGATGGGCTTTTAGGGTTGGGACCAGATCATATTACAGATGCGGAATTTGACATTTGATAGAAAAGACTCAGGAGCTCAGTCTGGGGTTAAACAGCGTTGGTGATTGCACACGTGAAAATTAATGGCATCTGCAACTTGTATTTTAGTGATGTAAGTGAATGTTAACTTGCAGTTTCATATTGTTGTGAAGCTTTTGTGGGGACAGCAAGCTATTTGAAACAAAAATTAGCTGTTGAAAGCAGTTTAAACTAATCACAGGCTGTATTCATGCTGTATTTTTCCATTTCTTTTATATCCTTATAATGAGATACCCAAAACTGCACGTGATACAGCAACAATTGCCAAACGTCTTGTGCAAATTCAGCAATACCAATGTTGCATTTTTAAAAATTTATTCACAGGATGTGGGCTTCGCTGGCTCGGCCGCATTTATTTCACATCCCAAGTTGCCCTTGAGAAGGTGGTGGTGAGCTGCCTTCTTGAACCGCTGCAGTTTATGTGGCATAGGTACCCCCACAGTGCTGTAAAGAAGGGAATTCCAGTGACAATAAAGGAATGGTGATATATTTCCAAGTCAGGATGGTGAGTGACTTGGAGGGGAACTACCAGACGGTAGTGTCCCCATCTATCTGCTGCCCTTGTCCTTCCAGATGGCAGTGGCTGTGGGTTTCGAAGGTGCCTTGGTGCGCACTGCTGCTACTGTGCATCAGTGGTGGAGGGAGTGAATGTTTGTAGATATGGATATGGTGCCAATCAAGCGGGCTGCTTTGTCCTGGACGGTGTCAAGGTTCTTGAGTGTTATGGAGGCTGCACTCATCCAGGAAGTGGGGAGTATTCCATTGCAGTCCTGACTTTTGCCTTATAGATGGTGGACAGGCTTTGGGGAGTCATGAGGTGAGTTACTCACTGCAGGATTCCTAGCCTCTGACCTGCTCTTGTAGCTGCACTATTTATATGGCTAGTCCAGTTCAGTTTCAGGTCAAGGTTAACCCCCAGGATATTGTTAGTGGGAGATTCAGTGATGGTAATGCCATTGAACATCAAGAGGCGATGGTTAGATTCTCTCTTGTTGGAGATGCTCATTGCCTGGCACTTGTGTGGCGGGAATGTTCCTTGCCATTTGTCAGCGCAAGCTTGGATATTGTCCAGGTTTTGCTGCATTTGGACATAGACTGTTTCTGAGGAGTAGCGAATGGTGCTGAACATTGTGCAATCACCAGTGAACATCCCCACTTCTGACCTTGTGATGGAAGGAAGCAGCTGAAGATGGTTGGGCCGAGGACATTACCCTGAGGAGCTCCTGCACTGATGTCCTGGGGCTGAGATGACTGACCTTCAACAACCGCAACCATCTTCCTTTGTGCTAGGTATGACCCCATCCAGTGGAGAGTTTTCCCCCTGATTCCCATTGACTCCAGTTTTGCTTGGGCTCCTTGATGCCACACTCGGTCAAATGTGGCCTTGATGTCAAGAGCTTTGTTAGTCCATGCCCTTGATGTAAAGAATTTTGATGGCCTTTATCTATGGACGTGTATGAATATACTTCTTTGACATTCCTGAAGTTGATACAATGACACCCAAGTGCAAAAGTATGTGTTACGTTGACTAAAAGTGCTTTTGCCTTTGTGTGATGCAGTTGACTATAAATCCCTGGTATTTCCACCATTAATGACAGGATGAAAAGTAAAAGGATTGACCTCTGAAACCCTCCCAGGAGCAGGACTATGATTTTCATTGGTCTTGGATTTTGCCATTACACCCATATCTATTGCTCCTGTAGTTTGCTAAAAAAATTTGTGATGGGTAAAAGTGTGAAGACATCATTATGTCAATAAGGTAACACTGGACTATGGCCCTTCTAACAGGGTGTATTAATTGAGACAACTGTCCACAGACAGATGTTAGACTTGACTCAGTAGTAACACTCTTACCATTGAACAGAGAACATAAGAAATAGAAGCAGGAGTAGGTTCATACAGCCCCTTGAGTTTGCTTTGTCATTTGAAAAGAACATTATTTCTATAATTCAACTTTCCTACCCTTTTCCCATAATCCCTTGATTCACTTGAGTCACAAGGTAATTGATTCAAGCACCATTCCAGAGACTTGAGCACATAACATATACTGGCAATTCGATACAGATTCATGTTGGGCAAGGGTATAAAGGGATCATTTGAATAAAAGGTGGGTAAATGCCCCCTGAATCAAGTGCACTAAAAATCAGGTTAGCTTGTATTTATGATATTGCTGTTGTGGGAATTATCTGCTGTTTTCACCTACATTAAAACAATGGTTGCATTCAAAAGTACTCTCTGGCTATAAAGCATTTTGGGATGTCTTGAGGTCATGCAAGGCCCTAAATAAATGCAAGTCTTTTATTTTTCTTTATGTAGAACCTGCAGTGATGAATGCTGGTCACTTTACCAGTGAGTTCTGTGTTAGGGTTGAAGATTTATAGTATCACTAAATTTGGTTTAACAAATAATATTAAATTTGATATTTACTGTTGAAAAATGTATTTAGAGACAATTTACAGTGACTATTTATTGCCATCTCAAGGCTTTGATATTGTACTGCAAAGATTGATTATGGCAGTACAGAATCACTTGGTGTTGATGGGAAATTTATTCATCTGCTTTCTGAACACATTCTGTTTGCAAAATGCATCGACAGCAACCTTTTATATTTGGCTTGAATTCAAGTTAAGTATTGTGCACTGGAGGTCAAAATTGTTTCTGGACAAGATATCACACGCAACATTTAGCACAAGTTTCAGCATCAGAAGGATGTTGCTCCAATTTTGCTGTGCTGAAATTGATTTGATTGGCAGCATAGAATATAACTGTAGCACTGAGTTTCATATCTCTGAGCAACGAAGGTCCACAAATAAAATGCATATGGACTGAACCAAAGTTTGCCAATAAATTGGAGAAATGATGTTGTCCTGTTATGTTAGGAATAGATAAAAGGATTGACCTATTTAGGCCACACAATAACTTGGACAACACTATTAGATTAGGGATTGGCAGACACACTGAAGCACTAGGCAACATTCAGAACAAATATTCATACTATCATTTTCTTGGACAGAGATTTGTAAAGTGCATTTATATTGGAGAAACAGCACCCAGTCCTAAAGTGGAAAAAACACCATTGATATTGCAGGTCATGAGGGCAAACTGAAGACTTGCCTGTTTAAGATGATAATATTACTATAACTTGTTATTATCTATCTTTCACAGATCATGGGAGAATGGTCCAGCTTGATAGCTTCTGGAGAAACCATGTGTCATGACATTGTTGATATGTGGTTTTGTTTGTGGCCTCTGGCGATGGTGTTGAAAAAGATTACTGCTCTCGGCATGTATTACTGTATATGTCAGTTGAAATGTGCACGAAAAGAGCTTTTCCTGTATAGTTAGAAAGTGCCTATTTGAGACAAAATTAACTTGCATTTGATTAATTGCTGGATTGAGTTGGATTAGTACCAAGGGAACAATAGTGTAGTCTGAGGGGAAATCCTAAGATTAGGGTAGAGGAGACCCTTTTAAATGTTTTTATAAAACATAGAAATAATTCCAGTATGCACTTGTCGTTTCCTCTTCTGGAGTAATCCGCTATACCGATAACAGATCAAGATTTCTTCTTGGCAAGGTCGAAATTAACGGGTCAAATTGGTCCAACGCTTGTGCCTTGAAAGATGCTCCTTTTAAAGTTTGTCTGCTTCTTGCAGAAGCTGTCCTGCAATTATAAATAAAGTAGTTTTACAGCATTGGGACCAGGAGCTGGCTTTCCAATATAAATGGAATTACAAATCTGTTGCCCGAGGAGGTGCCGATAAACATGTTGCTGAACCCAGTTTTTTTTTTTCTATTTGCTATTTTTGCTAGACTTTTTTCCCCCTTCCACCACTTCTGGATGTGTGAAGTCCATGTTGGAGTACATTATTGACGCTATTCACCCTTTGGTAACACCTCTGTAAGCATGTGAGTTTTGACAACAGAGGCGGACCATTGGATTACATTTGGTGGGGCGGGGTTGGGATGGGGGGGTGGGTGTCACAGCCAAACTTAATCCTGTTTCCTCTTGATGTCCATATGGTTCAGTCAGCAGGAGTTGTAACCTGGGCTTTTTTTTCACCTCTGCAGTTCAACTTATAAATTTATAGTATCACTACAATGTTCCTGAGATCAACTAATTCAGGAAAGACAGGTGATTTGACCTGGGGCAGTCAAACTGTGGCTCAGTTACTCACCTAAATAAATTTACTGATCCACTGGGAACAGCCCTCTGAACTTCGGTTAATATGGTTTGAAAAATCAAGCTTTCCTCTGTGGCTTGATTTTAAAACCAGAAGAGAGTTGCTAAGGAGGTGCAATTTCCTCTACATGTCAAATTAAATAATCTTATGTTGCTAAGCTCTTTGATTTGTAATAGTTTAGGTAAATAATTTTTGTGTAGTTTTCCTTGATGAATGAATTATAGCTCTTGGGTTGACATTGGGAAGATTTAAGACTCTACCTGGTGGAAGAGGTGATGGAAGAGTTAAAATTATTGTGGTTGACTTACCAGCCTGTTAGCTATCAGTTGTGATTTTTAGGTCTGGCCTTCAATCAGCAACAGAGGTGTCAACCTGGCAGTCTCATTAATCTATGCTAATTGGTGTCTTTTTTGGGAGGGCCAAGAAGTGTTTGAATGATGCGTTGGGCTTCCTCTTTCTGTCTGCCCTGGGCATTAAATGAAGTACAAAAGTATGCTATTTTACATTTATTCATTATACATCAGGTATCTAGGTCATGGCTCGCAATGAACCCTGCCAATGTAGAATTTTACGCTTTCTGACTTTTTTCTCACCTTTGGGAGAGACATGAATTAAGGATGTTATGGATGTTTCTTTCAGAGGTGGTGCTGAAACTGTTCATTTGGCGGAAGATGCTTGCATTTCTGTCAGTACATGAACAGGAAATGAGTACCAGCATTTCTGTGGTGGCTTTCAGAAACATTAATAAGCTACTTGAATAACTACTGCTTAAAAATAAGATATCCACGGTGCTATTGGCAATTGGTTATTGTTATTCGTAATGGAAGGGATCTGCTGCAGTGATATTTGTACATGTGGGCATGTGTTACATATTGCATGGAATCTAGTTCTCAGGCATTCTGGGAGCATGCGTTCCCAGATAATTCTGACGTCTAGTTTACTTTCAACATTTTGGAGGAGAATGTTTTTAATGTTGATGGATTTTTCTGTTGGTCATGCTGCTTCTTATGAGAGGATATACTCCATTAAATTGGACAAAGAATAGAATTAATGTTGCACCATGTATGTTGTGATAATCAGTTATTGGAAAAATAATGTACTTGTTTCTTAACTCTTGATTCAAGTTATTATTTTCTTTCACCTAGAAATCATTATTACCAAGAAGAATAGATGAGCATTTAGGTGTTTTGAGGGCATCCTGTGAGTCAGAATAATATTTTTTGAGGGCTCATTTTGATTTTAGGGGGCTACATTTTGGCTTTCAGGGACTCCTTGAAAATAAAGCCTCCTTTGAAGGATATTAAAGAAACAGAAGTGTTAGACAGGCAGCCAAGAATCCAGCAGCAATTAAAGAGTTTGCTTCCATCTACCACTCCCTCTACATCCTCCTCCAGTGGTTGATGTTAAAGCAAACGTGAGGCCTGGAAGGTTGGGCTCTTCAGAATCAACTGGACTTGAGACTTTTTTTTTAAAAGGAAAATGCATACACAACAACAGCAAAAAAAGGCTTGTTATTAGACAGACACTTCTGTAACAGAAGTATTTAAATAAAATCCCAAAAGGAACAGAAAACTGGGGTGCCCCCACATAGGGCTGCGGCAAATAGTGTCAAGGGGGGAAAAAGTGCTAAAAAGGCACAATTAGTGGCTCTTTACTTAAATGCATGCAACATTCAGAACAAAGTAAATGAATTAATGGCACAAATAGTGATTAGTGGGTACGATCTTATAGCCATTACTGAGACATGGTTACAAGGAGATCAAAGCTGGGAACTAAATATTCAAGGGAATATGACTTTTCAAAAGGATAGGCAGGAAGGTAAGGTTGGTGGGGTAGCTTTGTTAGTATGAGATGGAATAAGTACGATAGCAAGAAATGATCTTGGATTGGAAGATGTGGAATCGACATGGGTGGAGGTAAGAAATAACAAGGGGAAGTAGATACTAGTGGGAGTAGTCTATAGGCTCCCTAACATTAGCTATGCTGTTGGACAGAGAATAAATCAGGAAATAATGAGGGCATGTAAAAAAGTCAGTATATTAATCATGGGTGACCTTAATCTCCATGTAGATTGGGAAAATCAAATTGATAGAGGTAGCCATGAGCAAGAATTCATAGAGTGTATTTGGACCAGTTTCCTAGAACAATATGTTGTGCATCCAACCAGGGATCAGGCTATTTTGGATCTGGTAATGCGTAATGAGACAAGTTTAATAAATGATTTCAGAGTAAAAGATCCCCTAGGAAACAGTGACCATAACCGTGATGGAATTTAGCATTCAGATTGAGAGCGAGAAACTTATTTCGGAAACATCTGTGCTAAACTTAAATAAGGCTAATTACAAAGGAATGAGGACAGAGTTGGCTGGAGTGGACTGGGAAAAGACTTTAGCAGAAAAGACGGTTGATGAACAATGGCAGAGAATTAAGAAAATAGTTCAGAACTCACAGCAAAGATATATCCCAGTGAGAAAGAAGGATTGTAGGAAGGGAATAAATCAACCATGATTAACCAAGGAAGTTAAGGATAGTATAAAAGTGAAAGGAAAAACATACAATGTGGCAAAGATTAGTGGTAAGCCAGAGAATTGGGAAAGCTTTAAGAACCAACAAAAGATGAGCAAAAAAATAATAGAGGGAGAAAATAAACTTTGAGGGTAAACCAACAAGTAATATAAAAACAGGTAGTAAGAGCTTCTTTAAATATATAAAAAGGAAGAGAGGCCAAAGTCAATATAGGCCCCTTAAAGAATGAGGCTGGGGAAATAATAATGGGGAACCAGGAAATGGCAGAGGAGTTGAATAAATACTTTGAATCAGTCTTCATGGTAGAAGACACTAATAGCATACCAAAAATATTAAATAATCATGGGACAAAATGGGCGGAGGGGAAATAAATACAACAACTATCACTAGAGAAAAAGTACTAGGGAAACTAATGTGACGAAAGACCGATAAGTCACCTGGACCTGATGGGTTGCATCCTAGGATATTAAAGGAAATAGCTGCAGAGATAATGGATACACTGGTAGATTCTGAAAAAGTCCCAGAGGATTGGAGAACTACCAATGTAACACCCTTATTCAAAAAGGGAGGGAGACAAAAAATAGGCCAATTAGCTTAACATCTGTCATTGGGAAAATGTTGGAATCAATTTTAAGGGTGTAATAGCAGGTCATTTAGCAATGCATAATCTAATCAAGCAAAGTCAGCATGGCTTCATGAGGGGGAAATCATGCTTGAAAATTTTATTTGAATTCTTTGAGGAGGTAAAAAGCAGGATAGAGAGAGGGGAACTATTAGATGGTAATATATTTGGATTTCCAAAAGGTGTTTGATAAGGTACCACAAGTAAAGCTGTTTAATAAGATAAGAGCCCATGGTGTTGACGGTAGTATATTAGCATGGATAGAGGACTGGCTAACTAATAGAAAGACAGAGTTGGGATACAGGGGGGCATTTTCAGGATGGCAACCTCTAACTAGTGGAGTGTCACAGGGATTAGTGCTGGGACCACAATTATTTACAATATGTATTAATGACTTGGATAAGAGAAATGAATGCCAAGTTTGCAGATGACACAAAAATAGGTGGGAAGGCAAGTGGTGAGGATGACACAGAGTCTACAGGGGGATATAGACAGATTAAGTGAGTGGGCAAAACGTGGCAGATGGAACATAATGTGGGAAAATGTGAAGTTATGCTCTTTGGTGGGAAGAATAGGGGAGCTGAATATCATTTAAATGGAGGAAAGACTGAAGAAAGCTGCAGCACAAGAGGGATTTAGGGGTCCTTGTGCATGAATTCCCAAAAGCTAGCATACAAGTGCAGCAGGTAATGGGTAAGGCAAATGGAATGTTGGCCTTTAGTTCAAAGGGAATGGAGTATAAAAATAGGGAAGTCTTCCGAAAACTATACAAGGCACTAGTTAGACCACACCTAGAATACAGTGAACAGTTTTGGTCCCCTGATCTAAGAAAAGATATACTGGCATTGGAGGCAGTTCAGGGAAGGTTTACTAGGCTGATCCTGGGTATGGAGGATTTTCGTATGAGGAGAGGTTGAGCAGGTTGGGCCTGTACTCATTGGAGTTTAGAAGACTCAGAGGCCACCTTATTGAAACATATTAGATTGTTAGCGGGCTTGACAGGGTTGATGCTGAGAGATTGATTCCCCTTGTGGCAGAGCCTAGGACCAGAGGGCATAATCTCAGAGTAAGGGGGCACCCAATGAAAACAGAGACGAGGAGGAATTTCTTCTGAGGGTAGTCAGTATGTAGAATTCTTTACCGCAGAGGGCTAGAGAGGCTAGGTCATTAAGTATATTCAAGGCTGAGATAGATTTTTAATCAGTAAGGGAATCAAGGGTTGTGGTGAAAAGGCAGGAAAGTGGGATTGAGGATTATCAGATCAGCCACGATCACATTGAATGGCAGAGCAGACTTGATGGGCCGAGTGGTCTACTTTTGTTCCTACGTCTTATGACCTTAGTTTTACTTTCTCTATCCAATAATAATTTATAATTAATTATTATATAATAATACTTCCAAAATAATTTAATGGACAAATCTTAAAAAATGATGATTACCAATGGAAAGGATTTAACTCTTCACTTTTGTTTGGTTATTATTGTTCCACTTGTAGTTTGCAAACTTGAAAGCCCGCTCCAGGAGGAGGGTTTTAAAAGGAGAAATCATGATATTTTAAAAGAAGAGTTGGGAAATCAAATAAATAAATAAAAATATGCTGTAAGTCTGAAAGTGAGCAATGTTGCCTGTTAGCCACGTACCCCCTCTCTCTCGTGCTCTCGTTTTCTCGCATGCCCTCTTTTTCACCTGTGCCCCCCCCATCCAGCATGCCCTCTCGCCCTCCCCACCACCCGGTGCGCACTCTTGCGCTTCCCCCCCTCTCCCCCTGTTCTGAGAGGCCTTCTGTCACATTTATGTGTCCCTCATGTGCTCTCTCTCTCACAGACACAGTCAGAGCTGCTTTACCTGCATTGGATCTGCCCTCTCTTTTGTCCAGATACCTTCACTGTGGTGTCGAAATTCCATTTCCCTTTTTTCTTTATTTCTTTTATGTTAAAATAGTAGGGTTGTTGTAACTGGGGAAGGGGCGAGGAGGGGACAAATTATTTATAACTATTTTTTAAAATTAGCGGATCCTCCTCAGTGGCTACCAGAAACAGCACCCTCCCCGACTTTCCCCTTCAATAAAAGGAATTGTAAAACATAATTAATTCTAAAGGAAGGAAAAAGAACCCCTTGCTGGGCCAGCATTTATTGCCCATCCCTCGTTACCCTTGAGAAGCTGGTGCTGAGCTGCCTTCTTGAACCGCTGCAGTCAGTGTAGTGTAGGTACACCTAAGGTGCTGTTAGGGAGGGAGTTCCAGGATTTTGACCCAGAGACAGTGAAGGAATGGTGATATATTTCCAAGTCAGGATGGTGGAGACAACTTCCAGGTGGTGATGTTCCAATTATCTGCTGCTCTAGTCCTTCAAGATGATAACGGTCATGTATTTGGAAGGTGCCGTCGAAGGAGCCTTGGTGAATCCCTGCAGTGCATTTGTAGATGGTATAACTGCTGTTACTGTGAGTTGGTGGTGGGGGGAATGAATGTAAGTGGATATGGTACCAATCAAGTGGGCTGCTTTGTCTTGAACAGTGTGAAACTTCTTGAGTGTTGTGGGAACTGTTGCCTGTCATTTGGTTTCAGAGTTTGGTGTGTCTGACCACAAGTGCTTATTGATACATGAACTGTGTACTTACTGTGGACATTGAAATATAAGATAGCTTTTGTAACTTGTGTTATCTTTACAAATCTTATATCTGTAAAGGTATAGTTGTGGGTGAAGGAGTATTGTCATATAGTTCATCTTATCTTGTTTAATAAATATTTTATTCTTTTGTTAAAAACTTATCGGCTGATTTTGTGACTCTGTTCAGTAGCTACTCTCCACATATCTAAATAAACAATTCAAAGTTAGGATTTATCAAGCTGGGTTCCACTCTGGGATCAGGCTTGTCCAGGGGTAATCTCAGCTGGGGATCAAAACAATGATCAACTCTAGCCTTGCAAGACAATCGCAGGATACCTTTTCAGTGCAATAAACCCAGGCTTGTTTGAGTTGCATTTACATGGGTTGTTTATACCAGTTTCTCAACCAGATGCCCCCATTTTTCTACAGTTGGAACTTTATTTCCTAAAACTGAAAGTTATATTCTAAAACATATGAATTATGAATCAGATTTTTGCAACAATACAGAAGGCTGTTACGAAAGACCTAGATAAGTTACCCCATTGAGTTAATTGCAGTGTAAAAGTAGCTGTTTGTGTGTATTTATATTGATTCCCAGCAGCAGTCATTTGATATTGATCAGGAACAGGAATTCCGTAGTTTCCCTCTGCCCTTGTCTCCACGCAAACCTCATGGATGCTTGTAGGGCCCTCGTTTCAACCCTGGGGTTATTGCACCTCACCATTTTGAAGTTCCTTCTGAATGTATAAGATATGGGGGAAGGGGAAAACCTCTGCTGGTGGTGTTCTTGTGCTGTTCGAAACATAATTTTGAATGGTCATATAAAGAAGTCTCATGAGTTGACCTAATTAATTACAGATCCATGTTGTCCAAGTGTCCAAGCCTGTTGTCTTTATGGTGCCTCATATGCAGGTATTATATGAGTATCAAAGGAGCATGTCAAGTATAAATCTGTGTACCAATAATTTGTGTTTATTTGAGGATGCTGGTAAGAATGCATCATGGTGTTTGGAGTAAAAATTATATATCAGTGAGGAAAGAGCACAGAAACAATTCTGATAATCGTTAGATTTTCATCATTCAACACCCCCTGTAGAAGTGTGCATTTACTTGCAGCATTTGATGGATATGGAACTGAAGCTGATTTTTTTTTTAACCTCCCTAACACAGGCAGGGTGCTGAGGCTAAGTAGAGTGCACCATCTGCTGTTATGGCTGAAATTGTTTCCAAATCTGGAACCTTTTTAGTCTGTATCTTTTTATCTAAATGGGTGATACAGTTGTGCAACAGCCAAAAGGGCTGAATATCACAGCCGTACTTTAGCTCGTTCTGAAGGTAGTTTCACTTACTTTTTCATTGAACATTCCGCTTGTTTGAGAGTTGAGATGTTTAATGTTTTGGTCTACCTAAGACTTGAAACCTAAATGTCTTTGCTACCTTAAAAAGCTGCATTGTTTAAAAAAAATGTTAAATAATAGTTGCTGTTTTTCAGTTAAATATAAACCTTTATGAATTGATTGCAGTGTTATTGTTAAAGATCATGCTGGCTTTACATTTTCAATTTATTCGGTGAGGATTGTTTGGACTGTGACTGCTGTATATAACAATGATGAATTCCAAGTTGGTAATAGTAGAATGCGTGCTGACGAAGCAACATAAATTCACTTTATGGGAGCACAGTATTCTAATTATTTTCTTTTTAATCAATGCTTCCCATCAATAAATTATTTGCACTTGCTGTTTAAATAAGTACAAAGTACAGGGACTGATTATTTTTCTCTCTAGCTATCTGTGCAAATTTGACAAACTTGTCTCTCCAGTCTACCAATGTAGTGAAGAGTCAGTGGGTATTTTAAACAAACTATAATGTTTCTTCTGAGTATGAAAACAATTTTGAGGTAATTAAACCTGGAGTCCTGCTGTTCTCCCCTAATGAAGTAGTCACTTGATTTTTAATGTGAATATATGATTGAATTTATGATGAACAAATGTATCCGATTCTGGTTTAGTGCCTGTGTTTTTGCAGACCTGCTAATATTTTCATGGTTAGTTAAATATAAAAGTAGAGATTGTGGAATAGATCAGAATAACGTTCATGTACTCTTCCTTTTTAAAAATACCTGAGAGCCAGATGTGTAAACTGTACCATAACAGGATTTTATGGCAGCGACACCCATTGGTTCACAGGTCAGTCTACTAGCCTGATATCATCCTCAATAGCTAAAGGTGAGATTTGCATGTTCGTGCAGCCAGATATCCTGCCAATACCACCAAGATATAGCCAAAGATAAATATTTAACATAATTATATGAAATTTCTCATGTACAGACTTGACGAGAGAACATCCCAGCTATGAAGGCAAAGCGAGTTGGGCAAAATATTGTTGAGATTTGAAAATCTTGATAATTTCTCAGCGTACTTCCCCAGGAAGTTGAGTGAAATTAATCTGAGCCAATGGACATTCTCAACTTTTCTAAGTTTAGATTGTGCATTTCTTCCACAAACAGCATTTTTATTGAGTTTTCTTATTCTACCTGCCTTGGTAAATGATCAAAATTCTGTGCAAGGACCATAAGACATAGGAGCAGAAATTAGGCCATTCGGCCCATCGAGTCTGCTCTGCCATTCAATCGTGGCTGATAAGTTTCCCAACCCCATTCTCCCGCCTTCTCCCCGTAACCTTTGATCCCCTTACCAATCAAGAACCTATCTATCTTGGTCTTAAATACACAAAGATATTGGGAGTAATTTTGATTTTGATTTATAATGTGAAATGGGTGATATTGATCACCAGCCCATTAGCCAGGACTCTTGATTTTCATTTCCATTGTCTTCAGTACTTAAAGAGAACATGCACTTGCTTAGCCAATCCTTTCCCAGTTGTATTGAGGATAATTGTAGTATCCCTGTCACTACACTGGCTGGGATCATCTATCTTATAGACTGTGGTTAAATCTGTGATTTTTGTGAATCTGTGTTGTCCTGCTCCTCTCCTGGAATGGTACTCCCCACTGGGGAAGCCAAAAATACTTATTTCCTAATGCTTTATAACTTGTGTAAAATGTATTCTCTTCTTTATAACTTCTGTGAACAAATGTAACATTTTTAAAAACATTTTTTGTTGGTATCCCCTTTGGATGCCAGCTTTCCCATGCTTGTTCATAGTGATTCATATAGTCTGTGCAGTGACTTTTATTATCAATTCTCTATAGATTGGTGTCTGCATTATAACTTTTCTCATTTGTGTGATAAATGAGTTCAGGACCTACACAGAGGTCAAAAATGGTGCAGCATCTCTGGAATTAGGATGGGCTTGTTGATAATGGAAGAGATAGTAGCTTAACTTAAGAACAGGTTTATAGGTAAATTATGTTCCATTTCCATTCTACTTATGTAATGTTTTAAAAATGATTACTTGCTTCTTATCTATGGAAACTGCAACCTGTTGTGAATCTGTTGTGATACAGAACGCCCTGTAAGGTAACTGCACAATTTATTAGCTACACTGCATTGTTTGAAAGAGGATAGCAAACTGCTATTTCTTAAAAATCTGTAAAAGGAAAATAAAGCAACATAATTTATGTCTTTTCCCTGCTGTGCTTTATACCAATATTATTTCTGATGAGTAGGGTTTTTCTGGAGATGAAAAACAATCAGTTTGGTAGTGATATACATTTATTGCCAGAGCTGGTCATCTCCTGCTGAACATGAGAATAACATTTTGAAAAAGTTAAATAGGGACTATGGAGAAACTCTTTTAGGGGCCTCATGACAAGCCTCTTTTTAAAAAAAAAGTACAAGTAGTGAGAGATTTCTCTTTGGATAGATTATTTCCTGCAGGTAAGAAGAAATGCAAGATCAGGAGATGGAACAATTTTCAGTGTATTGAATGAGGGGAAGTACTTGCAATAAAATGTACTAAGTTTAAAAAAAAAAATAGGAAGGCAGAGAGGAACTATGAAACTTAAATTATTAAGGAACATCAATCAAAACAGAACAATATTCTACAGGCCGATTGTTTAAAAAAGGTAAGTTAGAATCGGAATAGGGCCACTCAAGCCAAACACTAGTGTTTATTTCTGGAGGAATAGAATTGATAAGTAGAGAAGCTATGTCAAATTTATGTTGAATATGGGTTAGACTAGTGGAAGTCAGAAACAAAAAAAACAAAATTTGGTATATACTCATCAGGTCAAGTGGCATATTTCTGTCACACACCTCAGACATGAAATTCCCTGTTCTCTACAAAGGGTCCACAGCCAAACTATCAACATCTCTGCTGTCTCCACAGATACTATCTGGCCAACCTGAGTGCTTCCAATATTTTCTGATGTGAATCAAATTCCCTCTCCATTTATTTTAAAAAGCTGTTAACCTGTTTGTTTTACCTAGGTTAATGTCTCTTGGAGAGGAAATTTGGAGGTGTGTTGACGAGTAATTTCAGAGCTTACATGTTCTCTCTTTTCTCCTATCCCTGTACTTTCCATTAAAACTCTTAACCAGTTTTCACAAACTAACGGTAATAAGTTTGAAAAGGGCGCAGAGAGTGGCTGGGACTCCAGCTTGACTTCGGGAGATAGAGGTTAAAAGAGCAAGACTTCAGGGAGACAGGTTAAAACTGCGAGACTTAGAGAGAGAGAGGGTAAAACAGCAACTCTCACGTAGGAGTAGGAGTAAAATAAAAGCAAGGGTCCATATTCTATTTAGTTAAGATACGTCTGGGAAGCTCGGTCCTGTGATTTGCTCATCCTGCACTATGTGGGAAATCCTAGATTTTTCTGGCAGTTTGGATGACCATGTGTGCAGCAGGTACCTCCGACTGGAGCAACTCTAGCCTCAGGCTTTGGAGCTTGAGCGACAGCTGGGGGTACTATGGTGCATTCATGAGGATGAAAGGTTCGTGAATAGCACATTACAGGATGTGATCACCCCACAGCTTAATGAAGTACAAGCAGAGAGAGAAAATGGGTGACTGCCAGACTGAAGAAGGATACCAGGCAGGTAGTGAGGGAATCCCCTGAGTGCATCTCGCTCGCAAAGCACCTTTGGCCTTGGAAAACAGTGAGAATGACAGTTCCTCTGTGGAGGCCAACCAGAGCCAAAGCCATGGCATTGTGGGTGGTCCAGCTGCTCAGGTGGGGAAAAAGAAGTGTGAAAGGGCAATAGTGGTAGGGGATTTGTTAGTGAGGGGAGTAGAGAGGTGCTTCTGCAGTTGTAGACGTGACTCCAGGATGGTATGTTGCCTCCTGGGTGCCAGGGTCAGGGATGTCACGGAATGGCTGCAGGGCGTTCTGAAGGGGGTGGATGTCAGAGCCAGAGGTTGTGGTCCATGTTGGGACCAATGACGTAGGACGAAAGAGAAATGAGGTCTTGCAAGCAGACTTTAGGGAGTTAGGTAGGAAATTGAAAAGCAGGACTTCAAAGGTCATAATCTCTGCATTACTTCTGATGCCACGCAGTAGTGAGAAAAGGAACAGAAAGATAGAGCAGATGAATGTGTGGCTGGAGAAATGGTGCAGGAAGGAGGGTTTTAGATTCCCGGGGCATTGGGACTGTTTCTTGGGGTGGTGAAACCTGTACAAGTTGGAAGGGTCACATCTGAATAGGAATGGGACCAACATTCTCGTGGGGAGGTTTGCTAATGCTGTCGGGGCAGATTTAAACTAAATTGTTAGAGGGATGGGATCTAGAAAAGTAGTTCAGAGGGGAGAGAAGCTGAGATGGAACTAGAAGATAAAACACTAGTGAGTCTGGAGGGCAAAGGAAACATAGGCTAGACAAAAAAGAAGTGAATATATTTTAATGCAAGGAGCCTGAGGAATTCGACAGACGAGCTGATGGCACAGATGGCACGCTGGGAGTATGATATCATAGCTATGACCAAGACTTGGCTAAAAAAAAGGGCAGGATTGGCAGCTCAACATTCCTGGTTATTGGGTATTCAGACGAGATAGAGAAGGGGATAGAAATGGGGAGGGGGGGGGTGCGCAATATTGATCAAGGAATCAATTATAGCTGTGAGAAGGGATGATATCTTGGAATGATCATCAAATGAGGCCATATGGGTAGAAGTAAAAAACACAAAAGGGGCAAACACGCTGTGGGTGCGTACTTTTGGCCCCCAAACAGTCGGAGAGGTAGAGGATCAAATGTTGAATCAAATTTCAGAGAAGTGTAAGAATAATAAGGCAGTAATATTAGAGGATTTTAACTACCCAAATATTAACTGGGATAGCTTTAGTGTGCAAGGTAGGGAGGGAGCAAAATTCTTTAAGTTGCCATCCAGGAGAACTTCTTTTAGCCAGCACATAAAGTCCAACAAGGGAGGGGACATTTCTGGACCTTATGTTCAGAAATGAGCCTGAGCAGGTGGAAGGCGTATCAGTAGCATTTTGGAGATAGTGACCATAACTCAGTTAGATTTAGGATAGTTATGGAAAAGGATAAATTTGGGCCAGGAATAAAAGTTCTAAATTGGGGAAAGGCTAATTTTACTAGGATGAGGTATGATTTGGCCCAAGTGGACTGGGAGCAGCTACTTGCAGATAAAACTATGTCAGAGCAATGGGAGGCATTCAAGGAGGTAATAGCGAGTGTACAGGGCAAATATGTTCCTGTAAAGACAAAGTGGGGGACCAAGTCTGGAGAAACCAGAATGTCAAGGGACATTAAGAGTAGGATTAAGAAAAAAAAGAAGCTTATAGCAGATATCGAGGGCTCAATATGGCAGAGCCCCTAGAGGTGTTTAAAACG
Source organism: Carcharodon carcharias (assembly GCF_017639515.1). Taxonomy (NCBI): domain Eukaryota; kingdom Metazoa; phylum Chordata; class Chondrichthyes; order Lamniformes; family Lamnidae; genus Carcharodon; species Carcharodon carcharias. The sequence goes on from NC_054470.1 coordinate 124,651,220, forward strand.
TGCAGGGGGGAACTTAAAAAGGAAATTAGGAAAGCAAAGAGGGTGCATGAGAAAGCATTGGTGGGTAGAATAAAGGAAAACCCAAAGGGGTTTTTTAAATATATAAAGAGCAAGAGAATAACTAGGGAAACAGTAGGGCCAGTAGAGGTAATCTGTGTGTGGACCCAGAAGACATGAGTACAGTCCTCAATGAAAACTTTGTGTCGGTCTTCACAATGGAGAAGGACGATGCAGGTATAGACATCAGGGTGGAGGACTGTGAAATATTAGAGGAAATTAATATAGAGAGAGGAGGTACTAGTGGGTTTAGCGACCTTAAAAGTGGATAAATCCGCAGGCCCAGATGAACTATATCCCAAGCTGTTGAGAGAGGCAAGGGAAGAGATATCAAGGGCCCTGGCAGTAATTTTCAAACCCTCTCTGGCCACAGGTGAGGTGCCAGAGGACTGGAGGACTGCTAACGTTGACTCATTATTAAAAAAGGGAGGAAAGGATAGATCGAGAAATTACAGGCCAGTCAGTTTAACCTCGGTGGTGGGGAAAGAATTCTGAGGGACAGAATATACCTGCTCTTGGAGAGACACAGATCAATCAGGGATCGTCAGCATGGATTTGTTAAGGGAAATTTATGTTTGACAAATTTGATCAAATTTTTTCAGGAGGTAACCAGGAGTGTTGCTGAGGGTAGTGCATTTGATGTGGCCTACATGGACTTTAGCAAGGCTTTCGATAAGGTTCCTCATGGCAGACTGGCAAGAGACCTTGGGATCCAAGGCAAAGTGGCAGGTTGGATCCAAAATTGGCTGAGAGACAAGAAGCAGATGGTAGAGGGATACTTTTCTGACTGGAAGTCTGTTTCCATTGGGGTTCTGCAGGGCTTGGTGCTGGGGCCCTTGCTGTTTGTGGTTTACATAAATGATTTGGACTTAAATGTAGGGGGTATGAGCAAGAAGTTCCCGGATGGCATGAAAATTGGTAGGGTGGTAAACAGTGAGGAGGATAGTTGTAATCTGCAGGAGGATATTAATGGACTGGTCAGGTGGGCAGAGCAGTGGCAAATGGAATTCAACCCAGAAAAGTGTGAGGTAATGCACTTGGGGAGGGCTAACAAGGCGAGGGATTACACTATGAATGGTAGGACCCTGGAAAGTACTGAACAACAGAGGGACTTTGGTGTGCATATCCACAGATCCCTGAGGGTTGCAGGGCAGAAAGATAAGGTGGTTAAGAAGGCATATGGGGTACTAGCCTTTATTAGCCGAGGCATAGAATACAAGATCAGGGAGGTTATGCTGGAACTGTATAAAATGCTGGTTAGGCCACAACTGGAGCACTGCTTGCAGTTCTCGTCACCACATTATAGGAAGGATATGATTACACTGGAGAGGGTGCAGAGAAGATTGACCGGAATGCTCCCTGAACTGGAGGGTCTGAGCTATGAAGAATGATTGGATAGACTAAGGTTGTTTTCCTTGGAGCAGTGAAGGTTGAGAGGGGACCTGATAGAGGTGCATAAGGTTATGAGGGGCATAGATGGGATGGATACGAAGGCACTTTTTCTATTAGTAGAGGGGTCAATAACCAGGGGGCATAAATTTAAGGTAAGAGGTGGAAGGCTGAGAGGGAAGTTGAGGAAAAATTTTTTCACCCAGAAGGTGGTAGGAGTCTGGAGCTCACTGCCTGAAAGTTGGTTGAGTCAGAAACTCTCGTAACATTTAAGAAGTTTTTAGATATTTACTTGTGTTGCCATAGCCCCCAGGGCTGTGGGCCAAGCAATGGAAAATGAGATTAGCGTTGTCAGATCTTTGCTGACTGGCGTGGACACGATGGGCTGAACGGCCTCCTTCTGTGCTGTAAACGTCTGAGTCCGGGTCACTTAGAACTAAAAGCAACACAGATGGCAGTGCAACCGTAATTGCACTTGTCCTTGGATCAGGTGATTCCAATCCATTATTTCACAAAGTTAATAGGATTGGCCTAAATAGCCAAGTGGTTATGGTACTGGGTTTGTAACCCCAAGATCAAGAGTTCAAATCTCACAATGGCAAACTATGAAACAATGTAACTTCATCTGAAACAGATGGAAACAGGTTTACTCAAAAGAGTATCAAGAGTTCAAATCTCACAATGGCAAACTATGAAACAATGTAACTTCATCTGAAACAGATGGAAACAGGTTTACTCAAAAAGAGTATCAAGAGTTCAAATCTCACAATGGGAAACAATGTAACTTCATCTGAAATGACAGATGGAAACATGTTTTGGCTTGGCCTAAATGGCCAAGTGGTTATGGTACTGGGTTTGTAACCCCAAGATCAAGAGGTCAAATCTCACAATGGTAAACTATGAAACAATGTAATTTCATCTGAAACAGTTGGTAACGTGGTTGTACTCGAAAGAGTTACAGTTTGCTTGGCCTAAATAGCCAAGTGGTTATGGTACTGGGTTTGTAACCCTAAGATCAAGAGTTCAAATCTCACAATGGCAAACTATGAAACAATGTAACTTCATCTGAAACAGATGGAAACAGGTTTACTCAAAAGAGTATCAAGAGTTCAAATCTCACAATGGCAAACTATGAAACAATGTAACTTCATCCGAAACAGATGGAAACAGGTTTACTCAAAAGAGTATCAAGAGTTCAAATCTCACAATGGCAAGCTATGAAACAATGTCACTTCATCTGAATAGGAACAGATGGAAACGGGTTTGTATTCGAAAGAGGTTTCAGACTAAAATTTGGTTCCTTTAAACTTTGTCCTTGGTTTTACAGCTGACCTGAATTAGGGGCTGTGCCTGATTTATCCCAATTTTGTTGATTTAGTTTAATTGTTTTCATTTTAAAAGATTATCAAGAGTTCAAATCTCAAAATGGCAAACTATGAAATAATATAACTTCATCTGAAACAGATGGAAACGGGTTTGTACTCGAAAGAGTTACAGAGTGGAATTGCTGCACATTTGATGAGGAGGGGAGGGAGGCACTCTTTATATGCCCGTCTTTTACCAGGACCTGATCAAAGTCTGGAAAGTGGTCGCCTCGCGAAGCAGCTCTCCCCCGTCAGGAGTAGCGGCTATCATCAGAGAGCCACTGCTCAGGAATCCGCCCCTCCGTCCTTTTCAGTGGTTGGCGGAGAGGAGGGTTGTGGCCGCAGGGGTGACCAGGATCGGGGACGTGCTGGGAGGCGGAGGACTGGGCTGGATGCTCCCGCAGGAGTTGGCGCGTCGCGCGTCTGTGAGTGTCCAGGTCGCAGCCGATGCCATCCAAGACCTGAGAACGGTCGTGCTCGGACCCGACGTTATTTTGGGTCTTGAGGTGGCCCAGGTGCGCGATGGTCTTCCGTCTGAACGTTCCCCTGTTCGGACAGAATTCCACATTGGCCCCAAGCCCCGAACCCTCCCTCGGGTGCTGGTGCCCCGCAATATGAGCCGCCTCGGGGACATGCCCTCCGTGCCTTTTGGCACGACAAAGAGGGGCTTTTTGTATGGACTGCTGCTGCACATCTTCCATTTTCTCGCCCTTGTCCGCCGCCCGGACAGGCCCTGGTGTGCCTTGTTGCCGTCCGGCGGCGGAGGCCCCCGATGGGAGGCCCTCTACGGAGGTGTCCTCCCCCTTTCTATCGGGGACCTGGGTTGGAGGGTGTTGCATGCAGCAGTCCCGTATAATAAGAGGATGCATAGGTTCACAGACTCTCAGGACACGTGCCCTTTTTGCGGTCTTGTGGAGTCCGTGGACCATGTGTATATATAGGGTGTTGTAGGCTAATTGGTTTCATTTAAAAGATTATCAAGAGTTCAAATCTCACAATGGCAAACTATGAAACAATGTAACTTCATTTGAATAGGAACAGATGGAAACGTGTTTGTACTCGAAAGAGTTACATGCAACTGGACTACCTAGTTATTCAGAGTTTTATTTTGGACTTGATTTTTTAAATCTATGACTTATTGCAGATTTTAGAGTAATGGAGCAAGCAATCTTTTTTAAATGATTGATTTGCATTTTCTTGCCTAAGTATTTAGCTACTGCACTTCAAACAAGTTCCCTGTGTGAAATGCTTTGAAATATTTCTTCATGATTACATACAATCCAAGTCCAAGTATATTTATTCTCAGACAGAGCTTCCTTAATTCAACACAGTAAAGTTTTGAGGGCATGTCGCAAGGCAATTGCTTTTTGCTCAGTCAGAATATTTTAAGCACCCCTTGAATCCAGTAATAAACAGAACATTGGGTCCAGGTGTAGTACAGGAGGGGCCTGTAAAAGACAGAGAGAGAGTTTGCACTGGAACAAGGCTCAGACTAATGTCCTCATTGGATGGATAGATAGTACTGTTAGTGAGAGGTTAAACCAGGGTGCTGGGAAGCAGGGCAGAGTCAGCAGAAAGGAGAGATGAGGTACGTAGAAAATTAGGAGGGCCAACAGAATAAAGAAAGTGCAGAAAGAACAGGAATGGGATAGAGGAAGAAAGCAAAGTTGACACACACGCTTTTGAAATACATGTGTAGACCCGCATGAGGTTATGATCTTGTTGCTGCAATGGAGACCTGGCAGAAGGCCCAATTTCAGCAATTAACAAAGCCTCTCAGGAAGGAAGCACAGAGTGATCTGAGACCAGAGAGCTTAGTGAAAGGAGTACTGTTAGGAATTTGGTGCAGGTGGGAATTTGGTGCAGGTGGGAATTAGGTGCAGCGGGGAATGAGGTGTTGCTTTTTAATGCCATTTTTGTTCAGCCTCTTGTAGCTAGTGAGTGCTCTTCTTTTGTCTGCAATCTAGGAGACTGTAAATTACTAACTAAATTAATTACTAATTGATTAATTAAATAGATGTGTAAGATAGACATGGCAGGGATGCTGGTGTGCTGTGACTGCAACATATGGGAATCTGTGAAATACATTGCAGTTCTGAACAACCATATCTGCAATAAGTGTCTGAAGCTTGTGGAGCTTTGGCTCCGAGTTGCTGACTGAAGTCTGAGTTGCAGCCATTGTGGGGCATCAGGGAGGGGGAGAGTTACCTGGACATTTTGTTCTAGGAGGTAAACATATCCCTGAGATTAGGTAGATCTTTAGACTTGGTCAATGGTCAGGAACAGGAGGGTATGACTGCGAATCAGGCAGGTATGGGGTCCAGCATGTAGTGATGGAGAAACCTCAGCCCTTGACTTTGACCAACAGGTGCAAGTGGGTGAGAACAAGGATTGCAGGGTGTTTGAGCAAACTGACCATGGCACCATAGTGCAGGATGCTATTCAAGGTAGGGGGAACGAAAAATAATGTGGTAGTAATGGGGGACAGTATAGCTGGGGGAATAGGTATTGTTTTCTGCAGCTGGACTGAGAGCTCTGAAGGTTGCAATAAAAGCACAAAATGTTGGAAAAACTCAGCAGGCCTGACGCCATCTGTGGAGAGAGAAACCGAGTTAACTTTTTGAGTCCGTATGACTCTTCTTCAGAACTAAAGAGAAGTAAAAGTGTAATGGAATTTACCCTGTATAACGGGGGGTGGGGCAGGTGGAGCTGGATAGAAGGCCAGCGATACATGGGGACAAAGGAGGGATTGTCAAAGATGTCATGAACTAAAGGACAAAGGGAGTGTTAATGGTAATGGTAAGGGCTAAAGAGGGTGCTGATTGTGGCATAAAGGTAAGAAAGCAGAATGTATGAATAGCAGAACAAGGGTCAGCATTCTGTGAAAGAACAACATGGAACAAGTAACAGATGACCCTTTTGGGGATGGGGTGGGCGGAGGGGGTGGTTGTTGGGGAAAAGAGATAGGAAAAGGGATTAAAAAAAGGAGATAAAACAATGAATAAAAACAAAAGTAAGTAAATAAAAAATAAAAATAAATTTTCAAAAAGGAGTGAAGATAGAGGGGAGATTTCATGGTCTGAAGTGGTTGAACTCAATATTAAGTCCAGAAGTCTGAAAAGTGCGTAATTGGAAGATGAGGTGCTGTTACTCCAGTATGCTTTGGACTTCACTGGAACATTGCAGTAGGCCAAGGACAGACATGTGGGCATGAGAGCAGGATGGTGTGTTGAAATGGCAAGCGACAGGAAGGCCTTGGTTATGTTTGTGGACAGACCGAAGGTGTTCCGCAAAGCGGTCACCCAGTCTGTGTTTGGTCTCTCCAATGTAGAGGAGACCGCTCTGAAGGTTGAGTTGCCTACTGAGCAACAGGGCTAAGGGCATCTCCTTGCGGCTGGAGATGAACTCGGAGTGGGGGCAGGGCATGGTGGATCCAGTTGTCATGATCCATGTCGGAACAAATGACATAAGTAGAACTTGGAATGATGTTCTGCTGAGACGGTTTGGAGAGTTCAGGTCCAAATTAAAATGCAGAAATTCAAAGGTGAGAATTAAACATGTTGCTCAAAGAGTGGTGTAGGAAGAAGTGGGATTTGATTCATGGGGCACTGACAACAGCACTCAGGAAAGAGTGAACTTTCCCCTTGGAATGGGCTTCATTTAAATGTGGCTTTGACCAGTGTCCTGGTAAATTGTATAACTTGGCCAGGGATTTAAATGAACAGTGGTGGTGACGGGAGATTAAAAATCCAAAGAAAAAGGTTGAGGCAAAAGAACATTTATAGTGATTTGGGTAAAGATGAAGAGAGAGGGACAGGAACTGACAGAGTTTAACGCTAATAATGCATCAGCGTGTAAGGTCCAAAGAGGGAATAATTTTTTTTTAAAAAATTAAATGCTCTTTATCTGAATACACAGAATTCTCAATGAGTTGAATGAACTAGTGGTACAAATGGAGTTAAATTGTTTAAATTTAAATGTGCTACAAACTCCATAGAGGCTGACAACTTTTAAAAAGGATTCGAGCTTCCAGTTAATAGCTGAAAGAATGACCTGACAAGATTTCATGTTTTAAAACTTTTACAATAACAAGTGCATTAAAAAAAATACCGACTAAGTACTATTTTCATTTTGGAGGCAACTTATACTTATCACACACCCCAAGGAATTAGTCTTTTTAGCAAACAGTCCAAAGTTATTCCTAGATTCCAATAGGTTTCCATATCCCTGTTTCACCGTAGAATAACTTCGAATGATGGTCTGCATCAGAGAGTTTCTTAACTCCACCACCAGTGGTAAAGCCAATTCCAATGATTCTCCTGGAATCCATTGAAGGCTGCAGGATCTCTTTTGTTGACTAGAGACAGTCTCGCTCCTGTATCTGGCTGTGATAGTTCGGAAAGTCAAGCCAGGCCTTTTCTCTCTGCTGACCACCCAGAACTTATGTTTGTCTGTGGTATTCATTAATTTGTAGGGAATCATATTGCCTGATCTCAAAATGGCTTCCTCTGCCTCCTTTCCCCAAGGTGATGTGAAATACATTAACCTTGTATGTACGTAGAAATGCTAATTAGCGATCCTTAATCTCCACTCCTTTTCACTCTAGACATAAATGTCTAATCTACAGCATCCCGACGTCGTCGCGCTGTCTTGCGATGTTTCGTTTGGCGGGCGCGCGCTGGGGTCAGCTGAGTACCCACCAATATTTAAATGACCTATTAAGGCCAGTAAGGAAGTAATTAATTTAGTTAACGCTTAAGTTGTTAACCTTAAGGTTGGTAGGCAGGTGGAAAGGCCAGGCAGCGGATGAGGTTTCTTAAAGCTTTTATTAAATAAATTTAAAAAATTTCTGAGATATAAAAACATACAAATATAAAAACACAGCTACATGAGGGGACATGTTTAATTGATTTTTTTCTCCATTTATTTAATTTTTTCAATATCGATTCAATCTTCCTGAGGCAGCTCCGTGCCTCAGGGAGGTTGAAGCGCTTTTTCGCACTGGCCCTGACTCTCCCTCCTCCCTCCGCCTGCACAGGTAGCACTGAGCGCTACGGCTTGCATTTCTGCTGGGTGGGTCTTAATTGGCCTGCCCACGTAAAATGGCGGCATGGAGCTAAACACATAAAGTGATCGACACCGAGCCCGCCCGCCACCTGAAAAATTCAGGTCGATAAAAGGGCCATCAAAAAGTTGATTAATAAGGGAAAAAATAAAATGAGAGTAAATTAGCCCGGAATATAAAAACAGATTGTAAGAGCATTTATAAATATATAATAAAGAAGACAGTAGCTAAACTAAACTTTGGTACCTTAGAAGCAGACACAGGAGAAATTATCATGGTGCATAAGGAAATAGCAGGCATCGAACAAATATTTTGTGTCTGTCTTCATAGTCAAAGACACAAATTACATACTAGAAAGAGAGAGTAAGCAAGAGTCTGAAAAGAATGAGAAAATTAAAGTAACTAAGATCAGCAGAAACAATGTATTGAAGAAGATTGAGGAACCAAAATCTGACAGATCCCCAGGACCTGATGGCCTACATCCTATAGTTCTAAAAGAGATAGTTGCGGAGATAGTGAGTGCACTGGCTATGATTTTCCAAAATTCACTAAGTATTGAAATGGTTCTACCATTTAGCAAATGTAATAAGAAAGGAGGGCGAGAGAAAACCAGGAACTCCAGGCCAATTATTCTGACATCAGTGATCAAGAAAAGCTGGAACCTATTTTTAAGGAAGTCTTAACAAAGCACTTAGAAAATCATAGTATGACCAGACAAAGCCAATATGGTTTTCCGAAAGGGAAATTGTATTTCACAAATGTACTAGAAATTTTTGAGGATGTAACCAATCGGGTAGATAAAGGGGAGCCAGTAGATGCAGTATACTTGAATTTCCAAAGAGGCATTCAATAAGTTACCACACAAAAGGTGAATTTGCAAAATAAGGGCTTATGATGTTGGGGGTGATACGTTAGCATGGATAGAGGATTTGTTGATAGACAGGGAGCAGAGAGTAGGGATAAATGGTGCATTTTCAAGTTGGCAGGCTGTGACTAGTAGAATGCTGCAAGGATAAGTGCTGGACCCACGGCTAATTACAAAGAGACAATAGTGTATCTAAGTTTGTTGATGATCGAAAGCTAGGTGGGAATGCAAGCTATGAGGAGGGCACAAAATGGCTGCAAAGAGGTATGGACAGGTTAAGTGAGTGGGCATCAAGATGGTAATTGGAGAACAATATGGGGAAGTGTGAGGTCATTCACTTTGGTCATAAGAATAGAAAATCAGAAGATTTTTTTAAAAAAGTTGTGAAACTTGTCAGCTTTGATATTCAGAGGGACTTGGGTATACTCGTAGAAGGAACACAAACTTAGCATGCAGGTGCAGCAATCAATTAGGAAAGCAATGGCATGTTGGCCTTTATTGCAAGGGGTTTGGAGCACAAGAACAAGGAAATCTCTCTGTAATTGTACAGTGCCTTGGTGAGACCACATTTAGGATGCTGTGTGCAATTTTGGTCTCCATATTTGAGGAGACACTTGCATTGGGGGCAGTACAGTGAAGGTTCACTGGCTTGGTACCCGGGGTGAGAGGGTTGGTCTGTCATGAGAGGCTGAGGAAATTGGGTCCATATTTTCTGGAGTTTAGAAGACACAGCTGATCTAATTGAAACATTTGAGATTTTGAAGGGGCATGACAGGTTCGACACTAAGAGGTTGTTTACCTGGCTGGGAAAGCAAAAAAAATGGGGCATGGTCTCGGGATAAGGGACATTTAGGGGTAAGGAGGAGGAGAAATTTCTTTATTAAAAGGGTTGTGAATCTTTTTGAATTCTTTACCCCAGAGGGTTGTCTCTATCATTAGATATATTTGAAGCTGAGATCGATTTTTGATCTCTCAGGCGATTGGGTGACAGGGGACTGGGCGGGAAAGTGGAGTTGAAGCCCAAGATCAGCCATGATCCTATTGAATGGGGAAGCAGGCTCACTGGGCTGTATGTTCTCCTCCTATTCCAATTTCTTATGTTCTTCTAGCAGGTGCAGCTGCTAGCTGCATTTTCTTAGGCCTCACTCTTTTTTGTCCTTATATCACAGCATCTGGTGCTTAATGAATGCTACCACCATTCTGACACCTCTTGTGGCTTGTGCGCCTGCCACAAGATGGCATGGGCCACCTAAAATTGCTGTCCATTGGCTTGATTGGGTTTCAGTGGTTTTAACTGGATGATGAGCAAGATTCAGAATTTGCACTGTGCTCATCCTCCGTGTTATTGCGTTCTGTTATCATTATGTCAGTGACCTAATTTAATGTCACAAAGTGTGATTTTATGCTCATTCAACCAAGATGCTGTCTGTTTCTCGAAGGTAAAATTCTGGCCCTGAACATGCATGGGACCTTAATGTTCCTCTCTCTGGTGTATTTTGGAGTGACAAGGGAGGATAAGAGGCAGTAGTACTGATCAAGGATTATATTACGTTTCTGGAGAGAGGCAACACACAAAAGGGGGTTCAAAGACTGAAGCAGTTTGGTTCAAGTTAAGGAATGGCAAATGAGTTATTACCTTGCTAGTTTTTACTATAAACTCCCAAATAGTGTCAAGGACAAAGAGGAGCAAATCTGAGGCAATTGTCAGAGAAATGTAAAAATATTAGCAATAATTGTAGGGGACTTGAATTACTTCATAGAGGAAAAAAAATGGTGTAAAATCCAAGAAGGGTGAAGAATTCCGAAAATGTTTACAGGAGAACTTTTGATTTCTGGACCAGTGAGGAAGGAAGCAGGGCCAGATCTAGTCCTGAAGAATGAAGTAGGGAAAGTGGTGTGTGTTTCAATAAGAGAATGAGGGTAATGGTAAGTAGTGGCTTTAAGTAGTTCTGGAAAGGGACAAAGAAAAGTCAATAGTGGAAGATGTGGAGAGCCAATTTCAGTGATTTGAAAAGGGACCTAGCAAAGATGATCTGAAACAAAAGATCAGCAAGGAAAATGGCCAAAGAGCAATTGGAGGCATTCAAAGTAGTGGTAGTTTGGGTACGAACCAAGCATATTCTTACCTGGAGGAAAGATGAGTCATGCAAAGCTATAGTTTTCTGAATGACAAAGGAAATAGAAGTTGAGGTAAAATACTAAAAGGAGGAATATGGCAGACTACAGTTGAAAACCAGCTAGTGTACAGGGAATGCAAGGAGAAGTTAAAAGAAGGATATAAGAAGTGCAAAGCGAGAACATAAGAAATGATCAGCCATTATTAACACAGGAGAATCCAAAAATCTTTAAACATATAAAAAGTGAATTGATGGTTAAAAGCATGTTAATAGTAAGTGGGTAGTAAGAAGTGGGATGAGGCCCAATTAGGGACAAAGAGGATGATATACACTTAGACGCACAAGGTAAGAATATTTAATGAGTACTTTGTATTGGTTTTTATTAAGGAAGAAGATGCTGATGAAAGTAGCTGGAAGTGGAGATGGAATAGGTTATGGATGAGGTGAAAATTGAAAGACAGGATGTATTGGAAAGGTTGGCTATCCTTAAGAGTGGATGAGTTGCCTGGTTCCAGATGGCTTGCATTCAGCTTGTTAAAGGAATTAGGAGTGAGATGGTGGAACGACTTGCCACAATCTTCCAACCTTCTCTAAATATGGGGGAGGTGCCAGAGGATTGGAGAGTGGCAAATGTGAAGCTCTTATTTAAGGAAGGGTGCAAGGACATTCTGAGTAACTATAAGCCAGTCAGTTTAACATCAGTGGTGGTAAGATGTTAGAAACAATAATTAAGTGAAAAAAATTAATGGGCACTTGTAGAGGTTTGAATTAATTCAGGAGAGCCCAGTACTGATCTACAAAAGGCAAATCATACTTGACTAATGTAATTGAATTCTTTGATGACTTAACAGAGGAAGTTAATGAAGGGAAAGCAATGGATGTTGTCAAGATGGATTTGTAGAAAGTGTTTAAAAAAGTACCACAAAAGATTGGTCAACAAAATTGAGGCTCTTGGATTCAGGGGGTCAGTGTCCAATTAGATTTTTAAAAAATTGAACTTAAGGTCTGAAAACAGCAAGTTGTGGTAAATTGTTCTTTTTCAGACAGGAGATTGGTAGATCGTGGTGTTTCCCAAGGTTTAGTGCTATACAGAAAATGTGAGGTGCTGTATTTTGGTAGAAGGGATAGGGAGAAGCAACATAGACTCAAGGGCACAATTCTAAAGATTAAGAAACAGAAGGACCTGGGGTTGCATGTACATTGATTTTTGAAGGTGGCAGGACACATTGCAAGAGAGTGGTTAGCAAAGCATATAGGACTATGGGCATCATAAATAAAGGCATTGAGGACAAAAGTAGGGAAGGAATGCAGAATTTGAAGTGTGTACAGGAGACCTTTTTATGTCAATATGTCGAGGGTCCAAGAAGGGACGGTGCAGTGTTGGACCTAATTCTGGGGAATGAAGCCGGACAGGTGGCTGAGGTGGTGGTGGGGGAGCATTTTAGTGATAGCCACCACAACATGGTCCAATTTAAGCTTGTTATGGACAAAGAAATAGACAAGTTGCAAAAAAATGTTTTGGATTGGGGGAGAGTGGATTTTAGTAAAATAAGGCAGGATCTGGCCAAGGTAGACTGGGAACAGTTATTTGTGGGGAAATCTACAGAGGAGCAGTGGAAGAGGCATTCAAAAAGGAAATGGGGAGGGTACAGGCTCAACATGTTTCTTCTAGGGTGATAGGAAGGAATAACAAGCCCAGAGAACCATGGATAACCAGAGATATTCAGGATACGATGAGAAGGAAAAGAGAGGCTTTTAGCAGGTACAAGGGGAGCAAATCAGCCAGGCATTAGTGGAGTACAGAAAGTGCAGGGTGGGGCTTAGAAAGCATTAGGAGAGCAAAGAGGGGATATGAGAAAGCCATTTAAGAAAGCTCTAGCTGGTAAAAGTGGGGAAAATCCCAAGATATTCTCTAAGTATATCAATGGGAAGAGGATAACCAGGGAAAGAATAGGGCCCATTCGGGACCAAGGGGGCAATCTATGGGTGGAGCCAGAGGACATCGGTAGAGTGTTGAACGAATATTTCACATCTATCTTCACCCAAGAGAATGAGGATGAAGGTATGGAACTCTGGGAGAGAGACCGCGATGTTCTTGAGCAAATTAATATAGGGAGTGACAAGGTATTGGAGGTGTTGGCAGGCTTAAAAGTGGACAAATCTCCAGGTCTGAATGATTTGTGTCCCAGACTGCTGAGGGAGGTAAGGGAGGAGATCGCAAGGACTCTGACCCGAATTTTTAATTCCTCTCACAGAAGGTTAGTATGCAGGTACAGCAAGTAATTAGGTAAGCTAATAGAATGTTATTGTTTATTGTGAGGGGAATTGATTACACAAATAGGGAGGTTATGCTTCAGTTATACAGGGCACTGGTGAGACCCCATCTGGAGTACTGTGTACGGTACTGGTCTCCTTATGTAAGGAAAGATGTAAATACGTTTGAAGCAGTTCAGAGAAGGTTTACTCGACTAATACCTGGAATGGGTGGGTTGTCTTATGAGGAAAGGCTGGACAGGTTAGGCTAGTATCCATGAGAGTTTAGAAGAGTAAGAGGTGACTTTGAAACCTTTAAGATCCTGAGGGGTCTTGACAGGGTGGATGTCAGGAGGATGTTTCCTCTTGTGGGAGAATTGACGTCATTATTTAAAAATAAGGGGTAGCTGATTTAAGACAAAGATGAGGAGAATTTTTTTCTGAGGGTTGTGAATCTTTGGAACTTTGCTTCCACTGCCTTTTGAGAAACAGAGTTTTTGAATATTTTTTAAGGCAGAGCAAGATAGATTCTTGATTAACAAGAGAGTGAAAGGTTATCGGGGGTAGACAAGAATATGGTGTTGAGATTGTAATCGGATCAATCATGATCTTATTGAATGGCAGAGCAGGCTCGAAGGACCTACTCCTAATTGAACTCCTAATTTGTCTGTTCTTATGTGCAAAGCCACTCTGAAGGTTTCATTTATGAGTTTTGATATCGACTTTGAATCCTCGGAGAAGCCCACTCAGGATTGCTGCACCTAGTGCGGCCTCCTTTGAAAGCAAGTGCATATCAGAGTCAGAGAGAAAGCATGAGGAGAGGAAATCCTGAGCCATCCACTCATTTCGGACTGAAGAGTGCAGTATCCTGTTCTGTCTACAACAGAACCTTCCGGATGCAGATGGCCTTAGCAGTCACCTACATAGGATCTGGAACCTTACCAAATAGCCCAGATGATGGACATGATCATCTTCACTTCAAATGACAAACAAGATGAGACTGACTACTTTGCATCTGTATTCACAAAAGAGAAAGTTAATGCTGAAGTAGTGGAGGAGAGAGTATAGATATTGGATAGGATAAAAATAGATAGAAATTTAGTGTTCAATAGCTTGCCATCACCAAGTCACCTAGTCCTGATGGAATGCATTCAAGGTTGCTGAGGGAATAGAGGGTGAAGGTAGCAGAACACGTGATCTTGCAATCCTGCTTGACTATGGAAATGGTGCCAGAGGAGTGGAGGATGACAAATGTTCAAAAAATGAGAAGATATAAACCTGCTAAGTACAGACCACTTCAGTCTAATATCAGAGGTGTGTTCACTGCTGGAGATCCTTGTCAAGGCCAAAACAAATTTTCACTAGGAAAGGCATGGGTTAATAAGAGAACCACATGGATTTTTGAAAGGCAAATTTGATCTAATTAACTTGGCTAAGTTTTATATAGACTCCCAAGAGCTATTATACTTGCGCTATATAAATCACCTGGACTTGAGCATAGTGAGTACAATTTTGAAGTTTGTGGACAATGTAAAACCTGCCACAGTGGTAAATATTGAGAAGGATAGCTATAGACTTCAGGTGCACATAGACTGGTGAAATGGGCAGTTGCAAGGCAGATGCAATTTCATGCACGTTAGTGTGTAGTTATGCACAAGTGGAGGAACAACATGGGACCACAGTTTAACCTAAATTGCATTATTTTGTGTGGGGTGGGATGGATGGAAGAGCAGTGGACTCTGGCTGCATCATGACAAATCCTTGAAGGTGGAAGGACAAATTGATAAAGTGGTTAAAAAAGCAAGTGGCTTTGTAAAAAGGGGCATTGATACAAAGAACACAGGAGTCATGCAAAATGTTTACAAATCACTGGTGAGGCCTCAATTGAAGTATTGTGTACAATTCTGGTACTGCACTTTAGGAAGACTGTCAAGGCCTTGGGAGAGGGTCCAGAGGAGGTTTACTGGGATGATCACAGGGATGAGTGTACAGGTACGTGGACAGATGGGTGAAGCTGGGATTGTTCTCCTAGGTGCAGAGAAGGCTATGGGGAGACCTCATAGAGCTATGCAAAATTATCAGGGGTTTGTAAGAGTAGTGTTTCCTCTGGCAAGCAGGCTGGTAACCAGAGGTCATAGATTTAAAATAGTTGGCAAAAGTGCTAGAAAGGAAATGAGAGCTTTTTTTTCGCACAGTTTGTTAGGACCTGGTACCATTGCATGAAAGAGTGGTGGAAGCAGTTTTTTAATTCATTTAGGCATGGGGGTGTTGCTGGTTAGGCCAGCATTTAATGCCCATCCCTAATTGCCCTTGATAAGGTGGTGGTGTGCTGCCTTCTTGTCCCGCTGCAGTCAATGTGGTGTAGATGCACCTACAGTGCTGTTACGGAGGGAGTTCCAGGATTTTGACACAGTGACAGTGAAGGAATGACGATATATTTCCAAGTCAGGATGGTGAGTGGCTTGGAGGGGGACTTGCAGATGGTGGTGTTTCCATGTATCTGCTGCACTTGTCCTTCTAGATGGTAGAGGTTACAGGTTTAGAAGATGCTGCCTAAGGAGCCTTGGTGAGTTTCTGCAGAGCATCTTGTAGATTGTACACACTGCTGCCGCTGTTTGTGGAAGGGGTGATTGTTTGTGGAAGGGCTGCCAAAGGAACTTTCAAAAGGCATTGGACATTTACTTTCAGAGGACTCATTTGCAGGGTTATGGAGAAAAAGCTGTTATGGAGGGTATTGGAGAAAATTTAAAAAAAAACACAAGGCTTGCCTTTCTCGATCAATGGATGACCCAAAGCACCCTTCAGCTAGTGAAGTAGAGCCACTGTTGGAATGAGGAAACACCACATTTAATTTGCACTCAGCAAGCTACCACAAACACCAATGTGATAAAGACCCAGATGATCTATTTTTTGGAATGTTGATTGAGGCTAAATATTGTCCAGGGCACTGGGGATAACTTCCTTGCTCTTATTGAAATATTTCCACGGGATCTTTTGCATCCACCTGAGAGGCTAGACAGCCTCGGTTTAACATCTTCTCTGAAAGATGGTACCTCTGAGTGCTCTGAGAGCTACACTGGAATGTCACCCTAAGATTCTTGTGCTGAAGTCCTGGCGTAGGACTTGAACCCACAACATAATGACTCAAGAGATGCGGGTGCTACTAACTGAACAATAGCTATCACAATTGGACAGCTTTTTAAAAGATCTTGCACAGGCCACGATATGCTGAATAGCCTCCTTCTCTGTTCTAAGTTTCCATGATTCTATTAGAGTATTTTGAGCTTATTTTAGCATGACTCTGCAACTGCAACATTTATTGTCTGCACTTGGTTGCTGTGAAGGCAACCACATAGTGTGGGCGAGATTGAAGTGCAGCTCAGATTTACAACACTGAAATGGTGAACCAATTGATATTCTATAACCATCCAGCAGCTCTAAAGCTTACTTTTATTGTGCTTCACCACAGTTACCAGATTTGTTGAATTCTGTTTTACAACTTGCCATCATGGGGCTTGAATTCTCAACCTCTTGATTGCTAGTCAGTATGAGAACTGCTACACTATGCTACTCCTTTGTAATACAACATCGTGACTGTGAACCCCTACTTGAGGCACCAAAGCCTATTGAAAATATATGTTTAGAATTATCTTTTTTGGGATGTACGTGCTGCTTTGAAAATCTTTTATAATGTTTGTCAGTGAACTACAGAATAGTATTGACAAACTGTAGAAGCGGTGAGATGATGGCCTGAAAAATTGGGTAGGGGAAACTGTATGATGGAAAGCTGAATATAAACTGCAGTACTGCCACTTCAGGTAAATTTAACTGACATTGGTTTGAGGTTAATTAGTCAACCCTGTTTACTGTCAGACAAACTTCAACTAGTTAATTTTCTAGAAAGCATTAAAGATTAAGGAATTCTTAGTCATTGAGTGAAAGTGTTCCATAAAACTTGAATATTTTAGATCTCATTAATTCACCCATACTCAAAAATGTCAGTTGTCCAGAAAAGAAATAGCTTTGGGATGATGTCCCTTGAAAGCTTTGGCACCATACAATTGTCACATTGCCATTCTTCAGATCACTTTATGTATCAGAAGCTTTACAACTGTACCACTGTCATCTCATCGTGTGGTGAGATGTCCAAGTTTGTTTAATAACGCTCCTGCGAAGTGTCTTGGATATTTCACTACATGAAAGATGCTATATAAATGCAAGTTATTTTTGGTGTTCTGACAAAAGCATGATCTGCAGCTGAGAATGAGAAGTTTTTTATTCTGCTTCGTGAATCCTTTTCACATCATTTCATGTGTCCACTTTTTGTTGACATGTTTTCATAATTTTGTAAATTTTTCAATTTCTATTCAGTTTTTCCACTTAGCTTCGTATTTCCATTGAGAGCTTCCATTTGATTCTTGAGAGGGCTAACCTAAGCAGGGATTTCTCATTCTTCAACTTCAGTTATCTTATTGACATTGTGCGAAATATCTTGCCTAAAAGTTTACAATGTGCTGTGGAAGTGATAAGTCCATTGGTTGCAGGGCAATAAATACAATCTTCTGCAGAAGTTATGCTGCAGCTATAGAAATCCCTGGCTATAGAAAGCACCTGGAGTATTGTGGGCAGGTCTGAGCACCACACCTTAAGTAGGACATAGTGACCTAGGTACAGTGAAAATTTACCAAAATTATATCTGAAAAAGAAGTGTAAAAATAATAGGATAGAAATAGTGGGGGATTCCAACTTCTGCAACATTAACTGGGTTAGTCATAGTGTGACAGGTTTAGAGGAAGCGGAATTCTTAAAACACATCCAGGAGATCTTTTTAAGCCAGTATGTAGAAGGTCCTACAAGAGAGGTGGCGGTCCTGGACTTAATTTTAGGGAATGAAGCTGGGCAAGTGGTAGAGGTCTCAGTGGGGGAGCATTTTGCAGATAGTGATCATAACTCGGTTAGATTCAAGGTTGTTACGGATAAGTATAAGGATGGGCCAGAAATCAGAATTCTAAATTGGGGGAAGGCAGATTTTAATAAGATCAGATATGATTTGGCCAGAGTGGACTGGGAGCAGCTACTTTTAGATAAATCTGCATCAGAGCAGTGGGACTTATTCAAGAAGGAAATAGGGAGAGTACAGGGCCAATATATTCCATAAAGACAAAGGGTGGGACCAACAAATCCAGGGAACCCTGGATGTCGAGGGATAAACAGGTTTAGGTGAAGAGAAAAAGGGAGGCTTATGGAGGGCTCAAAACAGCAGAAGCCCTAGAGGAGTATAGAATGTGTAGGGGAGTAAATTAGCAGAGCAAAAATGGGGCATAAAGAAACATTTGGCAGGTAAAATGGAGGATAATCCAAAGTTATTTTACAAGTACATGAAGAGTAAGAGGATAACTAGGGAAAGAGTAAGGTCCATTAAGGACCATAGTGGTAATTTGTGCATGGAGCCGGAAGATGTAGGTAGGGTTCTAAATGAATACTTTGTGTCGGTGTTTGCAAGTGAGTGGGATGACGTGGGCATGGAAATCAGGCTGAAGGACTGTTACATAATTAAAGAAATTAGCATAGAAAGGGAGGAGGTTCTAAGTGGTTTGACAGGCTTAAAAGTCGATAAGTCTCCAGGCCCGGATGAAATGTATCCCAGGCTATTGAGGTGAGGCAAGGGAGGAGATAGCCGGAGTGCTGGCCATAAATTTCAATACCTCTCTGCTCACAGGAGAGGTGCCAGAGGACTGCAGGTCAGCCAATGTGATACCGTTATTCAAGAAGGGAGGAAGGGATAAACCAGGGAACTACAGGCCATTCAGTCTAACCTCAGTGTTGGGGAAACTATTGGAAACAATTTTGAGGGACAGAATAAATCTGCACGTGGAGAGGCAGGGATTAATCAAGGACAGTCAGCATGGTTTTAAAGGGAGGTCACGTATGACCAATTTGATTGAATTTTTCGAGGAGGTGACTAGGTGTGTAGATGAGGGCAATACATTTGACGTAGTCTATTTGGACTTAAGCAAGGCTTTTGATAAGGTCCTGCATGGGAGACTGATAACGAACCTAAGAGCCCGTGGGATCCATGGCAAATTGGATCCAGAATTGGCTGAGTGGCAGGAAGCAGAGGGTGATGGTCGAGGGGTGTTTTTGTGATGGATGCCTGCGTCCAATGGGATTCCACAGGGATCGGTGTTGGGTCCCTTGCTATTTATGGTATACATAAATGATTTTGACTTGAATGTAGGGAGCGTTGATCAGTAAGTTCGCGGATGACACGAAAATTGGTGGGGTGGCAAATAGTGAGGAGGATAGCCTTAGATTACAGGAGGATATAGGTGAGCTGGTCAGATGGGCTGATCAGTGGCAAATGAAATTTAATCCGGATAAGTGTGAGGTGATGCACTTGGGTAGGACAAACAAGGCGCGGGAATACATGATGAATGGTAGGATCCTGGGAAGTACCGAGGATCAGAGGGACCTTGTGTGCATGTCCACCGGTCCCTTAAGGTAGTGGGACAGGTAGGTAAGGTGGTTAAGAAGGCATATGGGATACTTGCCTTTATTAGCCGAGGCATAGAATATAAAAGCAGGGAGTTTATGCTGGACTGTATAAAACGCTGGTTGGGCCACAGCTAGAGTATTGCGTGCAGGTCTGGAATCCACATTATAGGAAGGATGTGATTGCACTGGAGAGAGTGCAGAGGAGATTTACCAGGATGTTGCCTGGACTGGAGAGTTTCAGTTATGAGGAGAGATTGGATAGACTGGAGTTATTTTCCCTGGAGCAGAGGAGATTGAGGGGGGACATGATTGAGGTGTATAAAATTATGAGGGGCATAGATAGGGTAAACAGGAAGGAACTTTTCCCCTTGATGGAGGGGGTCAGTCACTAGGGGGCATGGATTTAAGGTAAGGGGCAGGAGGTTTAGAGGGGATTTGAGGAAGAATTTTTTCAGCCAGAAGGTGGTGGGAATCTGGAACTCACTGCCTGAAAGGGTGGTAGAGGCAGAAACCCTCATAACATTTAAGAAGTATTTGGATGTGCATTTGCGATTCCATGGCATACAAGGCTATGGGTTTAGTGCTGTAAAATGGGATTAAAATAGTTAGGTTCTTGTTTGACCGGTGCAGACTCGATGGGCTGAAGGGCCTTTTTCTGTGCTGTGGACCTCTGACTCTATGACTATGACTGACTTTGGGACAGCACTTTTAGTGAATCCTGTTTTTTTTTTCATCGAACCCTCGCATGAGAGTTGTTACAATACTTGATAATAGATGGAAATTTAGCATTCCAGTCAGATCCAACAGAGCCTATAACAACTCTTGATCCTAAAAATAAGCTATTTTAGACTGTTCTAGTGCTTACTTTGATTTTTGTACCCCACAGTTAATGAGTTTCATGTGGTGGTGTGGTAAATTTAAATACCATTCCTTTATGGCATTTGGGAAAGAGAGCAAATAAAATTTATGTTGAAGGATAAAAAATCAGAAAAATGCTGGACATATGAAGCAGATGAGGCAGCATCACTGAGAAAGGAAAAGCCTTGCCTTGTTTTACAGATGCGTGCTGACCTGAATATTACCAGCAAGTTTTTTTTCCTTTTTATGCTGAAAGGAAAATTGTCCAAGTTGAGATATTATAAAATTATACAGATAAATGTTACTTCTAAAGTTATTGGTCTGTTACCATTAAATATTGTGCAAATGAAGTCACATAATTCAAGAGGCATAAAGACCTGAATACTTAACCTAATTAGATATATGTTTTATGTTAGCACGAACAGACAGGCCAGACATATATATTGCCATTTGGAAAGTTCAGAGATTCTTCTTGTAATTAAACAAATAAATCCTTGAAGTTAAGCATGCCCATTGATTCAAGCACAAAATATCATATTTGGCTGGTGCTTATTATGTAATTTTTAAGACTAAAAATGTTGCTTGATTTTGCTTATCCTTTAAAAGGTAATATCTTTGTATGCATTAAAATTTAATATTGTTTAACATTACCTTTTCAACAACAACTTGAATTTATATAATGTTATATAATTTATAATATATAATACCTCCAATGCAGAAAAAAAAAGCCCTAAGACGCTTCACAATGATGTGATCAGACAAAAATGGATGCTATGCCAAAAGGATGATCACCAGAATTTGGTCAAAGAGATGAGTTTTAAGTGGAGTCTTAAAGGTGAAGAGTAAGTGAGAGAGGTACAGACTAGCGAAATAATTTAACGTGTGAAGTACAGAGCTGAGTACAAGGTACATAACTGTAACTTGTTTGAAAAAAATCTTAAAAAAAAAACAATTTGCATACACTTTTTGTTACAGCTGGGACAGAAATGTCCAGATGTCTTGGATGTCCACTTTGGTCAATGTTACAAGATCACGGATGAAGGCATGATAGCATTGGCACAGGGCTGCCCGAGGCTACAGAGAATCTACATGCAAGAAAACAAACTGGTATGTCAAAATTTAAAGATTGGTGAATTGAACTGCTTTCAAATCTTATGTTAAATCTGATGGCCAATATTTTGATACAGCGTTGCTGTTTAAGGAGTAACTTTTTCTTGAGTAAAATGCTTGTAGTTATGACTGATTTTGTTCATGTGCATTCTGCACTGAGCTGGAGTTTTATTTTTTTGCAAAAATATTGTTTGTGAAAGAAAAGTTTCTGACTTAATTCATCAGTTGTGCAGATGTTGTGTTATTAGGAAGCCACGTACAGAAGCTCAAACTTGTTTGTGTGTAATTTCTAGACAGGCAGCTTTTTGGGAGTTGCAGGCAAATGAAGAACTAATTTGGACATTGTTCAGATCTTTAAATTCTGTTCTATTGACATTCGTGGTCTTTTATTCAGAACAGGAAATAGAATCTCTGTTTTATAGTTAGAAACATATCTTCAAGTTGTTTACTTACATATTTTATAATGACTGACTTTTTGCTATTGCTTAATGGCTCTTTTGATAATTAGATGGTTAACTGCTCAATAACTAAATATCTTTCTTTTCAATTTAAATATCCATTTCAAACATTGACTTTCAGTTAAAGAAAAGTAGAAGCAATCTGAAGTTGCTAAATAGGGTTTGGTAAGTTGAAACCTGAAATGTGTTGCAGATGATAAACAATGTGAAATATCATACATTTTGGACGAACAAGATATTGTCCACACTGTGCTTTATTTATAGAGATTATGGTGATATATTGTATTAATGAAGGATTTACTCAGCAGTGAGGACAACTTGGAGTGGGGAAATTAAAGAGATAAGGGTGCTCAGAACAAAGTCACTTGAAGGAACAGAAGTCCTCTTCATGTGATGGAAACCTGATTATTATTCTGATGCCTGTTGGGAACATGAAGCATAATACATAATCGGGAGTGTGATATTGATTTTTACTTTACTAGTGTGGTTACATGGGCCATTCTTTTGAGGAAAATAAACAGCCATATCACACTTTCTAATTTTTGATATTATGTATGACATTTATAGCAAAATCAATCTTCAATGGTTCCATGCTGTAGAAGTAGAAGGAATTTATGGTTAAGATACCGTCACTCCAATATCTGTCTGTGAATAATTCCTTGCAGGAATAAAAATTGCTTTGTTCTGGAACGTATGAAATCTGATTCAATCCTTTTCTGCACTGAGAGTTTGTTATATCTAATGAAATTTCGGTTAATTCCTCTTCTAAATTCCATTTTCATTGCTGACAAAACATGTTTCCATTGAGTTGAAATACAAGCAGTTTATTTTTACAGAATTCCTTGTTGGGTGTTGCTGGTAAAGCTGGCATTTCATGCCCATCCCCAGTTGACCTGAGAAGGTCGTGGTGGGCCTTGTCCTTGAACCACTGATAGAATCAGCTGTATTTGTATTAAAAAGCTATCAGCTGGCCATATGTTGATACGTCAACTCTAATTAGCTGTACTATTGTACTGTATTATGAACTGGAGGTTGGAACTTCAGCATACTTGTGTACTTGTTATGGTTGTTCATTTAAACTGTGACAGTTCGTCAGATTGAAGGAAAATGTAAGGTCCAGTAAATTAGAGTTAAACCTATTTTTTAAACCCAGAAATGGCTCTGGTCGTTCTGTTGGTATACTGCAGTTGTCATGCAACCACTTTCCCTGTTTGCCACAGAGAGCAGTTCACCAATGGGCAGCTTCAATGTAGAGCAATATCTTTACTTGTCTCCATCACGTAGAAAAAGGGAAGAGGTTCTTAGTGGTCTGGCAGGCTTAAAAGTAGATAAATCTCCAGGCCCGGATGAAATGTATCCCAGGCTATTGAGTGAGGCAAGGGAGGAGATGGTAGGGGCGCTGGCAATAAATTTCAATAGCTCTCTGGCCATAGGAGAGGTGCCAGAGGACTGAAGGTTAGCCAGTGTGGTACTGTTATTCAAGAAGGGAGGAAGGGATAAACCAGGGAACTACAGGCCAGTCAGTCTAACCTCAGTGTTGGGGAAACTATTGGAAGCAATCCTGAGGGACAGAATAAATCTACACTTGGAGAGGCAGGGATTAATCAAGGACAGTCAGCATGGTTTTCTTAAGGGGAGGTCATGTGTGACCAATTTGATTGAGTTTTTTGAAGAGGTGACCAGGTGTGTAGATGAGGGCAATGCATTTGACGTAGTCTACTTGGACTTCAGCAAGGCTTTTGATAAGGTCCTGCATGGGAGACTGATAACAATAGTAAGAGCCCATGAGATCTAAGGCAAATTGGATCCAGAATTGGCTAAGTGGCAGGAAGCAGAGGGTGATGGTCGAGGGGTGTTTTTGTGATGGATGCCTGTGTCCAATGGAGTTCCACAGGGATCGGTGTTGGGCCTCTTGCTATTTGTGGTATATATAAACAACTAAGACTTGAATGTAGGAGGTTTGATCAGTAAGTTCGCGGATGACACGAAAATTGGTGGGTTGGTAAATAGTGAGGAGGATAGCCTTAGATTACAGGAGGATATAGGCGGGCTGGTCAGATGGGCTGATCAGTGGCAAATGTAATATAATCCGGATAAGTGTGAGGTGATGCACTTGGGCAGGACAAACAAGACGCAGGAATGCTCGACGAATGGCAGGACCCTGGGAACTACCTAGGATCAGAGGGACCTTGGTGTGCATGTCCACCGGTCCCTTAAGGTAGCGGGACAGGTAGATAAGGTGGTTAAGAAGGCATATGGGATACTTGCCTTTATTAGTTGAGGCATACAGTATAAGAGCAGGGAGGTTATGCTGGAACTGTATAAAATGCTGGTTGGGCCACAGCTAGAGTATTGCGTGCAGTTCTGGAATCCGCATTATATGAAGGATGTGATTGCACTAGAGAGAGTGCAGAGGAGATTTACCAGGATGTTGCCTGGGCTGGAGAGTTTTAGTTAGGAGGAGAGATTGGATAGACTGAAGTTTTTCTCTGGAGCAGAGGAGATTGAGGGGGACATGACTGAGGTGTATAAAATTATGAGGGGCATTGATAGGGTAGACAGGAAGGAACTTTTCCCCTTGGTGGAGGGGTCAATAACCAGGGGACATGGATTTAAGGTAAGGGGCAGGAGGTTTAGAGGGAGAATTTTTTCAGCCAGAGGGTGATGGGAATCTGGAACTCACTGCCTGAAAGGATGGTAGAGGCAGAAACCCTCAAAACATTTAAGAGGTATTTGGTTGTGCACTTGCAATGCCATGGCATACAAGGCTATGGGCCTACTGCTGGAAAATGGGATTTAAATAGTTAGGTACTTGTTTGACCGGTGCAGACTTGATAGGCTGAAGAGCCTTTTTCTGTGCTGTGGATCTCTATGACTAAAGTTAAGAACAATGGGTTTAAAGGTGAAAGAGGAAAAACATATTTAAGGAAAGATTGAAAGCGAGAGGTGTGGCCATGTGGTATCCTGAAGAGTGTGCTGTGTGAGGATAAATCTGTGAAGGAAGCAGCTTCTCGCCACTGCCTAGAAGTGTTTGTTCCAGAAAGCAAGGTTTTGATACAAGCCTTGGATTTCCATTATCGAGTGAGGGGGAGAGAGAAGCCTGTGAAATACCTCCCCGATAACAACAGTGGGTGCCTTGTGGTAATATTACTGGAATTTATATGGATTAAGAATGTATGGGTAATGTTGCATAGATAAGCATGTTTATTTGTGAGTCCATCTAAGTGGAAATCTTTTGGGAAACGTTATTCAACTAAACCTAACTGTGTAACTGTAATCTTGTGTGTTTAAGTTTTTTTTCTTTTGTTTTAAATAAATGTTTTAATTGTTAAAATCTCCAAAGTGGGAGTGGAATCTTTACTTCTGACTTCAGTCCACATACCTTCTCAGAAAAAATACAAATTGCAAATCGTTGTGATTGCTTGACCAAGTTTCCCTTTGGGATTTAGTCAGTCTGGCAATTACCATCTGCCATATCATAACACAGTTATTGATAAATGTTGATTTATTTTGGCTTTGTTTGTGATAGCCGTTGTAGGCATTCAATGAAGTATTTTATTTTTTTCCTTAAAAAATACTTTTGTTGATTAAACCTGAAGTTTTTCTGATCATGGATATTGGGCTGTATTTTGCTCCAAGTGTAAACTATTTTTGTTCACATGTGATTTCACCTAATTTCTGACTCAGATTCAAGAAAAAAAGAAAATCAGAAGGCATATGTGAAATAAGTTTTGTTTTAACATTTTTAATTTCCTAATCCCATTTTAAAAATGAACAGGAGGAATGTGTTCACAAGTTAAATTTGTGGCACAAGTCAGACAAACCCATCATAAGAACATAAGGAAGAGGAGCAGGAGTAGGCCATACAACCCAGTGAGCCTACTCCGCCATTCAATAAGATTATGGTTGAACTTCTACAGCAACTCCACTTTTCCATCCAATCTCCGTATCACTTTTGGTGCCCAACAATCTAGAGTATATTCATTGACTGAGCATCCACAGCCCATGTGGCAAAAGAATTCCAAACGTTCACAACCCTTTGAGTGAAGATTTTTTTCTAATTTTAGCCCTAAATGACTGATCCTTCATCCTGAGACTATGATCCCTGCTTCTAGACTCTCCAACCAAGGCAAAGAGCTAATTGGCATCGATTTGGTTAAGCCTGCTTAGAATCTTGTATGTTTAAGTGAGATCGCCTCTCATTCTTCTAAAACCAAATGGTTATAGGCCTGTTCTATTCAACCTCTCCAATAGGACAGCCCTCTCATCCCAAAAATCAATCTAGTCAGTCTTCTTTGTATTTCCTTTGTATTAGGTAAAGAGACCAATACTGTTCACAGTTCTCCAGGTGTTGTGCTTCCAAAGCTCTATATAATTGCAATGAAACTTCCTTACTCTTATACTCTAACTTTCCTGGTTGCTTGCTGTACCAGAACTCAGTTTTGGCAATAAAATTAAGACCCTACTTATTTTTAAAATTAAACAATATTTGGACAAGTTTCTTTAAATAGAAATATTGAATGATCATTGGGATGTTTCTTCACCAGTAGTAGCACTGCTGCCATTTTGTGTAGTATTAGCTCATGATGGTAATGCCAGCTTTTTCTAACTCCTGCTTTATGTTTTGTAGACCACTGCTTGTGTATTGAATATTTATTGGTAACACAATTTTACTTCAGCGTTTTAATTTTTATTAGTAATAAAATATTTGGTTTAATAGGTTTAATGGGAGCTTCTCTCATGGGCGAGTGAGCTTATAATGCAAGTACTTTTTTACATGCAGGTCAGGCAGGCTCCAAGCCTTCTGACAGAATTAACAGATTTCAGGTGTGGAAGGTGTTACAGGCATTGCAAATGCAAAAGAGGAGCTTGTTCAGGGTTCCTACTCCCGATTGCTATCCAGACATGCCTTCTGTTGCTATGTGGATATTAGACAACCTGGGGCTTGGTTGTGAAGAGCCCTGCAGTCAAATAATCTGCAGACACTTGCTATCAAGGATAATAACTGGTGAGTATCAATTTGGCTATGTACCAGAGGGTGATGAGTTCCAGTGGAACTGTACTTGAGCTTGTTTCAGAGTGGAGGGGTGGGGTTTCAAAATATTGGATGAGAAACAGTTGAGACATTAGTTTAATGTCCTTTTTGTAGTTATTCACAAAAGGCATTTTTTTCCATTGACATACCAAATGTTCAGGGTAATTTTGAACTTATTCACATGGGTTTTATATAAAAAGTATTCCATGCAAAGCATCACACAAAGCAAAATTGTTTAGTGTGGGATTATTTCTCAAATTTCATATAATCTGATTTCCTACCATTTGATAGTTTTCTTTCCTTTAAGTGATCATTTTACATTTCATCACTTCCCATGTAACAGATCGTAAGGACCAAATGGTTGCATATTTCTACCAGTTTCAATTTAATTAATATTTCCAAGTCTGCCAATTATCCAATTCTCTATTTTTCCCCTCCCTTTCAGTGAGCAGCACATGGCTTCCTCTTAGCATCTCTCTTCTCTCATCAATCGGTGGAAAATTGGAAGCACACACCTGGTGTATTACTTAATAACATTTGATAATGCACAATGGCATTTTCTGCTGCTGGGGTGATGGTGGGCATTAAATCAGTGAGAAATAAATTACTTTTTGTTCAATTATCTGAAAGTTGAAAAACAGAAGAAATATGAAGTTATAGGAATGTCTTAAATCGATGCAGGAACAAAAATCACAAATATTCCACTGATAGTAGTGGCTTTCAGAGTTGAGGCAATGTATGAGAAGCTCAGTGTTGCATTTTACTTGTTCCTTGGATATTTGTTCAGCATATATCGCTGGTAGTCTTCCATGGAATTCAAAGTCCTCTGCCTCTGCTGTTCTTGTGCAGCAAATCATTGTGAGAGAAGCAAGTTATGGCAAACAAGCTGTGCAGATTAAATCAGAATATGTCCTTTCTGTGCTCAGCACCAATGCGCAGGTTCTTTTGAAGAAATTATTTGCTCATTTCAAGATTTAACAAGCGTCAGAACTTTTTGATTAAATATACCGACTTAAGATATAGTGGGCAAATTTCAATAGCACCATTGGAGCTTTTATTTTTCTCTTCTTGGCCTCCACCTCTCGCTGACTTATCCAGCTTCACCTGGTTCCCCCCCACCCCCGCCCCCCAACCCTAAACAGTATAAATTTCCTCACATTTCTACTTCTCTTCAGTTCTGAAGAAGTTTATGCGGACTCAAAAGGTTTACTCTGTTTCTCTCTCCACAGATGGTGTCAGACTTGCTGAGTTTTTCCAGCATTTTCTGTTTCTGTTTTTATTTATCATTTATTATTTTTGATTCATTTTGAGTAAGGTGATTCTGCAAGCAAACAGGTAGATGTATTTGAGCAAATGGTTTGCACCAATTTTATCTTACCTAAAAACAAAAATGTTGAAACCATTCATCGGGCCAGGGAACATCAATGGAGAGGGAAACAAAGTTAACATTTTAGGGTTGATAACCTTTCATATTTTGATGAAAGGTCATGAACTTGAAACATTAACCTTATTTCTCTCTCCACAGATGCTGCCTGACCTGTTGAATAATTTACATGTTTCTGATTTCATTTAAAATTTCGAGCATCTACAATATTTTGTCGTTTCATGAATTTGATTGATTCTCAGTTTATAATCACTTGAATAGTACCAAATGGGATTAGAAGTCTTCTGTTTTTCAACAATGAAATTTCAGACAGTTTTGTAAAATAATAGGACAGTGAAGGATGAGGCCATGGATCTGCTCAAGTTAGTGATTGAAGTACAGACAATGTCAGCTTTTAATAGGTTAGATAAATAGTTGAAGAAAAAGAAACAATTTGCAATTATGTAGCATATGTCGTGGCATCATGTTGTCCCAAAGCCTTCCACTCTTGCCTCTGAGTCGGAAGGTTGTGGTTTCAAGCCCCATTCCAGAGAAGTGAGCACAGAGTCTTGGCTGTCGCTTCAGTGCATTTTTGAGGGAGTGCTGCAATGATAAGGCATTAAAATAAGAGGTAGTCTACCATATTTTTCCTGCTGTGGGAACTGTATAATAGTTCCCACAGCGTCGTCCAAAGAACAGTGAAGGAGTTCTCCTGTGTTCTGGCCAATACTTATCCCTCAGCTAACATGACTAAAACAAATTGGCCCTGATCTTCTGAGCATTGGCAATGATCGTCAGATTGCCGTTACAATTATAAATTTACCTCGCTCGACGCTGCTGCACATGTCTACTGGGACCTTACGAACCCAGCTTTCCCAGAAATGTGGAGTGCAGCGTACCTTGGAGAGCTCTGTTGAAATGGACTAGAACCGGGGCAGACATGACACACCCCCTTTTTATGGCACTAGCTGCTGTATGGTAAGTTTAAAGGTTCACTTTGAGCATTAGTGGATGGGTGAGTGGGAGGGTGAGGTGGCAATTGAATCGGGGGGGATAGTTGGATTGGGTCAGGTGTACTCTGGTCAGAGGGGTCATTGGAGCGTCAGTTGTGTAGTTACTCATATGTTAGAGGAGCTTTTAACCTGTCTACCATTTCCTGGGTAACTATCCAGTAATGTACTGCAGACCTGTCCCAAGTCTTTGACTCTGGACCAGAGTTGGAGACATTCGCAGAAGGTCCTGGGGAGCAGGGGAATTTCCCATCAGAAGTTGAAACTTCCCGGGTGGTTCCTACAGAGATCCGCACAGCGGGACCTTCACAGGGTACCAATGCACATCCTCAGTTGTACCTGATGGTCTGGGAACCGGAAGATTTGGGCCATCATCTGAACATTTTGTCATTGCTGTTTGTGAGATGTTATATACAAATTGGCTGCTGTGTTCTCCAACGTTGCAATTGTAATTTAAAAAGTACTTTATTGGCTCTGAGGTGCTTTGGCACATCTTGAGATTATGAAAGCTGCTTTCTAAATGCAAGTTCTATCTTTTATTCAGTGACTGTTGTTGGAAGCCATAACTACTGTTTTAAATGTTGTTCATGGAATAGTGAAGATAATTTTTCATGTTTAACCATTTTTTATTGGGTAAATCAGTTTAAGAAAAGCTGGCTTCTTGGAGTGGACAGTTGTTGGAGTATATGTCTTTTCGTGAGAAAAATTGACGTAGCTGTTAAAAATATGACTGTTGATTGGAGATTTTGGATATGGGTTAGTGATTTTGATCTTGGGTTAACCTGAAAGCTGATGTTTGTCAGTGGATAATGTTGCAGATGGAAGACTATAATCACCATCTGTGCGTTTTTTATCCTGACAGTAAAGCAAAAAAAACTTATGAACCAGAAGAGGGAGCATAAGTATCAGCAAAGTTTAACAGTAAGCTACCAATGAGTGTTTAGAAGCTAACGACATGATAGCTTAAAATTGAGTTTGGCAGACTAAGTTAATATTACTGTATGTATGAGATTCTTAGAAGAATGATTTATGACTTCAATTAACTTAACAGCAACTTAAATCTGCAGTTACAAAATTTTAAAATGTTAGGTTATACCATATAGAATTTTCTTTATTCATTCACAGGATGTCTGCATTGTTGACAAGGTCAGCATTTATTGCCCATTCCTAACTGCCCTTGAGAAGATAGTGGTGAACCTCTTTTCATTACTTGAACTGTATGTGTCCCTTTGCATTTTGTGATGCATTTGGCAATGAAAGATGTTTGGGGGCAGATTCTGGAGTCCACCAGGGATGATGCTCAAGAGTCCCATTCTCATTGTGTTCAGTGTCCCAAGATGACGTGCCATTGGCAGTGCAATTTGAACTGCTCTGTGCTACACTATATAGATACTGGCCTGAGCTTAGTATATGCTCTACAATATGAGCCAAAAACTGTTTTGAAGGATAATTACATCTCTATTTGACTGATTTTGGAATTTTCTGCATCAGAAGGTGGTGGAGGCGGGGTCATTGAATATTTTTAAGGCAGAGATAGATAGATAGATTCTTGTTAGGCAAGGAAATCAAAGGTTAGATGGGAATGTGGAAATTGAAATACAAAAATATCAGCCATGATCTTATTGAATGGTGGAGTAAGCGTGAGGAGCCAAATGGTCGACACCTGTACCTATTTCTTATGTTCTTATGATGTTGACAACCAGTTCTTGTGAATTATGTCAAGAAACACCTTTGTATGTTATTTCACTCGGCATCCTCCAACATATGTGTTATTTTATATGTCCCAACTGTTTCTCTGTATAATTAAAATATGTTCAGTGACAGTGGTGTTGGTTACAGTTCTAATATTAAAGTAATTAAAAAAAACAAGATCAAAAGCACTAAGATATTTCACACCTTGTTAATTTTGCAAAATGTGGGTAAGAGATAAATCTGACAATTAGCTGTTATGTTGGGCATGAAATATTAATTATGAATTTGCATTAGTTAATGACATGGGAATGTTTATTAGTGTATGATCAGATCCTGCCACAAAGTGAAAGTTGCCAGCAATTCCTTTTTACATTCAAGGTCAAAGATTATTGTTTC
The DNA here is from genome assembly GCF_017639515.1 of Carcharodon carcharias. Lineage (NCBI taxonomy): Eukaryota > Metazoa > Chordata > Chondrichthyes > Lamniformes > Lamnidae > Carcharodon > Carcharodon carcharias. The sequence goes on from NC_054470.1 coordinate 124,682,747, forward strand.
ACTGAGAAACATCTGAAGGCACAACAGGTGGTTGCTTGTATACTTGGAAACATGAAAAATATTACTGCATTAGCTGGACGACGTTCAGCTTTGGACAAGATCCTTTTGACCAGGAGATTGTTGTGTTCCCATTCATGATTAATTCTCAAAGAAGATAACTGTCGAGTCCAATTCTGCTGTGTATGTTGGTTAGAGATTATAGTTTTCTCGTTCTGGGAGACTTGGCCAGCGATGAATGATACTCTGTAGTTTAAGAGCCAATTCTTGAGAAGACAACGTTATGGCAGGTTTACCAACAGTCACTGTCCATATTAATGCATTTTATAATGAATGACTTTCTACTGAATAGCGCAGAGGTAGTTCAAATGGAAATATTAATGTAATTTATATGAATTAAACATTACATCAGTTCAGTCAGAGGCATACTTCCTGTGTTTGAAATGCTGTGTTTTGATTTGCTAATCTGATAAAGATGGTAAATTTGAAAATGCTAGTTAAAAATTATTCTGTATATTTTGTTCAATACAAGTTTGGTCAACACATTTGAGTGCCATATTCTGATCTTGTATTTTTTGTTTTAACTTTAGGGTGTTAAATGTTTAGATTTGTATGTATTATTCATTGGGACTCAAATTTATATCAATAGTGACTCTGTAATTTTCAGAGGTGTAAATCTGCACAGTGAGACTGCCAATATCAAAAGCAGGATGCAATTAATGAAAATCGCTTTAGGATATGTGGCGCAAATTGAACAACTTATTTCTTTATATTAACAAGTATTTATCATTGGAATTAATTAATTGCAATATTTTGAGTGTTAAACCATTTTCTATAGTGGATTGATACAGTTTAGTCTGCGTTGCTGAACTTTGTGTGTGATAGAGGACTGAATCTGCTATGGACTTAATACTTTGTCTAAGTTGCAATCACAGTTGCAACAAAAAAAGGTAATTTCATGTTCTGAGTTTAAGACTTTCCTTGGAACAATTCTGAAAGCGGTAATACTCACTTGTCCTTTCTCCTTACAGGCACTGAGACTTACTGTTGTGTGTAGACTGCATTTTGAGTTTTTAATTCAGTTTTTCAGGCATTGGCAGTTTTTTTCCTTTTGTATTTGTCTCCATAGTTACTGTGGGGCAAAAAACATGAACATTATCTGATGAAATGGATTACACACAGGACAATACAATCGACGTTTATTTGTAAAAACAGACAAATTAATGAGCAGAAGGAAATTCAAGATTGATGGATTACTTCCTTGCATATTTCTAATCTTTGTTTTAAAAGAGTTTAATTTGCATTGCAGTCCTTTTTCAGTGAATTACAGTTGGAAGCTGTTCCATTATGTTTGAAAAAGAAAATGAATATTGTTTCACAGTGGAAGGGAATTATCTGGGCCACTCAAATTAGTTTAGCAGTTGGTTTTGACATGAATTATCTTTTTATTTCAGAAATTGTATATTTTATACATTTTATAAAATGCCCTTCAGTTTTAGAACAGACTTAAATGCCAGGTGACTTTTTAGATTAAAGGCGATGAATTTCTTCTCTATTTGTTGGTTTCCAAACCAACAAACCAGAAGGGTATATGACAAGAACAGACCTTTTCTTTCCAACTTGATTCAGCTCGATTCATTAACTTTACACATGACAGTATTCATTTTTCTGAATTCAATTTTAAATATTTTTTCAAGCAGCATTGTGTCCTCTTCCCACCCAGTAGGGTTGCCAGGAGACAATGGTGTGCTGTATCCTGAGTGATTCTATTTCTGATTTTCCTTTCTCCTTGTGTGAAATTGCTTGGATTCTGTTCAACATATTCCCACATTGTCATGGCTAAGTGCATGAACTCATTGTGTGGGAAACTATAGCAGCAAACCTGTGCCCTTCTCATTCAGGCAAAGCCTGCTGCAGCTTCAACACATCATTGATTCCCATCCAGTTATTTTTCGCTTGCCCTGTTGTTATTGTATAGGGAAAAGTTCCAGATAAAGTTAAGAACATTTATGGCCAGAGTTTATGGAATTGAATTAAGGTTAGGGAATGTATTAGCTGTGAGAGCAAAAATTCTTCTATGTTTCTGTTCCCCTGACACCAGCCAAACTCAGTGCCACAAGACCTTTAATTTAAAAAATGCTGGAGACACTTGGTAGGTCTGGCAACATCTGTGGTGAGAGAAATAGAGTTAACGTTCAGCTAGATGATCTTTCATCTAATTTGGTGAAAGACTATTGAACTGAAACATTAACTCTGTTTTTCTTTCACAAATTTCTGGCATTGGCAAAATTTTACTTTTGTTACAAGTGCTTTATTTTAATTGCCTGTTTGTGCGCATGTCATGTTATATTAAATGTTTCTTCACGCCCCTGAGAAAAACAACACATGAAGCAATATTCACACTTTAGTAAATGCTGCGTAGAACAACCTGGAGGCTGTCCACCCTTAAATTCTTCTTAAGCAAGAACTTTTATCATTGGTAGGTGGAGAATAATAAATCAAGAAGATTTTGTGGAATGTCTACGAGATGACTTTTTGGAGCAGCTTGTGGTGGAGCCCACTAGGGAACAAGCAATTCTAGATTTAGTGATGTGTAATGAGGCAGATTTGATAAGGGAGCTTAAGGTGAAGGAACCCTTAGGAGGAAGTGACCATAAATATGATAGAATTTACCCTGCAATTTGAGAGGAAAAAGCTGGAATCAGATGTAAAGGTATTACACTTGAATAAAGGCAACTACAGAGGCATGAGGGAGGAGCTGGCCAGAATTGACTGGGAGATGAGCCTAGTAGGAAAACACAGCGGAACAGCAATGGCAGGAATTTCTGGGAGTAAATTGGAAGACACAGCAAAAATTCATCCTTAGGAAGAAGAAGCATACTAAAGGGAGAACGAGGCAACCATGGCTGACAAGGGAAGTCAGGGACAGCATAAAAGCTAAAGAGAAAGCATACAATGCGGCGAAGAGCAGTGGGAAACCAGGGGATTGGGAAGCCTACAAAGACCAACAGAGGACAACTAAAAAAGAAATAAGGAGGGAGAAGATTAAATATGAGGGTGAACTAGCCAGTAATATAAAAGAAGATTGCAAGAGATTTTTTAGAAATATGAAAGGTAAGAAAGAGGCAAAAGTGGACATTGGGCCGTTGGAAAATGACGCTGGAGAAGTAGTAGTGGGGAACAAAGAAATGGCGGAGGAACTGAATAGGTACTTTGCGTCAGTCTTCACGGTGGAAGACACGAGTAATATCCCCAAAGTTCAAGAGAGTTGGGGGGCAGAGGTGAGTATAGTGGCCATTACCAAGGAGAAGGTGCTAGGAAAACTGAAAGGTCTGAAGGTGGATAAATCACCTGGACCAGATGGATTACAGCCCAGAGTTCTGAAGGAGATAGCTGAAGAGTTAGTGGAGGTGTTAGTGGTGATCTTTCAGGAATCACTGGAGTCAGGGAGGGTCCCAGAGGACTGGAAAATCGCTAATGTAACCCCCTTGTTTAAGAAGGGAGTGAGGCAAAAGATGGGAAATTACAGGCCGATTAGCCTGACCTCAGTCGTTGGTAAGATTTTAGTGTCCATTATTAAGGATGAGATTTCATAATACTTGGAAGTGCATGGTAAAATCGGGCAAAGTCAGCATGGTTTCATCAAGGGGAGGTCATGCCTGACAAATTTGCTAGAATTCTTTGAGGAAGTAATGAGTAGCTTAGACAAAGGAGAGCCAATGGATGTTATCTACTTGGACTTCCAGAAGGCCTTTGACAAGGTGCAGCAAAGGAGGCTGCTCAGTAAGATAAGAGCCGATGGTGTTAGAGGCAAGGTACTGGCATGGATAGAAGATTGGCTATCTGGCAGGAGGCAGAGAGTGGGGATAAGGGTGTCCTTCTCAGGATGGTGGCCGGTGACTAGTGGAGTCAGGGGTCAGTGTTGGGACCACAACTTTTCACTTTGTACATTAATGCTCGAGATGAAGGAACTGAGGGCTTCCTGGCTAAGTTTGCAGATGATGCAAAGACAGCTGGAGGGACAGGTAGTATTGAGGAGGCGGTGAGGCTGCAGAAGGATTTGGACAGGTTAGGAGAATGGGCAAAGAAGTGGCAGATGGAATACAACGTGGAGAAGTGTGAGGTCATGCACTTTGGTAGGGAGAATAGAGGCATAGACTATTTTCTAAATGGGGAGAGAATTCAGAATTCTGGAGTGCAAAGGGACTTGGGAGTCCTAGTCCAGGATTCTCTTAAGGTTAACTTGCAGGTTGAGTCGGTAGTTAGGAAGGCAAATGCAATGTTGGCATTTATTTCGAGAGGACTAGAATATAAAAGTGCTGCTGAGGCTTTATAAGGCTCTGGTCAGACCACATTTAAAATATTGTGAGCAATTTTGGGCCCCATATCTCAGGAAGGATGTTCTGTCCCTGGAGAGGGTCCAGAGGAGGTTCACGAGAATGATCCCAGGAATGAAAGGCTTGACATATGTGGAACGTATGAGGACTCTGGGTCTATACTCAATGGAGTTTAGAAGGATATGGGGGGATCTGATTGAAACTTACAGAATACTGAAAGGCCTGGATAGAGTGGACGTGGAGAAGATGTTTCCATTAGTAGGAGAGGCTAGGACCCGAGGGCACAGCCTCAGAGTAAAGGGAAGACCTTTTAGAACAGAGATGAGGAGAAACTTCTTTAGCCAGAGAATGGTGAACCTGTGGAATTCATTGCCACTGAAGGCTGTGGAGGCCAGGTCATTGAGTGTATTTAAGACCACGATAGATAGGTTCTTGATTGGTAAGGGGAACAAAGGTTACAGGGAGAAGGCGGGAGAATGGGATTGAGAAACCTATCAGCAATGGGCCAAATGGCCTAATTTCTGCTCCTATGTCTTATGGTCTAAGATACATGACTAACCACTAGGTACAGTGTTCTTAATCCTTGAAACCAGCGTTCTTCTCTGTGCATCAAATTGTCCATCCATATCCTCTTTGGGCACTGATTTAGGGCTTGGCCCTGTGTTTTCTGTGTTTTAAAAAAATGTTATGTTGTATGTTGTTTTGTGTATTAGAGAAACAACTTCTGTTTGACACACCTATTATATGAGATAATAATTACTTTGACTTGCAAAATTAGGACTCCATCCAAGAACAAAGGCAATCTGTATAGGACTAGATATTAATTATTTCTAATTAGATTGCTTAATATATTAAAGTAAACTTAACGCTAAAATGAGAAAACTTCGGATTAATGTTCCCCGTGCAGGGATTTACTTGATGGGACTTGGTAATTGTACAAATGTACAATGTGCTCAATTCTTGCCCCATGCTTGTCTAACATTTAAAATTTACCCAAAGGCTCAGAAAACATTTAACAGCATTTTTTCAAGCACTGATCCTGTTACTTAATTCCAATTGCAGAAATTCCCATTTGTAATGATAGAAACCACTTGTTCTATTATACCATTCTTAGTTCATGGGATAATGCGTTTTCTTTGACTTTATCATACTCTGAGGTGTTTGTAACAGATCGCTCCTTTTAAGCTTGTGCTGCACCTGCTTGTTGGTTTTAATTTGTTTCACTCTGTTGTCTTTGCGATAGCAGTTAACTTTTGTAAATTTCTAAATTCTCCTGCACACTTAAAACTGCTCCTCTTCTCTCCTGCCTTACCTGTGTCTCTGGAGCATCCTATGCTCTTTTATATTGTACTAATATCTATTTTCTGTGGTTTTCATAATCATGTGGTTTGTGGTTTGGATGTTTTCATAATCCCAATAACAGTGTAATGGGCTGCTGCACCAAATGTCATTAACTTGAGCATTTTGTTACAATAGAATGTACATGCTGTCTTTTTGCTCGTAATCAGTATGTTTTGTATGGAAAGAAGTGTTGTTTCTACCCTTGGAGTGTTTATACCAATTAAATAATTCAGCAAGCTTTTGTGAGTTTAAAAACAAAAAACGTTTTTTTCTCACAAACCTACCTTGAATTAAAGCAATGTCTCACACAGTCGCACATGTGTGTGCTTACATCAAGAGATTGGATATAGAAAAAGATAGTGCACTTTGACATATTGCAGTTACTTCAGTCTCTGATTTATGATTTCCAGTCTCCCATGTGGCAGGCCTGTGGTTTCTTTAATGGAGTCGATGTTTTAAAATTGAAGTGTGTGCCTTGAAAGCAAAGGGCTTACATAAGGTTGTGAGGTTTCCTTTAGTCTGAAAACTAGGAGGTTGGTTCTCAGATGAACTTTGGCACTGGAACAGGTTAAGTACTTAGCTGCTTGATGACTTACAGCTTATTTCAGAGTTTGATTCTCAGACTGGCTCATGACTGATAGTTCTGTTGGATCTGCTGGGCCCTGGGGTAGTAAAGGTTCTATTCCTGAAACTAGTTTTGATTACTTGACCACTGGGCTAACATTTCTGAGGCTCACCCAGTCTAGTTTGGATGAGGGATGTGATACAATGGGAAGCTGACAGTGGCCGTTGAGTTCCCTTTTGTCCAGTATGAAACATGGAGACAGGCAGTCTGGAAACTCCATAGTTTTTAGGTTTTGGCCAACCTTAACCAATGACATGTGTATATACCACAAATGGCTGAGAGTACCCTCACCTATGCCTGTAGTCCAAATGCTAAAATTCAAATGATTTGCAGCGATCTTAACAGCTTGTTTGTTAACAGTATTGATTTTAAGTTCATAATATGACATGCCTGGATATGATAATTTTATCTCATTGTAATCTTTAGATTTCACTTCAGATTATTTAATTCCTTTTGATCTGCTTTCTTTGCTTGGATTATTTTCTGCTTTATGATATTCTTGCTATTCTCTCAACTCAGGTTATCTATTTATATCAATGTTTTGAAAACAGTCATCGCACTCCAAATGCTCAAATTTTATATAGAACTGAATGTTCTGTTGAACAATCCTTTTATTTTTAAATTAAATACACTAAAAGAGAAAATGATTTCTTATGCTTTCCTCTAGCCTGGAGATAACCCAAAGAGGTTGTTGAGCAAAGGAGTGGAACCAAGCAGCTGCCCATCTGGAATATTTCCAACATAAAATAATTAGCCTCTAATTGACTTCTAAGACCTAAACTTTCCAACAAGGAGCACCTGACCAGTGGCTTTAGGTAGACAGGTTAGCAGATGAACTGTAAACCATGCTATAGTTCCCATATCTTTAATGAACAATGCCACAGGAGTTAAGATTTTGTACATTTAAAATTTTAGTCCCACTCCTTCAATCTTTGAGATCAACTTCAGTTGTCATCTCTATATGAACAGCTAGCTGCTGTGATCCTGTGTGTTTGATCTGTAACCCTTCTGTGCCAGTGAGGTTCATCACAGTGATTCATAAATCCAACACCGTTTCACGAGCAGAAGCCAGTCATTTGTGCTGAGAGGTTTTGTGTAAATGCTGCAAATGTCTGTTTCTCAACACTTAGTATAGTAAATTTTGTGTTATGTGGCATTCTTCCCAACCGAAATTTTCCAGTAACCGGAATTTCTGGTGGCTTGGTCTTTTTTAAAAGCTGGTCACTTTCAGTGTTCAGGGAATGAATTCTTCTTCTTCAAAAAAAATCAAATGATAATAGATTGTAAATCTGCAAAGTTGTTCTTAGGTTGGCTCAGTTTTGGTTCTTGTGCTTGAACAAAAATATACTGCGCTTTGCATTATACTGGACACAAGACAACACTGCAATAACCAGCATTTTTGATTAACTGGCACCACCCATTCCCTGAGCATGTGGGATAAGTAAGATTTTACTGTTTTGTCATTTGAGTTGCTGTTTACACCAATTAGTCAAGTTCAACCTGCTTTACAATGATTGGATTGTTACCTGTCAATTAATTCCTCACTGTTCTTTCCCCAGTTCCCCAGAACAAAATGTTGTGGATCCAACCGATGATCAAGCTATTTTGGATCTGCTAATGTGTAATGAGGCAGGCTTAATAAATGATCTCCGAGTAAAAGGTCCCCTAGGCAATAGTGACCATAACATGGTAGAATTTAGCACTCAGTTTGAGAGTGAGAAACTTGGTTCGGAAACAACTGTGCTAAACTTAAATAAGGTAATTACAAAGGAATGAGGGCAGAGTTGGCTGGAGTGGACTTGAAAAGAAGTTTAGCAGAAAAGACGGTTGATGTACAATGGCAGATGTTTAGAAAATAGCGGATGGCTCACAACAAAGATGTGTCCCAGTGAAGAAGAAGGATTCTAGAAAGGGGATAAACCAACCATGGTTAACCAAGGAAATTAAGGATAGACACAAATTGAAAGAAAACACATACAATGTGGCAAAGATTAGTGGTAAGCCAGAGGATTGGGAAAGTTTTAAAAACCAACAAAAGATCACCAAAAAATAATAAACAGGGAGAAAATAAACTTTTAGGGTAAACTAGCAAGTAATATAAAATGGACAGTAAGAGCTTCTTTAAATATATAAAAAAGAAGAGAGAGATAAAAGTGAACATAGGCCTCTTAGAGAATGAGGCTGGGGAAATAATAATGGGGAACCAGGAAATGACAGCGAGTTGAATAAATACTTTGCATCAGTCTTCACTGTAGAAGACAAGAGTAGCATTCTAAAAATACTAAGTAATCAAGGGGCAAAAGCGGGGGGGGGGGGGAGGTTTAAAAATAGAATAGCTATCACTAGAGAAGAAGTACTCGTGAAGGTATGCTGACTCTGCTAGATTATATTATGCATTTCTAAATAACTTAATGGGGCTAAAGGCCCATTACAAAGTAGACATGATGGATTGCATCTGAGGATATTAAAGGAAGTAACCACACAGATATTGGATGCACTGGTAGTAATCTTCCAAGAACCCTTAGATTCTGGGAAAGTCCCAGAGGATTGGAAAACTGCCAATGCCCTTATTTAAAATGGGAGGGAGACAAAAAGCAGGTAATTATAGGCCAGTTAGCTTAACCATCTGTCATTGAGGAAATGGTAGAGTTTATTAGAAAGGATGTAATAGCAGAGCATTTAGAAATGCGTAATATAATCAAGCAGAGTCAGCATACCTTCAAGAGGGGGAAATCATGTCTGACAAATTTATTAGGATTCTTTGAGGAGGTAACAAGCAGGATAGATAATGGGGAACCAGTAGATGTAATATATTTGGATTTCCAAAAGGCATTAGATAAAGTACTGCACATTAGGCTATTTAATAAGATAAGAACCCATGGTGTTGGGGGTAGTACATTAGCATGGAAACAGGACTGGCTAACTAATAGACCACAGAGTTGAGATAAGGGGGGCATTTTCAGGATGGGAACCACCAACTAGTGGAGTGCCATAGGGATCAGTGCTGGGGTCACAATTATTTAAAATATATATTCATGACTTAGATGAGGGAAGAGCATGTACTATCGCCAAGTTTGTGGATGGCACAAAAATCGGAGGGAAGGCAAGTGGTGGGAATGACACACAGAGCCTACTGAGGTAAAGTGAGTGGGCAAAAACTTGACAGATGGAATATAATGTGGGAAAATGTGACGTTATGCACTTTGACAGGAAGAATAGAGGAGCTGAATATTATTTAAATGGAGAAAGACTGCAGAAAGCAGCACAGAGGGATTTGGTGTCCTCGTGCATGAATCACAAAAAGCTATCATACAAGTTCAGCGGATAACAGGGGAGGCAAATGGAATGTTGGCCTTTATTTCAAATGGAATGGAGTATAAAAATAGGGAAGGCTTGCTAAATCTATACAAGGCATTAGTTATACAACACCTGGAATACTGTGAACAGTTTTTGTCCCCTTATCTAAGGAAAGATATTCTGGCATTGGAGGCAGTCCAGAGAAGGCTCACTAGGTTGATCCTGGGTATGGAGGGATTTTCTTATGAGGAGAGGATGAGTACGTTGGGCCTGTGCTCATTGAAGTTTAGAAGAATGAAAGGTGACCTTATTGAAACATATAAGATTTTTAGGGGGCTTGACAGGATAGATACTGAGAGTCTAGGACCAGAGGGCATAATCACAGAGTAAGGGGTCACCCGTTTAACACAGAGATGAGGAGGAATTTCTTATGAGGGTAGTCAATCTGTGGAATTCTTTACTGCAGAGGGCTCTAGTGGTTGGGTTGTTAAGTATATTCAAAGCTGAGATAGACATTTTTAATCAGTAAGAGAATCAAGGGTTAAGTGGAAAAGGCAGGAGAGTGGAGTTGAGGATCATCAGATCAGCCATGATCTCATTGAATGGTGGAGCAGATTTGATGGGCTGAATGGCCTACTTCTGCTCAGACATCTTATGGCCTCGAGAGGCTATCAGAAACTCTGACAGTTGTGCAACCAGGTGCCAGACCTTTGATTTCACTGCTTGCCACTTTGGGAAATTTAGCTGTTTTATTTTCTCTTTGTCCTTTCTATCTTTGTTTAAGATGCCACTGGAGTATTCTTCTGCAGTAGATGTGAGCTTTGTTAAATACTCTGTCACTTGCTGCTGATGTATAGTTTTTCTGGGTCATGGACCTGCGTAAGTGAGTGCAGAAAAATTAAGTTGAAACTGTGTTCTTAAAGAAGTTTTCTCCACATTACAGCAGTGCCAACATTTCAAAACTTTCTCTTTGGCTTTGAAGCACTCTGGGAAGTACTCAGTGCAGGGTGCAAGACATGGCACTTGTTTCTTGCTATACCATTATTCTATCTGTTTGTTTAGTATAATCGTAAGATCCATAGAGTTATTTCGGCACAGAAAGGGGCCAGTTGGCCCATCAATTCCATGCCAGCTTCCCGCGGAACAATCCAGTCAGTCCCACTCCCCTGCTTGATCCTCCTAGCCCTGCAAGTTTACTTCTTTTAAGTGCCCATTCAATTTCCTTCTGAAATCGTTGATTGTTTCCGGTTCCACCACCCTCATGAGCAGTGGAATCCAGATCATTGCTACTCAGTGTAGCATAGTTCTTCCCATTTCCCCCTGCATCTCTTGCCCAAAATCTTAAAGCAAATGGGAAGAGTTTTGCCTTGTCTACCTTATTTAATCCTGTCATTGCCTTGTGTATTTCTGCCAAATTTCCGCTCAATCTCCTTTGCTCCAAGTAGAACAACCCCAGCTTCTCCAATCTAACCTTGTAACTAAAACCACCCATCCCTTGGATCCGTTCCAGTTAATCTCCTCTGCACCATCTCAAGGACCTTCACGTCTTCACTGAAGTACGGTGACCAGAACTGTGCACAATACCCCAGCAGGGACCTAACCGGAGGTCTATATAAAGATTCAGCATAACTTTCCTGCTTTTGTACTCAATGCCTCTATTTATGAAGTCCAAAGTCCTATTTGGTTTGCAAAACGAGCTCTCTGAATATGTTCTGCCACTTACAAAGATCGATGCCCGTGCACCTGCAGGTCCCTCTGTTCCTTCCAGCACAATCTTTAGAATTGTGCCATTAAATCTACATTACCTCTCCCTATCCCTTCTGCCAAAATGCTTCACCTCTCACTTCTCTGTATTAGATTCCATCTGCCACTTGTCTGCCCATTCTGCTAGCCTATCTGTGTCTTATTGTAGGTAATTCATATCATCCTCATTGTTTTCCAGTCCTCCAAGTTTGAAATTAACAGCAAATTTTGAAATTTTACTCCATATTCCAAAATGTAGTGTATGCTGGGAGAAATCAGATCTATCCTGACTGCTTTCCCAAGGTCCTCTCATTAACACAAAGTCTGTGTCACAATTTTATAGTCCTTGGTTCTCACATAACAAAACACTGTTTGGTATAGCCCTCAATCATTGATGTTGTTTTAGCACATATATCACACAGCTTAATCAATGAATGGGATACTTTGTGCTGCAGATGTCCTCTGTTACTTCAGCATTTGACCTCAGGAGGTTGGTTCCCATCTTGGGCCTAATGACTCTGTCTGTTTCCTTATCTCTTTAACACCTTGTTTACCTGAGCTGTGAAGGCCATTAAGTTTTATGGCTTGTGATTTTAGTTAGTTCCCACAGTACTGGCTATATATGCCGATAGTGTTAGCTATAGTTTTCATCATTCCTCAAAAGAGCTTTCATAACTACATTTGTTTATTCTAAAGCTATTAATACACATTTTAACATCAGTCTTTGTATGAAATGTTACCCCACTTCAGGTCCTAGCACTGACCATTGGGGAACACCACTGTTAACCATTCTCCAGTCTGAAAAATAACCATCTACCATGACTTGCTCTCTGTCCTGATTCCAGTTTTTTTTTAATCCAATTGACTCTCTTATTCCATAAGCCCTCAATTTTGTTAACTGGCCTTTTATAGTCGTGGTACACATTGGTACAAACAACATAAGGGAAAAAAGGGATGAGGTCCTAAAAGCAGAATAAAGGGAGTTCGGAAGTAAGTTGAAAAGTAGAACCTCAAAGGTGGTGATCTCAGGATTACTACTAGTGCCATGTGCTAGTCAGAGTAGAAATAGCAGGATATATTGGATCAATACTTGGCTGAAGAGATGGTGTGAGGGGGAGGATTTCAGATTCCTGGGACATTGGGACCGGTTCTGGGGGAGGTGGGATCAGTACAAACTGGACAGGTTACACCTGGGCAGGACCGGGACTGATGTCCTCAGGGGAATATTTGCTAGAGTGGTTGGGGAGGGTTTAAACTAAAGTGGCAGGGGGATGGGAACCCAAGTAAGGAGTCAGAGGAGGGGGAATTAAGGACAAGAACAAAAGACAGAAAGGGGGATAAGGAAAGTGATGGGCAGAGAAATCAAGGGCAAGAATTAAATAGGGCCTCAGTGAAAAATAGTGGGAACGGGACAAGTAATGTTAAAAAGACAAGCCTTAAGGCTTTGTGCCTTAACGCGAGAAGCATTCACAATAAAGTGGATGAATTAACCACACAAATAGATGTAAACAGGTATAATATAGTCGGGATTACAGAGACATGGCTGCAGGGTGACCAGGGATGGGAACTGAACATCCAGGGGTATTCAATATTTAGGAAGGACAGACAAAAAGGAACGGGCGATGAAGTTGCATTGCTAATTAAAAAGGAAATTAATGCAATAGTGAGGAAAGATATTAGCTCCGACGATGTGAAATCTGTATGGGTAGAGCTGAGAAACACTAAGCGGCAAAAAACATTAGTGGGGGTTTGTATATAGACCCCCAAGCTGTAGTGGCCATGTTGGAAATGGCACTAAACAGGAAATTAGAGATGCATGCAATAAAGAAACATCTGCAATTGGATGACTTTAATCTGCATGTAGATCGGGCAAATCAAATTAGTAATAATACCTTAGAGGAGGAATACCTGGAGTGTGTATGGGACGGTTTTCTGGACCAGTACGTTTAGGAACCAACTAGAGAACAGGTCATCCTAGACTGGGTATTGTGTAATGAGAAAGGAATGATTGGCAATCTGGTTGTGCGAGGCCCCTTGGGTATGAGGGACCATAATATGATAATATGATAGAATTCTTCATCAAGATGGAGAAGTGGCATAGTTGATTCTGAGACAAGGGTCCTGAGTCTTAACAAAGGAAGCTATGATGGTATGAGGCGTGAGTTGGCTATGATGGATTGGGAAACGTTACTTAAAGGGATGACAGTGGATAGGCAATGGCAAACGTTCAAAAAGAGTGAACTGCAACAATTGTTTATTCCTGTCTGGCGCAAAAGTAAAACAGGAAAGGTGGTCAAACCATGGCTTACAAGGGAAATTGGAGAGAGCATTAGATCCAAGGAAAAGGCATACAAATTGGCCAGAAAAAACAACAGATCTGAGGATTGGGAGCAGTTTAGAATTCAGCAAAGGAGGACCAAGGGATTGATTAAGAAGGGGAAAATAGAATATGAGAGTAAGCTTGCGGGGAACATAAAGACTGACTGTAAAAGTTTCTATAGGTATGTGAAGAGAAAAAGATTGGTGAAGACAACTGTAGGTCCCTTACAGTCAGAAACAGGGGATTTTATAATGGGGAATAAAGAAGTGGCTGACTAACTAAATACATACTTTGGTTCTGTCATCACAAAGGAGGACACAAAAAACATACGAGAAATATTGGGGAGCACAGGGTTTAGTGAGAGGGAAGAACTGAAGAAATCAGTATGAGTAGGGAAATGGTGTTGGGGAAATTGATGGGATTGAAGGCTGATAAATCCGCAGGGCCTGATAATCTGCATCCCAGAGTACTTAAGGAAGTGGCCCTCGAAATAGTGGATGCATTGGTGGTCATCTTTGGAGATTCTATAGACTCTGGAACAGTTCCTACAGATTGGAGGGTAGCTGACATAATCCCACTATTTGAAAAGGGAGGCAGAGAGAAAACAGGGAATTACAGACCAGTCAGCCTGATGTCGGTAGTGTGGAAAATTCTAGAGTCCATTATAAAAGATTTAATAGCTGAGCACTTGGAAAACAGTGGCTGAATTGGACAGAGTCAGCATGGATTTACGAAAGGGAAAAAATGCTTGACAAATCTAGTGGAATTTTTCGAGGATGTAACTAGTAGAGTTGATGAGGGGGAACCAGTGGATGTGGTTTATTTGGACTTTCAGAAGGCTTTCCACAAAGTCCCACATAAGAGATTAGCATGTAAAATTAAAGCACCTGGGATTGGGGGTATTGTATTGAAATGGATAGAAAACTGGTTGGCAGACAGGAAACAAAGAGTAGGAATAAACGGGTCTTTTTCTGAATGGCAGACAGTGACTAGTGGGGCACCGCAGGGATTGGTGCTGGGACCCCAGCTATTCACAATACATATTAATGATTTAGATGAGGGAAATAAATGTAATACATCCCCAAATTTGCAGATGACACAAAGCTGGGTGGGAGGGTGAGCTGTGAGAAGGATGCAGAGATGCTTCAGTGTGATTTGGACAAGCTGAGTGAGTGGGCAAATGCATGGCAAATGCAGTATATTGTGGATAAATGTGAAGTTATCCACTTTGGTAGCAAAAACAGGAAGGCAGATTATTATCTGGCAATAAATTGAGAGAGGGGAATGTGCAATGAGATCTGGGTGTCCTCGTACACCAGGCGCTGAAGGTAAGCATGCAGGTGCAGCAGGCGGTAAAGAAGGCAAATGGTCTGTTGGCTTTCATAACCAGAAGATTCGAGTACTGGAGCAGGGATGTCTTGCTGCAATTATACAGGGCCTTGGTGAGACCACACCTGGAATATTGTGTGCAGTTTTGGTCTCCTTATCTGAGGAAGGATGTTCTTGCCATAGAGGGAGTGCAGCGAAGGTTTACCAGACTGATTCCCGGGATGGCGGGTCTGACATATGAGGAGACATTGAGTTGGTTAGGATTATATTGGCTGGAGTTCAGAAGAATGATGGGGGGGATCTCATAGAAACCTATGAAATTCCAACAGTACTAGACAGGGTAGATGCAGGCAGGATGTTTCTGATGGTGGGGGAGTCCAGAACCAGGGTCACAGTCTGAGGATATGGGGTAGATCATTTAGGACTGGGATGAGGAGAAATTTCTCCACCTAGAGAGCGGTGAGCCTATGGAATTTGCGACCACAGAAAGTAGTTGAGGCCAAAACATTGTATATTTTCAAGAGGGAGTTAGATATTGCTGTTGGGGCAAAAGGGATCAACGGCTATGGGGAGAAATCGGGAGCAGGCTATTGAGTTGGATGAGCAGCTATGATAATGAATGGCGGAACAGGCTCGAAGGGCCGAATGGCCGACTCCTGCTCCTATTTCCTATGTAGGCTTCTATGTATGAGGTACTTTGTCAAATGCTTTGTTAAATTTGATGTGGACAACATCTGCTGCTTTCCCTTCATAACCCTCTTTATCGTCAAACACAATATGCTTTTTACAAATCTCTGCTGGCTCTCCTTAATTAACTCAGACCTCTCCAAGTGTCAGTTGATTTTTGTTTCCCCTTGATTTTGGATTTCAAAACCTTACCCACCACTGATGTTAACTAACGGGCATGTCGTTGCTAGGACTGTCTTAACACCCTTTCTTAGAATGGGGTGTCACATTTGTCACTTTCCAATCCTCTGGCACTTCCTCCATAACTAGGGAAGATTGAAAGATTAAGGCAAGCCCTTTCCCCATATCTACCCCCGCTTCTTTTTGCAAGCTAAGCTGCAAGCCATCTGGATCCTAAGCATATCCAGCACCACAGACCTTTCAATTTTTACACTGATCTTTGCTTCCACTATCGCCACTTTTCCTGATATTTTGTCAGTTTCTGTTTCCTTCATAAACACTGATACAAAGAACTCCAATCTTGCTTTGGCCTCGAAGCATAATAGGACCCACTCCAACTCTTACTACCTACTTAATATGGATCCCCTTTTATGTTGACTGCCATTCTATTCTCATATTCTCTGTTTGCCAGCTTTAGTTTCCTCTTCACCTCCACCCTCAATCTAATTTATTAGATCTGGATCTCACTTGAAGAATTCATCTGATCTGCATTATACACCTTTTTTTGTTTCATCATATCGCTATCATCTTCGTTATCAAAGTCCTGTTTTTGGTTCTCTTACCTTCTGCCCTTGTTGGAATGTACCTTGCATCTCTTCCTTAAAAATTACCCATTGTTCCATTACAGTTTTTCCAGTCAGTTTCCGGTTCTGTTTCATACTGGCCAGATCCCCCTCATCACGTTGAAATAAGCCCACTTCCAATTTAAAAGTTCCATATTAGATTGTTCCTTGCTTTTCTCCATCACTAATCTAAACTTTATGATACGATGATCACTCTTGCAGATTTGATTTGAGGCAAACTAATAATATAATTTATGTATTTCTTGTTGGCCATAAATAACTGTACTGAGATTATTTGCCGTGTCAAGTTGAAAAGCCTCAATGTTGTTATGAAACTTCAGTGTATCGAATTGTCAGCTTGGTTTAATGATGGCATTCTTGACTCTGAGTCAGAAGCTTGTGGGTTCAAGCTCTACTTGAGGATTTGACCGCATAATCTGGCTGATACAGGTGCAGTACTGAGTATGTGCTGCATTGTTGGACATGCAACCTTTCGGATGAAATGTCAAACCTGAGGGCAAAGCTGCTTGTTCAGGAGGATGTAAAAAATCACGTGGCACTCTTTTTGAAGAGCATGGAGTTTTCCTGGTACCCTGGGCAACGTTCGTCCCTTGACCAACATCATCAAAATGGATGATCTGATCATTTACCTTCTTTGATGTTTGTAATATCTGGATGTGTGCAAAGTGGCTACTTTATTCATCTTTAAGAACCAGGAAAAGACTTTGAAAATAATTTGCTATCTGTGAAATGCATTGGGATTTTCTGAGAACTTCAAATGTGAGTAGTTTGTTTTTTTGCTAGTTGCAAAAAGAACAAGCAAATTTCAGTCACAGTGCTTTAAATTTGTGCAGAATGTTGCTTATATGATGCTGACAATTCAAGAGAGCAATTAGCTCCCACCACTACCAATGATAGAGTTGTAGTCATTTGTACTTAAATGTGTTACATGCTCTTTTCAGACAGAATGCAGAATTGAAAAGATAAAATTTACAGTTTTTTATTTTAAACTGTTCTGGTGGGCATTGAAGGAAAATTTCACCCCTCACCCATTGACGTGTTGAAAATTTAGTGATAGCACTGAACAAGATTATTTATTCATAAACTATCAATTGGGAACATTTGTTTTGGATTATGTACAGTAAAATTTATGGATGTGTTCATATTCGTTCTAAGCATAACGGAGGAAACCTTCCTTCAGTTGATTTTTTTTCTCTAACACTGCACAAGCCAATGCCTGAACCATTATTTTGCATGAAAGGCTTTCTTCTTTGATTGATGAATGACAGGCTCTGCTATACTTTCAAGAAAATCAATTTGTCATATGACAGTACAAGCTCGAAAGAAATCAATGTCTCTTATAAGTGTGCAGCAAATGTTAGAATTGCTTTCAGTTTTGTTATTATAGCCTTGACCTTGATTCCACAGCTACTTGGGTAAATGTTTTATAATGCTTCTTTTAGCAATATAATCAATCAATTACTTTGGGAATATTATATTCCAATTGTCAAATGCAGTCCCCATTGCTAAGAATTGATCGAAATAGAGTTTGATCACAAATGTATTCCTTTTTAGTTTTGTGTCCTTAAGTTTCTTGTAATGTTGTCATTCTTTAAGATGCATCAGTCGATGGCCTGTCTGCAAAGGAAGACTTTTGCACTAACGTGACCTACATAGAAATTGCCGGAGGCCATTCAATTCTTGAGCTGAAGACATGGCAGTGTCCTCAGATATACAAATATATGTTTTAAATACAGGTTCCACACTTGTCACTTATTTCTGATAATTAGCCTTGTATGCTCTTCATCAACCATATCTGGATCTTTTAGAAGGATTTTTAACCTTTGCCAAATAGGATGAACAAATTGTCTCTGTAACGTTAAGACAATTTGCATTTTTCCCTTCCGATGCTTATCACTTGATGCCATTAATAATTGTCTAACATTCTGAGGAACAGCAGGTTTTGTTAAGGGGATAATATGGGGTGGGGCTGGAATACTGGTGTTGTCACTGGACTAGTATTCCAGAGATCCAGAGTAATGCTCTGGGGACCTGGGTTCAAATCCTACCATGGCAGATAGTGAAATTTGAATTCAATAAAAACCTGGATTAAAAGTCTGATGACCATGAAACCATTGCCGACTGTCATAAAAACCCTTTAGGGAAGGAAATCTGGCCTGGCCTACATGTGTCTCCAGACCCACAGCAATGTGGTTGACTCTTAAATGCCTTCTCAACAAGGGCAATTGGGTATGAGCAATAAATGCTGGCCCAGCCAGCGATGCCCTCACCCCATAAAAATGAATTTTAAAAAATTCCCTGATTGGGTAAACTGCAAGTCCACTGACTTTCCAAAAATAATTGTTTCATTTGTGTCTTTTACATACCGTTTACTCAATAGCATAGATATATATTATATGTGTATATATTTATATACTACATTGTATATAATTAGCTGTTTTTAGCTATAATACCAACTATTTTACATGGAATTACAACTCTCTTTACTGACTTAAAGCAAGTAATACCTTATATTTCTTAATCTTCATCTATATTCACTACTTAAATGAATCAAGATAATGTTTTAACCAAATTGTTCCATGTAGTGTTAAAATGTAAGCACTGCAAAGTTAAAGGAGTCCATGAATAACACATTCACAGGATTAAAACGCATTGTGACCTGTATTATACATTCAGATTCATCATTATCTTCATCCTCTCAGGTGTCACTTGGAGGACCCTATCTCTGCTTGGGTAGTTCACCATGTAATGATAATTCAAGTTGTAGCTATCCCAAACATTAATTTTTTTCCTTCTGAATTTTTTTCTTGTCTTCCAAACTTCACCTTTACATAACAATCCTGTGCTGCTATATTCTACTTCAGAAAGAACTGAAGTTAATCCTTACACATCCTACTGTATTTAGTTACAGAGTTGCACACTACAAACATGCACCTCCTAATGCAACACCACAGTGTCAGTCTGTCTCTCTTTATAGGGGCTCAAGTGAATCCTCAACTCATGCTCACTACCTGCATTCATTTAAACCCAAATAATATACGATTAACAATGAACATGTCATTAAAAGTAAATAATTTCATTTGACATCAGTGAGGCCCTTCAATTCAGAAAGGAGGTTCTGATTTTGATAGTTTAAAATGAGTGAAAGGAATTTGTGCTTCCCTCTTAATACATCATCCTTGTCTAGATTCCTGCAAAGATCCAGTGCATTTAATTAATCCAGCTCTCCTTTCTCTCTGCCCCCCCACACCCTGCCCCCAACTTCCCTTTTGCCCTCTGAGGAGATGAAGATAATTGTTAAATTAGAACTAATTCTCCCACTTATGTTAGTTGCAGGCCTCCCTGAACTGAAATATACATAGAAACATAGAAAATAGGAGCAGTAATCCATTTAGCCCCTGCTCCGTAATTGAATATGATCATGGCTGATCCTCTATCTCAAAACCATATAGCAGCTCTCTCCCAATACTCCTTGACGCCCTTAGTGTCTAGAAGTCTATCTATTTCTTAAATATATTCAATGATTTGTCTTCTGCAGCCTTCTGTGGCAGAGAATTCCACAGGTTCACCACCCACTGAATGAAGGAGTTTCTCCTCATCTCAGTCCTAAATGGTCTACCCTGGATCCTGAGAATGTGACCCTTTGTTCCAGACCTTCCCAGTCAGGGGAAACATCATCCCTGCATCAAGCCTGTTCAGCCCTGTCAGAATTTTATACATTTCAATGAGATCCCCTTTCAAGATTTTACTACATCTACTTAGTTCTGATGAAGGATCACACGTGAATTTTTTGTTTCGTTTTTTCAGTTGTTACTCATTAAACATTTTCTGTTTTTGTTTCAGTGTGCTCTTTGTTGCTGTTTTGTCCTCTGGCAGATTAGGAACAGCAAGTGCTGAACAAACATTCTTTTCAGAGCTTGTAAAAGTAACAAGGTCTCTTTGAAACAAGACCAAACCAATCTTTCTCAGTCAGAAAAGAAGTTCAGTCCTTCACTGACATCTGATGAGAGCCTTGCTGCTTTCCATGAGGTTGCAATCATGATGGTTGACTATGTTTTGCTACAGGGAATATAAAGCAACCCCTCCAGTCCAGGATATTTGGGACCAAGCCGTTTCTGGATTTCAGAATTTTCTGGATTGTAGAATGACGTGAGAATGCCTAACACAAGTGTGTGAACTGGAAACACAGTAGATGTAAATATTTACCTGAACTGTGAAACAGTGATTAAATATTATAAAGCAGTAATAAAACCTTTTACTTATTCCAATATGGTATTTGCCATGTTTCTGCCCCCAAAGCACTGCACCAAAATGAAGCTGAGTTGCTTGGGCTTGCTCAAACCATTCAACAGAAGAGTCATACGGACTCGAAACGTTAACTGTGTTCCTCTCCGCAGATGCTGTCAGACCTGCTGAGTTTTTCCAGGTATTTTTGTGTTTTTTTTCTTTCCTTAAAGAGTCTGTTTGGTGTTCTATCAGCAGCCTTCACTTGAAGACAATGAAGTGGGTCAGCTGGCACTTAGTACAAGCAATATTCCTACCTGATCAACACACCACAAGAACCACTGTTGCATTCCACAAGCTTTTCCTTAGTCAGTTTTCTCCCTTCCCAGAGGAATTATTTTGAATGTTTTCCATCTAGAAAAAGCTGAAGTGAGGTGGTCTGCTGGAATCTCTTGAGATAGTGACAAGTGACTTTGAATCACCGGTCCTGTCATTAACCGTTTGCTTTCGTGAAAACAAAACTTCTTCTGAAGTGTATGAATCCATTTGGAAGAAATGAGACGGTGAACCACTTAAGAAATATATCAGAGAAAACTGCTGGGAAATATTTCCCAGTTGTAAACATTGATCTTCTCCTGAAGTAAATTTCATTTTTAAACACACGAGTAGTTTTGCATTTGTGCAGTCATTTCAATTATTTTTTATAGCTGTTCCAGTTCTGTTATTTTAAAACCGACTTTCTCCTGTAAGTGAGCAAGTTTATGCAAACTTCTAAATTTGTGTTCTTTTTTCCCCCCATATCCCTTTATACATTATAAGTTGAGAGCTGCCGCAGAATGGCAAGTATTGATACAAACTCAGTGGTTTGACTGATTTGCCCTTTTGTGCTGTAAATTCTATGATTTTATTCTATGCTTTTGCATTCATTAGCATGGCGGAAAAAGGTGTCACGATCCTTGGTATTCCTATAAACATTTAATCCTCTTCTGCAGCTACCGATTTGATTCCACATATCATATCACTTAGCCAGTATTTGTGATGAGAGATGGAACAAGTAGAAAACCAGACAGAAGATGGATATTGAATGTACAAAATGTAAAAATTAACTACTCACCTCCGTAGAATTGGTTGACCTGTAAAATGAAAAAAAATCCTTGTCCTTTTGAGTTCATTTCCATGTACAATTACTCTCCCTAATTTCAGAAAGAAATCTGGAATTTGCTACTTTGAAAGAAATAATAATGTTTGTTAGAACCATATCTGCAAGAACTATATTTTTTTCTAAAATTTGGAAGGACATTGCATTATTTGGACACTTGGGAGCTGACCTGGATTTTTTTGAAGAAGGTCATAAGTTCATCTTGGACTGGAGCAAGTATGCCCTTTCTCAGAAAGTACATGACATAAGCTAAATGATCAGCATTACAAATATGCAGGAGAGCTATTTGTTTATTTGAACTGCAATCACTTAAATTGATGGGGGAAAAAACTGTGTTAAAGGGCAAGGCCTGGTGATTTACCGGAAATCACTCGACAAAGGAGCTTTATGTTTTGAACTTCTTGTTTTAAACTCAGTTGGGAATGAACTGAGAATAGGAAAAGCTGCCCAGCTTGCGCTCTCTTTGCTTTGCTGGAATAACAATGTGGTTATCAATATCCAGCTAGAAGTCGTCATCTCAGGGGAACTTGTCTGTATTAGGAAACCTGAGCAGCTGAAGCGAGAAGGATTGATCCGGTTCTATTTTCCTCCATGCTGAAGCTTCGTTGTTGCAAACCCCCAGTCATCTTCTGGGACTGGCGGCCTGTCCTCGCATGAGGGAACAGTGTTAAAACCCTGCGAACTTTATTCTTTTTATGAAGTTACACACTGCTGTCACTGTGCGTCGATGGTGGAAGGAGGGAATATTTAAGGTAGTGGATGGGGTGCCAATAAAGCTGGCTGCTTTGTCCTGGATGATGTCAAGGTTCTTGAGTGCTTTTGGAGCTGCACTCATACAAGCAAGTGGAGAGTATTCCATCACACGCATGACTTGTGGATGGTGGACAGGCTTTGGGGAGTCAGGAATTCCAAGCCTCTGACCTGCTCTTGTGGCCACAGTATTTATATGACTGATCAATGACAAACCCCTGGATCTTGATGGTAGATGATTCAGTGATGGTAATGTGATTGAAGGTAATGGGAGGAGGGTAGGATTCTCTAGTTGGCGATGGTCATTGTGTGGCACGAATGTTACTTGCCATGTAGCAGCCCAAGCCCATTGTTCAGGTCTTGCTACATATGGACACGGGCTGCTTCAGTATCTGAGGAGTCGCAGCAAATGCTGCAGAACATTGTGCAATCATCAGCAAACATCCCCCTCTTCTGATCTTATGATGGAGAGTCATTGATGAAGCAGCTGAAGGTGGTTGGACCTCGAACACTACCCTGAGGAACTCCTGTAGCGATGTCCTGGGACTGATTTCCAACTCCAACAACAACAACCATTTTCCTTCGTTGTTGTATGACTCCAACCAGTGGAGAGTTTTCTGCCTGATTCCCATTGACTCCAGTTTTGCTTGGGATCCTTGATGCTGTATTCTATCAAATGCTGCCTTGATGTCAAGGGCAGTCGCTCTCAGCTCATGTCGGGAGTTCAGCTGTTTGTCCACGTTTGAACCAAGGTTGTAATGAGGTCAGGAGCTGAGTGGCCCTGGTGGAACCCAAATCGTTTCATTAAGCAGATTATTGCTGAGTAAGCGCCGTTTGATAGCACTGTTGAAGACACCTTTCATCACTTTGTTGGTGATCTTTTGCAGTATCTCGTGCCTTCAGCCGTTTCTTGATATCACGTGGAGTGAATCAAATTGGCTGAAGACTGGCATCTGTGATGCTGGGGACCTCTGGAGGAGGCCGAGATTCATCACCCACTCGGCACTTCTGGCTGGAAATTGTAGGAAATGCTTCAGTCTTATCTTTTTCACTGATGTGCTGGGCTCCTACATCATTGAGGATGGGGGTACTTGTGAAGTCTCCTCCTCCAGTGAGTTGTTTAATTGTCCACCACCATTCACGACGGGATGTGACAGGACTGCAGAGCTTAGAATCTGATCCGTTGGTTGTGGGATCACTTATCCCTGTCTGTCACTTGCAGCTTGTGCTGTTTCGCACGCAAGTAGTCCTGTGTTATAGCTTCACCAGGTTGACACCTCATTTTTAGGTATGCCTGGTGCTGCTCCTGGCATGCCCTCCTGTACTCTTTATTGAACCACGGTTGACCCCCTGCCTTGATGGTAATTGTCGAGTGGAGCCATGAGGTTACAGATTGTGTTCGAGTACAATGCTGCTGCTGCCGATGGCCCACAACGCCTCATAGATGCCCAGTCTTGAGTTGCTAGATCTGTTCAAAATCTATCCCATTTAGCACGGTGGTAGTGCCAAACAACACGATAGAGGGCATCCTCAATATGAAGCCGGGACTTTGTCTCCACAACGACAGTGCGGTGGTCACTCCTACTGATATTGTCATGACAGATGCATTTGTGGCAGGTTCGGGCAAGGTTTCATTCGATTGGAAAATGGCAAATATAACTCCTTTATTCAAAAAGGTGGAGAGACAGAAAGCAGGAGATGACAGGCCAGTTAGCTTAACAGCTGTCATAGGGACCCACAGCTCCTGACCTCGTTACAGCCTTGGTTCAAACATGGACAAAAGAGCTGAAGTCCTGAGGTGAGATGAGAGTGACTGCCCTTGACATCAAGGCAACATTTGACCGAGTGTGGCATCAAGAAGCTCTAGCAAAACTGGAGCCAATGGGAATTGGGGAAAACTCTTGGCTGGTTGGAGCCACACCTAGCTCAAGATGGTTGTGGTTGTTGGAGGTCAATCATCACAGCTCCAGGACATCACTGCAGGAGTACCTTAGAGTAGTGTCCTTGGCTCAACCATTTTCAGCTGCTTCATCAATGACCTTCCTTCCATCATAAGGTCAGAAGTGGGGATGTTCATGATGATTGCATGATGTTTAGCACCATTCACGACTCCTCAGATACTGAAGCAGCCCATGTCCAAATGCAGCAAGACTTGGACAATATCCAGGCTTGGGCTGCCAAGTGGTAAGTAACATTCTCACCGTACAAGTGTCAGGCAATGACCTTCGCCTCTTGATGTTCAATGGCATTACCATCACTGAATCCCCCACTATCAACATTCTGGGGGGTTACCATTGACCAGAAACTGAACTGGATTAGCCATATAAATACTGTGGCTACAAGAGCAGTTCAGAGGCTAGGAATGGTGCGACGAGTAACCGACCTCCTGACTCCTCAAAGCCTGTCCACCATCTACAAGGCACAAGTCAGGAGTGTAATGGAATGCTCCCCACTTGCCTTCATTAGTGCAGCTCCAACAACACTCGAAAAGCATGGCACCATCTGGGACAAAGCAGCCCGCTTGATTGGCACTACATCCACAAACATTCACTCCCTCCACCATCGACGAACAGTAGCAACAGTGTGTAACCATCTATAAGATGCACTGCCGGAATTCACCAAGGCTCCTTTGACAGCACCTTTCAATCCCATAACCACTGCCATCTAGAAAGACAAGGGCAGCAGATAGATGGGAAAACCACCACCTGGAAGTTCCCCTCCAAGCCACTCACCATGCTGACTTGGAAATATATTGCCGTTCCTTCACTGTCACTGGGCCAAAATCCTGGAACTCCCTTCCTAACAGCACTGTGGGTGTACCTACACCAGATAGGCTACAGCAGTTCAAGAAGGCAGCTCACTACCACCTTCTCTAGGGCATCTAGGGATGGGCAATGAATGCTGGCCCTGCCAGCAAAGCCCACATCCCATGAATGAATATGTATAAAAAAGAACTACCTGCTGCAGACCCAGTCTAGTAGTTATGTCCTTTAGCATTCAGTCAGCTGTGGTGCGACTGAGCCACTATTGGTGATGGACATTGAAGTCCCCAACCCAGATTACGTTCTGTGCCCTTGCCACTCAGTGCTTCCTCCAAGTGGTGTTCAACAAGGAGTTCATCAGCTGAGTGGGGGGTGATGGAGGGGTGGGAGTGCAGTAGGTGGTACCCAGCAGGAGGTTTCCTTGCCCATGTTTGACCTGATGCCATGAGACTTCATGGGTTCTGGAGTCAATGTTAAGGACTCCCAGGGCAACTGCCTCCCAACTGTATACCACTGTGCTGCCACCTCTGATGCACCTGTCCTGTTGGTGGGCCATTATTAAAACGCTATGGAGTCAGCTGTCCTGTTGACCATAAGCTGGTGTTAACAATGAAGTCAGATTCAATATTGCAAAATCCTGATAGGTACACTTTACAATACGGGGTCACTACTGGTCAGAAGCAGAAACTTTGGCCGATCTATTTTCTTTCTCTTCCATGATTCAGGGTTATCAAGATCAGTTCAACATCTTCCTGTTTTATGAGATGATATAACAAACAGCTTCCTTACCCATATTTCTCGGAATTGTGCATTTACAACTGAATCAAATGGAAGCTCCTTCCTTGAAAAAAAATTATTTTCTGTGCTACATGGTCCTTACGTTTTATTCAATTTATTCATTGGATGTGTGCGTTGCTGGCTAGGCCAGCATTTATTGCGCATCCCTAATTGCCCTTGAGGAGGTCCATGAATGAGTAAAAAAAACAAAGAATTGTTCGTTGTAAACTATATTTTAGATGTAATTTATCAGGGTCACAGCAATTAAAGATATGTGCAATATTACTTTTACACATTTTCAAGACATTTTTCAAATGGAATAGTTTTAGTTTTCACCAATTCTTTCCCACTTTAATCCCCCTCAACAACATTTAACAGTATGCATGCTATATTTTAATGTTATTTTTTAAAAGGCTCCAATTTGACTTCTCTTGCACACCTGCACAGGGCTCAAGAAAAAAAGTTTGTTTGCCTTGATGGTTCATCTACTACCTCTGAAACTCTTGTTTATCTGTCAGTAATGTCTCGCAAGCACACCATATGATCGTATCAGATTTCTCAATTGATACAGTCAGTAGTCATCTGTGCTTGCTCTTACATTTTTTCCATATTCCAACTATCCCATTTTCCATGCTCATCCTTTTCCTTCTGTGTTACAATCAAGAGGTATTATAGTTTCTTCGTTTAATTTGTACTATTCCAGGACCTTAAAACTGGAGTTTCTAATCATGTACCATCTTTACCAATTTTCAGGAATTAAATACCTAAGCCCTTGGTAGTGTTCATTCAAAATTTCCTCTTATTTTACCTCATCACCTATACCTGCTTCCAAGTTAACGGTGTCCTGAGTGCTGGAGTTTTGACCTTTTTCCTTTGTTTCTTAAGAAGTAGCCTGTCCAGCCTGACTTTTTGGCAGTTAAGAGTTTGGGACTGTAGCCTGTCTCACTGTGGCCTAAGACCCATGTAACCTCCCCTTTAGGACTCTCCATATATTAATCTCCTCAACTTTTCTTTTTCCTGGAAGATGTAATATCTTTGTTTCCTTCCTTCACATAGCCCCAATGACAAACTGAGTGGGTTTTGAACATATGTGTCCTTGTTTCAGAGCATTGAGCTTATGTGCTTAGTGCCAAACAGTTGCCAAAGTGTTGCTTTTATCTCAAATGCCATCAATATAACCAAATCTGAAAGGAAAAGAAAAAGCCAGGCAAAAATTGTTATAAAATTTGGAACTGATTTTTAAGTATAATATCACATATTCTTATTCAAATTTGATTGCTGGAGTGAGGAGATGCAAGTTCATCCCCCCACAGTTTTTCACTTGCTGCTTTACAATCTCGGCTACCCTTGCACGTCTTTGACCAACTGGTTACAGAACAAATTGACAGACATCTTGGAGCAGGTAACCTGCTCCTACATCTGTGCTACAAAATGATGTATGGAAACAAGTAGGAAAAATTTTAAGGGTGCTTTCATTTATGGGTGTAAGTTTGGCATTGATGCGGAGCAATTCCATCTCATGGCGATAGTAAACTGGCAGGACAAATTTAGGGCCTAAGCTAGGACTGAATCAAAACTGAATGTGATCCCTGTCGGGGAAGTCTCTTGCTGAGCACAAAAGAAGTGTAAACCATGTGCATTCGGAAACCTAGGTTGCAAAATGTTTATGATTGCAGCTGACCTTAATTTTGAGGCGCAGAGAGCAGAGTCTCCCCATCTCGGTCTCTTAGCTTTGAAATTGCTAACTTTTGAGAAAGTGAATTTTCAGCCAGTGCATGCTTTGGCTTTTTACTTAAACAATTCACAAAATGGTAAAGTATAAATTAATGCAAAATTACTGATTTGCACACAGCGCAACATATGAAGTACAGACCATGATTTATTGCTTAATAAATAATTATTCTTAAAGCTCTGAACAAAACTGTCAGACATGGAATTGGAACCAGGTTAAGGAAAAGGTGAAAAAAATTGAAGATTTGCATTTATATGGTGCCTTACATTACTTCAGGACATCCCAAGGCACTTTACAACCAAATAAATACTTTTGAAGTGCAGTAATAGTTGTAATGTACGAAGCACGGCAAACTCTCACAACAGCAGCAATGTGATAATGAGCAGTTAATCTGTTTTAATGATGTTGGTTGAGGGAGAAGTATTGGCTAGGACACCAGGTATGACTCCTTTGCTGTTTTCCAGAGTAATGCCATTGGGTGTCTTATGCCCATCTAAGAGGGGCCTCAACTTAAGGTCACCTTCTGGACTCCTTCAACAGTACAGCACTCCCTCAGTACAGAGCTGGAATGTTAGCCTTGATTTTGTGCTCAAGTCCTAGAGTGGGACTTGAAACCCAAGCTTTTGTCTCAGAGCTGAGAGTGCTACCCCTGAGCCACAGCTTACAATTTCACACTGTGGCAGCTTAATCAAGAAAAGCTGAATCACAGGTATTTCTTGCACCACATCTTTAGAATAAAGGATTACCAAAATAAGTTGACCTATTCGCTATAAGCTCTGTGTATATCATATTGGTGGTGTTAGTTTTCCACCACATAATGTCCGGACCAATTTAGATGAACAACTGAGCGAAGTTTGGTGAACTATCTCCTCAGGTAATTTTTCAACCTTGCAGGAACCTTGCCTGTTTTGAGTGCATATTGCAAATTTGGGTGTGGAATTTGGGTGAGTTTGCAATCATTAATTTAAATGGTTGGAAATTCTTCACAAGATGCAGCTGAATTTCCAGTGACCAGTGAATGCTTGTGGCCTATCAGGCTCCCTGTCTGGATCGACAAGGAGGAAAATTGTTTCAGTGCCGATGTGAAGCTGCATTTGGATCAGTGTCAGTTGTGCATAAAATATAATTCTGATTTTTATTAAGCAGCAATTTGTGCTGGTTGGAAACATATAACCAAGATTAAAGGCACATTCCAGCTTGATATGAATAGAAGACATAAATAAACTATTTGTGTTCAGATGGGGTTTCAGTCTAAACAAGAATTCTAGTGTGTTTGAACAAAAATCTAATGTACTAAGGTAAGTCTTATTTTTAAATTGAATCACTGTGCAGCTCTTGATTTTCCTTTTAGGTTTTAACACACCAGCCATCCAGCATGTCAAAGAAAATTCCAAATCCACCAACATAGGCTGTTGATATTATATTAATTTAGCCCTGGATTGTTTGTTTGTAGCTTTTCGTCAGTTCTTTGTGTTTCTCTGTTATTACTTTAAAACATTTACCTTACAGAGAATGTTAAAACATTAGCCGTTGTCTGGAAAATCCTAAAAGACAAATTGTATGTCCATTGTTGTCAATTTTCACATACCATCTGTGTGGAATGTCAACAATTTTTATGTTTGGCAAATACAATGCCCACATTAGTCTAAAGCAATGGAAGCTGTGTTTCTCAGTAACTCAAGTATTTCCTAAGGAAGTTAGTTGCTCAATTAATTTTACATGCACTACAAAGAAGACCTCTTTTTTAATGTGACATGTTAATCCTTAAAACTCTGATTACAACTTTTATTTGTTCCAAATAAATGATTTGTTCCTCCTAATCATACATATTTCTGTACATGGGGGTAAATTTTGCGTTTTCCAGCGGGGTGTGGGAACCGACCTGGAAGAGTGCTGTCCGCCAACTCCTGCTCACTCACCTTTTCTACGCAGCAAATGAAACGTGTTGTGGCCTATCAGTAGCCGCTTGGCCTGAAGCCGGCCAATTATAGCTGTAAAGGAAGCCTGCTTCCCACCCACAAGCTCTTTGTTTTTTTCCAAGCTTGCAGTTCGTATCAGGGCGAGTTTCACATGCCTGTTTTTAAATGCTACACCATGGTAAACTCTTATGACTTGAATTATTATAATAAATAATGGTTGAATTTTTGTTGCAGCTACGTACACTGCAAATACCTTGCTATGAGGTCTGAGAATTGGCACTGCAGGCCAGGATGTCATGCAGCAGAGGGATAATGCGTGGTCATGGCTAGAATTGTAAAGTGTTCCTGCTCTGAGTCTGTCTTTATTAATCATTTTGAATGTGCAAAAAAGATTTAAAATGTAATTGAAGAAAATAGAGATATTGCCACCTTCCCCAGCAGAAGCTGCTGGTACATTCAACCGCTGTCCTGATAGCAGACCTGGTCTGCTGCCCTTGTGCTATCTTGTCCTAGTTGGTGTAAAAAAAAAAACTCCCAAATATTTTTTAGATCTGACATCCAAAAAATCCAGCGGGAACCATAAAATTGCTGGTGATTGGGTTGCTAACAAGCTTAATTAGTTTTTTTAAAATGGCTGCTGATTTCGGTGCCCACAAGACTTCTGTATTATCGGCGACCAACGTGATGACGTTGGGCTGACGACGCGACATCATCAAGCTGGATTTTACATAATCGAGCACAGTGCCCATGTTTTCCGAATGTAAAATTCACCCTATGTATACACTCAAACTGTAAAATGTCTTGCATGTCTAATTCTCTTTCATTATTCATTCACGGGACGTGGGCTTCCCTCGCTAGGCCAACATTGATTGCCCACCCTAATTGCCCTTGAGAAGATGGTGGTGGGCTGCCTTCTTGAATCACTGCAGTCCATGTGGTGGAGGTACACCCACAGTCATGTTCGGAAGGGAGTTCCAGGATTTTGACCTAGCGACTCACCTCCAGACATAGTGGGGAGCAAGTTGAAATTGGAAAACCCCTGTAAAAATAATTAAACATACATATAGCAACTTGCGCAGTCTTAAAAACATCCTTGGAATAAACTGTTTTAACTTGAGTTCTGTACATGACTCCATCCCATTCTCTCAGTTCCTTCGCCTCCGTCGCATCTGTTCCGATGATGCTACATTCAAAAACAGTTCCTCTGACATGTCCTCCTTCTTCCTTAACCGAGGTTTTCCACCCACGGTCGTTGACAGGGCCCTCAACCGTGTCCGGCCCATCTCCCGCGCATCCGCCCTCACTCCTTCTCCTCCCTCCCAGAAACATGATAGGGTCCCCCTTGTCCTCACTTATCACCCCACCAGCCTCCGCATTCAAAGGATCATCCTCCGCCATTTCCGCCAACTCTGACCTCTACCACGCGGAGGCTGAGCGTCAACTCGCAGACACTTCCTCCTACCTCTCCCTGGACCATGACCCCACCACTGAACATCAAGCCACTGTTTCCAGGACTGTCACTGACCTCATCTCCTCTGGGGATCTCCCTCCCACAGCTTCCAACCTGATAGTTGCCCAACCTCGGACGGCCCGCTTCTATCTCCTACCCAAAATCCACAAACAGAACTGCCCCGGTAGACCGATCGTCTCAGCTTGCTCCTGCCCCACAGAACTCATTTCTCGTTATCTTAACTCCCTTCTCTCTCCCCTTGTCCAGTCCCTTCCCACCTACATCCGTGATTCCTCTGACACCTTACGTCACATCAACAATTTCCAGTTCCCTGGCCCCTACCGCTTCCTCTTCACCATGGACGTCCAATCCCTCTACACCTCCATCCCCCACCAGGATGGTCTGAGGGCCCTTAGCTTCTTCCTCGAACAGAGGCCCGAACAATCCCCATCCACCACTACTCTCCTCCGTCTGGCTGAACTTGTTCTCACGCTGAACAATTTCTCCTTCAACTCCTCTCACTTCCTCCAAATAAAAGGTGTGGCTATGGGTACCCGCATGGGCCCCAGCTATGCCTGTCTCTTTATGGGGTATGTGGAACATTCCTTGTTGCAGTCCTACTCCGGCCCCCTTCCACAACTCTTTCTCCGGTACATCGATGATTACTTTGGTGCTGCTTCATGCTCTCGTCAGGACTTGGAAAAATTTATTAATTTTGCTTCCAATCTCCACCCCTCCATCATTTTCACGTGGTCCATCTCTGACACTTCCCTTCCCTTCCTTGACCTCTCTGTCTCAATCTCTGGTGATAGACTGTCCACCAATATCCATTACAAACCCACCGACACCCACAGCTATCTCGACTACAGCTCCTCACACCCCACTTCCTGTAAGGACTCCATCCCATTCTCTCAGTTCCTTCGCCTCCGTCGCATCTGTTCCGATGATGCTACATTCAAAAACAGTTCCTCTGACATGTCCTCCTTCTTCCTTAACCGAGGTTTTCCACCCACAGTCGTTGACAGGGCCCTCAACCGTGTCCGGCCCATCTCCCGCGCATCCGCCCTCACTCCTTCTCCTCCCTCCCAGAAACATGATAGGGTCCCCCTTGTCCTCACTTATCACCCCACCAGCCTCCGCATTCAAAGGATCATCCTCCGCCATTTCCGCCAACTCCAGCATGATGCCACTACCAAACACATCTTCCCTTCACCCCCCTTATCGGCATTCCGTAGGGATCGCTCCCTCCGGGACACCCTGGTCCACTCCTCCATCACCCCCTACTCCTCAACCCCCTCCTATGGCACAACCCCTTGCCCACGCAAAAGATGCAACACCTGCCCCTTCACTTCCTCTCTCCTCACCGTCCAAGGACCCAAACACTCCTTTCAAGTGAAGCAGCATTTCACTTGCATTTCCCCCAACTTAGTCTACTGCATTCGTTGCTCCCAATGTGGTCTCCTCTACATTGGAGAGACCAAACGTAAACTGGGCGACCGCTTTGCAGAACACCTGCGGTCTGTCCGCAAGAATGACCCAAACCTCCCTGTCGCTTGCCATTTTAACACTCCACCCTGCTCTCTTGCCCACATGTCTGTCCTTGGCTTGCTGCATTGTTCCAGTGAAGCCCAACGCAAACTGGAGGAACAACACCTCATCTTCCGACTAGGGACTTTACAGCCTTCCGGACTGAATATTGAATTCAACAACTTTAGGTCGTGAGTCCCCTCCCCCATCCCCACCCCCTTTCTGTTTCCCCCTTCTTTTTTTTCCCAATAAATTATAAAGATTTTCCTTTTCCCACCTATTTCCATTATATAAAATAAAAAAAAAACCCACTAGAGCTATACCTTGAGTGCCCTACCATCCATTCTTAATTAGCACATTCGTTTGGATAATATCACCAACTTTAACTTTAACACCTATGTGTTCTATTGTACTATTGTTGTTGACATCTTTTGATGATCTGCTTCTATCACTGCTTGTTTGTCGCTACAACCACACCAACCCCCTCCACCTCTCTGTCTCTCTATCTCTCCGCCCCCCACACACACACCTTAAACCAGCTTATATTTCAGCTCTTTCCTGGACTCGAACTCAAGTTCTGTCGAAGGGTCATGAGGACTCGAAACGTCAACTCTTTTCTTCTCCGCCGATGCTGCCAGACCTGCTGAGTTTTTCCAGGTAATTCTGTTTTTGTTTTGGATTTCCAGCATCCGCAGTTTTTTTGTTTTTATTTATGTCAATCAAAATTAACCCATCTAATCCTGTACTCCGGATTGGTGCTATTGAACTGTTTTATCTCATATTTAAAATCCATGTTTTGTGTGCCATATGTATGTGTTTGTTGTGTGTGTGTGTATATAGGGGTTTAAGAAGGGGTAGAGTTTGTTTTTGAGTTAGAAGTTAGCAATTCATATTTCTTTATTTTACCACTAGTTAAAGACAATTTGTTCAATATACAGTTATTTACTTATTAAGTTTACAAACCTGGTGCTTGTATTCTGTTAACCTAAATTAAACAGTTAGGTAGAATTGGGGCAATCTGATGGTTTGGTCAAACTTTTCACATTTCTCACGGCTTGGGGAACAGTGGGGCTTGGTATTACAGTGCGCTATCCCCAGTGAGTCGTGACACTGGAAGTTGCTGTTTGTTTATACTTTTGCATCTTTTTACTGTTTTTTCAGGATACTTTTCAGTGTTTTTTTCCCCCCTGTATGTGCATAAATATTTTATTGCCATTGTTTTTTTTCTTCATTCTTCATTCCTTGTGCAGCAGTCTGTGTTCTTATGTTCTCTCAAGCTGGAAGTACAGAGTTCACGGCACATAAAGTTTTACTCTGTTTACTGTCAGATGCAGGAAATGTTTCTCAGCAGTTGCGCATGGACAAGAAAATTCCTCTCTGTATCACTGGGCCTTGTATTTTTAGGAACAATGTCTAGCTTTAAGTTATTTATATTTTGTATTTGAGTGTTAAGAAAGGTGAAACCTGGCTTTAGTTTCATTTAGAGGTTTTTGTGAGCTGGGTGCAGGGAAGTCTGGGCCCTGTTTGTGTACAAGCATTTTTAATAAGATTTTACGACTCTTGAAATGAAGCGATGGACTACCATGGAGTTAGTGGTTTAGTGAAGTTAAAAAGTAGAAAAGCTATGCGTTGCCTAGTGACAGAGATTCCAAGACACGCAGAGACAGGGAACCTCAGAAGGGCGGTCAGTTAGTGTGTGCATATCAGAGAGTGCAAATTGAAGGTCCAATCTCGCTAATAAGAAATCCTACAAGCCTGCTGGGGAACTGAGTTTAGGGAACTCATGTGTTTGCCCTGAAGTTGAAGTAATAGTTAGCTTTGATTGTGCATTTTGGGTGTCTCAGGGAGAGGTACCAGATGATGAAAAGTATCTAGTGTCTGCTGGAAGAAAACTGTTTGAACCTGAGCTAACCCAAGCCAGAAACCTTGGTGTTGAGACAGTGGTAAATCTTCACTGGGGTTTTACGTCTATAGGGATTGTTGAGATAAAAGGAATAGCATGAGTTTGAATTATTTTCTGGTATCTGTATTGAACTCTTTCCAACATTTTTATCTAGTGTAATATTGTTCCTTTTTCTTGTTTAATAAACAATTCTTTGTGTTAATAGTATACTGGCAGACTCTTATGAATGTGTTCAGTAATTGACCTCCAAGGTTTCTAAAAAAAAAACAGTTGGGATCTACCATGCAGGGTTTCATTCTGGGATCTGACATATCCAGTATTAACATCAGCTGGGATCATAACAGTATTCACTGTATTTGCAAACTATACAAGGGAAAACATGAATTGGATTGGAGCACTAAAGATGTTCAAATAACAGCAAACCCACTGCTGCTTGTTAATTACCACCCTCAGAAAGGAATGTAACTCAATACTCAGTCTGGAAAGTTCAAGCAGAAAGTAAAGATATCACTCTTATTTTTCGTGTAGTTTATTTTTGGCTCCCTAACCTGGAGCTGGCATTCTTTGCGTAGGCTCCTTAAATACCTATTCCACATATTTTTGATCCACAACTTCATTCCATCCTCATCCATCCAACTGTTGTCATGGACATGCACAAAAACTCCTGCAGGGAACTTGATTTTTGGCATGGGTTTATGTTTGAAAATGCAATACTGAAAGCTTTAATTTTCGTTGGCCATGCAGGCTAGTACCATATGAATCATGTCTTCTCATGTCTGTGGCTTTTACTAGAACTGTTTTTAAACATTTCCACTCCACAGTTCAATTGCTGGCATATCGAAATTCATGGGAGTTTCATCCATGTTGTCAATGTGGCATAATGGGTATTTTTGCCACTATCTGATGAAGAATCACTGAAAACTGATAATTTTGGCATCAAAGTGTTTTGGTAGTCACTGAGAAGTCTTGGTCTTCTGCCACAGCACAACATTTTCATTCCATAAAGTGGCTACACTAACTAGCTGTTGGTCGAAAATCTTTTCTGTGCTTAAGGTTTGGTTTGGTCCACTTAAGTGCCAATATACACATTGCATTTCTGGTGACAAGACTATTTTTGAGGACCCATTCCAACACATGTTGATCAAGATCCCTGTTGTCATGGCGTATTTGGTCTTGGGCACCTTCTTCAGGACTGATTCCTCCTCCTGCCATTCTCAGACCAGTTTTTCACTAACACCAATCCCCTGCTGCAGCACAGTTATTTGACGAGTTGGCATATGTTACGAATTTTAGATTGAAACCAGCTTCATACTTCATTTGTTTTGTCGGAAGACTCATTTCTCTTCCTTCGCCATGCATGGTCTGCTCTGTGTGTGCGTGTCTTAACTCCCTCACAATATAGCCTGCATCACCTACTTGATCCCTTGCGCGCAGTTATGAGGTACCAGTAAGTAAAACATGCATTTGTTGGGAAGATTTGAAACTGATTACTACTGCAAGTGTAACATGTTGTAGCTAAAAAGGGGTGAGAGGGGTGGGGGATGGTGGTGGTCAACTTTTGTACACTGAGTATATCCAAAAACATGATTTTTGGGGCCGCTAAAATGGGGTCGTCTTATACACCATGTCAACTGATGTACCACAATCTATGGTAAATATTTCTTATTGTAATGGAAGATAGTGCACTAAAGTTGGGATGCTTTTTATTTAGTAATTCGGTTTCTAGTTGCTTCCTTCGAAAAGTAATCTTTAAAAGCAATACATGTAATAAATCGGAATTGTTTGATACACTGTTCCAGGAATGTGTAACAGATTAAAGTAGTTGAGCCTTGCTTCCCACAACTCTCTCTTGTTGAATAATCTGACATATTTATCACAGCTTGATTTTTCTGGATGAACACTGCTTCTATAAAGTATGTCAAATTTAGCTTAAAATGGAATAACTTGGTGTGAAGTGCTTAGTGATTAAATGCAAACTATTTAAAAATAATTTTTTGTTAAGACTTGGAAATTAGGAAACAACACTGAATTAGGCAAATGGCCCTTCTTTGAAAAACTTACCATGGATAAACAGTATTGTCCTTGATCTATTGACCCTAAAAGCTTGCTTTTGCCCTTTGAATGTGTCTGCCAGAAAGCTTCCACGAAAACCTTTTGTTGCTAATTTGCAGCCTTTTAGAAAGCTTTGCTGTTGTATCACACGATGTAAAATGGTCTTTGTTGATTAGAAGTTTTCAGAAAATTAGGCATTCCCACACGAAGAATATCTAACTGCAGTCACGATTGGGTTAACAGGATTTTAAGAGCTTTGAGCGTTGAAAAGAGGAAGATACAAAGAGGACCTGGCCGTATAGTCAGTATAATCCTTTTTTCTGCTGTATGTGCTCAGGCCTGACAGCCCATAACAAAATAAATTGAATTGGAAATGATGGGAGCTGAAGGCTGTTCCTTGGAATTGCATGTCATGGCCCCATAGTCCGTGTCGGGCTCTGTTTGATGGTCATTATCCTACCTGACATATAGGGGAAAGGTTTGGAGAAGGGAAGTCATTACGTAATCTTGGCTAGCGACAGATCAAAAGCATCCATTGATCAAACAAGGCAAAGGACTTTGGAGGAAGCTTTTCTTTCTTGCCTCAACATCTGGCTGATTACTGAAGGGAACAAGGCCTCAAACATTAGATTATGTTGATGTACTTTGATGCACAGTCCATGTCAAGTGGAGCAAGGATGCAAACTGTGACTGGGTGGTTTCAGAGCTGCTATAACTCAACAGGAAGTTACATTAAGGGCTTTGAGTTTCAAAGTACTTTGTTCCTCACAGTCAGCATGATGCTAAAATGCATTATCTCCTGTGGGTATATCTAAAAGAAGTATTAATAAATCTTATCTATTAATGTTTTGAAAAGCCACTGTATCTGAATTTTCATTTGGGCATGAGCAAGGTCAGTGAGAACTTCCAGTTTCAGCTTCTTTTAATCAAATTTTGAAAACAGGGCAAAGTTTTCTCTTAAATATTTTTTAAAATACTCTTTTGTATTTATTTTTGGTTGGTAGATTTTCTTTGTTGTAGTATGTTGGAATTCACAGTAATGCATTGAAAACCTTTAGAACAATGGAGTGCAGGCATGAACATTTTGGATGTTATATGGAGGCACTTGGATGACATGTTACAACTAGTTACAAAAATTGCAAATAGACATCTGAAGTATTTGTGGAAGTTGATCTTATAGTTTAGAAAAAATGCATGTGAAGTATGTATATTTTTAAGTATAAAGGAGGGTTTGGTTACCATATAAAATACTGACAGTTGGATTGCTCATTCAAACTGCCTTAATTTGGATTATAAATTTTGATACTTTGTGGTTGAATTTGGAGAAAATGCAGAAATTAATAACATTTTGTAGCACCAATTTGAACACACCTAAAGTGGTTTCTTGTTTGTTATTGGTCTTAACTTGCAGGAAAATTAATTCTATTTCATATATTGCACTATTATGGTTGTACAGAGATGTGCTGAAGTTCATAACTAGCTCCATATTTTAAACTACAATTCTACTAGGAGATTCAAATTTACCTGAAAGCCTTTGTCTTCAGTGGAAAACTATGAAGATTAGCATTATGGGATTGCACTGTGCTGAACTGAGAATTGTTTAATAATTGTATTATTTTTCATTCACCTTGTAATGTTTGTTGCACAGGATTTACCATTGATTAGCTGCTGCTGGTTACTCATGTACCTGCGACAATCAGATCACGACCACTGATCATAGGTGAATGCTGTCACATAGACATTAGGAACGAGGTGCGCATTGATCGTTCATAATGGCCTACAAAAGAAAACAGAATAAAGCTCTTGTACATAAATAATAAAAGTAGCAAATAAGATGTAATCTAACTTGCAGTTCCAGTCTCAGTCTCATTTTCAATTCAGGATATAATCTGAGCTATCTGATTCAGGCCATCACTGCTTGATAGTTACCTGCAAGTATCAATTTTTATGTTGAATTTTAAGATATCTTATTTGACTAACAATAAAAAAAGTTCAACCTTTTATTTGAAAATGAAATGTAATTTTCCAGGAAAGTATACAATTAATGTTATTCCACTATATTATTAAAATGATTGTGGGAATGTTGGCTTATAACTTCTTTGTACCTGATTGCAAATGTTAGTTTGCATTTCATAATTTTTTTCAGATACCTGTCAGTAGTTGTAGCCATTCAGAAGCAATTGGTAAATTACTGAAGTCATTCATGTTTCTTTTAAATAATACAAAGACTTGGTATGCCTTTGAGAGCTATCTGTTTTCTGTCACAGAATTTATTGAACCTATCTACTGGCTACTATATATATGACCAAATAGAATTAGAGAATTAAGTGCAACTGTAAAACTTTTTTTAGAAAAAATGTTGAGTGCATTAAAAGTTTGTAATCATAGACTGAATACAGAAATGTATTGAAACTCAGTTGTTGATTTTAAAAAGAAGCTCAATGGTTTAATCAAATGTAATATTCACTTTGAGAACATATGTTGAAAGTGAACAGCTGTTCTTTAGTACCTGAGGGTATGTTATGGTGCTGGATGTGACTGTTAGCCAACAGCACATTGTTTTGACTCTGAATGACAGATTTAGCATCTTGTGCTAATATTTATGCAAATGATAATTTTAAACATCATAATCAGAAGAGTGGTTACTATTGCACCAGTGAAATGTTATTGCTCTCTGGGCTCTGAATTAGTGTGCATTAGTTGGAGTTTCAACTTTGAGCTTTTAGTTAAGTTCCCAGATGGATCAGATAGTACTTGTTGACAAAACATCTTTGTTCATTGGTCACTGCTGCTTTGAGTAAAGTTATACTCAAAAGTTTGTAATTTTTTTATACATCTGTTTCTAGTTATTTGCAATTATGTCATCTTTTTAATTTTCCAGAATATTATATAATTAGTTTTGTTCTACAATGTCAATTATAGCAGTGTGAAAAAAGGTCCGTGAATTTCTGTAATTTTTTTGATTTATTTTATCAGTTACATTTGAGATAAAAGTTAGAATGGTGGGATTAAAGGTGAAATCTCTGCTGCGGGAAAATTGTGCACATTAGTTGATCTGATTTGGTTGCATATACAGAAAAAGAAATAAAAATAAGAAATTAAATCCGATCAGACACACTTAAGAAACATTGAAAGTGCAGAATGTAAAGTTAGTTTTTTTAAAAATTAGGAAACATCACAATATGGTAAAAAAGCAAAAGAAACAAAACATTGAAAGGCAATTTATTAAGATAAGTAACATGGCTGGTTTCCAAATTTAAAACATTTTTTTATCAATATTGTATGTGAGTGCAGTTTTGGCCCTATAGCCAGTGTGGTGTTGTAATTTGGTCTGAAAATCTGAGACATTGTAATGAAGTTTTTGTTAGGTTTGAGAGATGGTTATTTTGTAATATTTTCCAATAATGAGTATTACTGAGAGAGTTATATGAGCTGAGGTCATTTATTACAGCGGTACTTTGAGCCCCATTAATACTCCAGGATTGGGTACTTCTGACAGAATCAGATAAATGGATGCCCAGAATTTCTGAAAGGAGTGAAAAACATTTTAAAAGGTCTTAATTCTTGTAATATCAAGACAAAGCATATTGTTTTCATTATATAAATGACTAGTCCATTGATATTAAGGTGTTTTGCTGTTTGTGTAAAAGCATTATTCTTATTAATGCATGTATTTATCTCTGGAGCTGATGCACGAAAATAAAATAGTCAAGACAGATTTACAGCATGGTTATATTTTCTAAATCTGTGCATAAATTGCAAAGCATTTGGTTGAAT
Organism: Carcharodon carcharias; assembly: GCF_017639515.1. NCBI lineage: Eukaryota > Metazoa > Chordata > Chondrichthyes > Lamniformes > Lamnidae > Carcharodon > Carcharodon carcharias. Next base: position 124,723,258 of record NC_054470.1, read on the forward strand.
GTGAATCGACAACCAAAACATCACTGTTGTTTATTTAAACTCTTTGCAATTGCATTGCTTTATTTTTATGTTCTGTAAAGAAATTGCCCAGTCACAATTCCATTCTTTTGTGTTTTTACTTGTACTAATCAGGCATAATTTTAGAATTTCTAGATCATTAGAATTTATATGTTTCCTTTAGACTGAGTGCCCTTTCCCAGTCCATTTTTTTTGCATATTGTGTCTGTTGTTTATTCATCACCACTCCCTTTGCAGCCATGCATATGTGATGCAGCATCAATGATGTTTGATATCTGTTTGAGAGAATATGCTAATGAGTAAACAGCCAGGATGTAAACCATGTGACCAGCAGACATTGCTTAGAGTAGCTTTCAGTTTACCTCGCAGCATGTGGTAAGGAGTTGCAGTTGTACTTTCATGTTAACAATAGCTGTTGAATCTTTATAGTAAACCTGTCTGCTGAGCAATCCTACATTATGTTCAAATAAACTTAATGTATGTTTAGTTTACTAGTCCAGCTACCTGAGATTGATAAGTTTGTATTAAGCAAGCATAGAAATACAACAAATAACACCAGTCATCCTGCTTTGTTTGCATGAGATGATAAAAATTGTGTACTGCTTATCACATTTCTTGCCCATTTTGGAATTAAGCTTGAACCCTTTAATAGCGTGTTAACAAAAGGCTCAGCAAAACCCATCGTATAAAAAAAAATCTGTTGTAGCTGTTAGCATATCAAATAAAGTAAATAAGAAAAAAAGTTTTTAATCTTCATTTTTATGAAATGGACTTTGTTTCCACTCCTTTGTGGTTGAATGTCCAAACATATTGGATTTGAAGCTCTTTCAAAAGAAAATTGGATGGGCACTTGAAGGAAATAAACCTGCAGGGCTTTGAGGATCAAGTGGGCGAGAGGGACTGACTGGATTGCTCTGCAGAAAGCCAGCATTGTCTTGATGGTCTGATTGACCTTCTCCTGTGCTATAAATCACTATGTACTTTTTGGTAAACTGACTCCAGATTTATATTACAAAGCAATAAATCATGGAGAATATGGGGGAAATGTTAACAGCTATTACAACTTAAATGCAAAAGTCAGGATGCTGAACTGTGTACCTTTGTTGCAAATCCATTTGAAATTTACTAATTCAACATAGAGCAGGGATCAAATCTGTAGCTTCCCTGTCTGCAGGGTTCAACTGACCATGGCCTGAATTGGCTAAGCAATTGGGTAACATGAAGGGAGTGTTACTCTGTTTTTCTGTCAATTATTATTTCTCATACACCCTTATTGTGTTAGCTGCGTATGTGTACAGTTCTGTTAAATACCTGAGTGTTTCCCCATAATATCAGTCTATCTTAGAAGTCTTCTGGTTTGTCAACGCTCCAGCCAGTATCTTACACTCCTTATTTTCTCCATTATACTTATGGTGATCTTTCCCACTCAATTATGCAGAAGTGGTTTGGCATGAGAAAGTGAACATCCTGACAGTACTATTGGACTTTGTATTTGACAGTTTGAAACTTTAATTGTACTCTTGTTCTTTGTCTTTTATGTGTGCATTTCAGTTTTAAGAAATTAGCTCCTTTTAATTTAAACAGAGAACTTTTATATGGAAAGCCAAGTATTGAAAGTTTCAATCCATTTTGGTTACTTTGTTAAACAGCAAAATACTGTTGGAAATTTGAAATAAAAAGTTGTGCACTTGCTTGTGAAGGTAGGGCATGTTGGGGATGAATGAACAGAGGATCATGTTGTTGGAGAGGGAATGGTCATTTGTAATGCAGAAAGGGGAAGAATGTGTGTTTGGTAACGACATACTGGAGACAGTGGAATTGGTGGATGATGATATGTTGCATAAGGGGGCTGGTGAGGTTTAAGTTGAGAACGAGGGGGTGTCCCTACATGTGAGAGGGAAAAGGGCAGACATGGTCGAGGACCTTGTTAAACATAAAGAATGAAAAGAAAACTGCTGGAAACACTCAGCAGGTCAGGCAACATCAGTGGATATTTTCTTTTTGTTCCCCCACTGTCAGGCTTTCAAAGTTGTCTTTTCTTTTGTCATAGCGTGCATGTCAGTTTACAATTGGAGAGATGTACTTAATTGAGTTTGAACATCATCCATGACCACGATTTGAAGTCTTTAGGTTGCAAGCCCCATAGATTTTTTTGAAGATCCCAGTTTTGTAGTTGTGGGCGCAGATGTTAGCACACATGCTAAAGGGATAATTGAGCATTACTTGTTTTCTCCTTGGTCAAGCAAGCCTATCTGGAAGTAACATTGAGAGACTTTTTTTTTTTAAACAGTTCTGCAAAGCTGACACTAGATGGCAGATACAGAAATAATTACAAACCACGAAGAGATAATGGCACATTTAATAGCTCATTTGCCAGCTACTTTAACTCTGATTGCATCTTTGTTCAGTATTCATGGCTTGTACTTATGAAGTATCTTCATGGATTCCTGCAATTTAAGATTTTGGCATGTGCTGTGCTGGAACATTGATAAATCAGATTAACACGGGCACGCATTTAAAATCTAGCCGATGGTTCTGTTTTAAGTTGCTGCTAAAAAGCAAGATGGCTGTTTTTATTAGTAGTGTGATGTACATAAGTCAGGAAATATTTTACGCTTGTATTAAAAGTGTTAAACTTGTATTGAACCTTTGTTAGATCACACTTTCTGTACCGTGCAGAGTTCTGGTCTGCATATTACAAAATGGTATTGAGGCACTGAAGAAAATGCAAACCACATTTAAGATTGATAAAAGCAAAATCTTGTCTTCCTCTCCACAGATGCTGTCAGACCTGCTGAGTTTTTCCAGCTATTTTTGTTTTTGTTAAAAGATTGATACCAGAACTGCGAGGCTAGAATCTGGAAAACAGTTGTGGGTCTTTGTAGTAGAAAAGGGAAAGTTAAGGCTTGATCGAATGGAGGTCTTTAAGATAATGGAAGGATTTGATAAGGCAGACATAGAGATGTTTTCATTTGGGGAAGTCCTAAACTTGGGGTCATTGATATAAAATAGTCACCTATAAATTCAATAAGGAATTCAGGAGAAAATTCTTCACCCAGAAAATGGTTAGAATGTGGAACCTGCTACTGCATGAGAATGCTTGAGCAGAAATAGCATAAATGCAGTCAAGGGGAAACTATAAGTATATAATAGGGAAATAACTAGAAGGGTATGTTGATAGGGTTAGGTGAAATAGGATGAGAGGAGCTTGTGTGGAGCCAGGCTGTGAATGGCTCATTTCTGTGTTGGATGTACAATTATCACAGCTTATCGAGTACAATACAGTGATGCGATGTTCTGATGTAGCAAACGGAAAAATTGTATACCAGAGCTAAAATATAACTGTTCTTATTTGTCCATTTTTGAATTAAGTCAACCTTTCAGAATCTTATCTTGCATCTGTATTTAGGCCATCCTCCTTTCACCATGGATATTGCCCTAAATAGAATTGGATAGTATGCTTGAAATCTAATGCTATTTGCAAGTTAACATTAGAATGGCTATGTTTTGAAATTGGGGCCCACTGACATGACATAAAAATGCCGTTTGTCAGATCCCAATATCCAGTGCTGTTCTATCTGAATAGAAGAGAGACATCATTCTTTTTTGCCTGACAGAAGATGTTAATTAAAACGTATTTATGACTGTCAAAGGTTCTGGTCTCACAACAGTTTGGTGGCATAAACAGACAAAAATGCAGATCTTCAAAGTGTTGGTCATTAGGAGAATGATCTCTCATCTTGGTTTTAAAACTGTCACATGCTTTGGTGCATCTAATTCTTAAATATAAACACAATTTCATCAGTGCTGATAAAATTTAATAATTTATTTCACTCTTGCTGATAATAAATGTAATTTGTCATGTTTCCCTGATATGGTGAGAGAGGAGTTTTGTGAAGGATACATGTTGTGCCATGGGAGGTTCATTATATCATTGTTATGATCCCAGCTGAGGTTACCCCTGGACAAGCCTGACCCCAGAGTGCCACCCAGCTTGATAGATCCTAACTTTGTTTGTGTAGATATGTGGAGAGTTGCTACTGAACAGAGGCACAGGGGTCAACTGATGATCTTTTAACAGAAGAATAAAACATTTATTCAACAGGAAAAGATTAACTATACTACAATACTCCTTTACCCACAACTATACCTTTACAGATGTATACAGATTTATAAGGATAACACAAGTTACAAAAGCTGTTTTAGGCTTTCATATTCACATTAATACCCAGTCCATGTCAGTCAGACACACCACAGTGTGAAACCAAATAACAGATGCCACCTGAATCACATACTATGGATATCTCCTCAACTCACCCAGACGTTTGTCACACTGTGAGCCAACCAGTCTTACTGAATCCCATTATTTACATGAGTGTTTCCAATCTCCACTCTCCAAGACCTCACCTTGGAATCTTCTCCCAAACTGACATTTTCTCTCAGATACCTTCCACAAGGGTTCACCTCCAGGGTTTCGAACTCTCCTTTTGATGTTCCTCTTCCCTGGGTCACCACATGCATTCAAGCTGTCTTCCATGCCAACTCAGCCTTAGCAGTATACCATTGCTTCACATGCCCATAGCAAAAAATTACAGACCTTCAATTGTCTCTTTGAACCTTCTTGCAAGCTGTCCTCACTTTAAATCTGAAGCTTGAGGCCTTTCTCTCTGCCGCTCACTCTTAACAGGACCTTTTTCCCAGGTTCTGTCCTTCCTTTGACCACAAGGTATTCTTTGGACTTTCCCCACTTCCACTACCTTGGATTTTTTGGTGTTTTTCTTCACTTAGGACCTTTCTGCTCTTGTGGGAAATCTGCGGTTACCTCTCCCAGTGTCCAGTGTCTCCCGGGTCCTGGCTTCAACTGAACCTAAAACTGTTGTTTCTTTAGTTGTGTGTGTATGTCTGGCCCCCCTGTTGCAAGGCAACAGCACTATTCTTTCTACTCTTGTGCATTTACTTTTAGCTTATAGCAGTCGTAAACTCCTTGTTAGAAATGCAAGCAGCCTTTTAAAGTGAAACTAAAACTCCAGTTGGCCTTTCTAAACACACAGATACAGAAATACAAATCAAACTTAAACTTTAAAGCTAAAACTCATTCCTAACACCCACAAATACAAATGTAACATACTTAAACTATCTCTATTTCCTAACAATCGTGCACTGTGCTCACCTTAAAATTTATCAATTAGAAAGCCCTACCTGAATTGAACTCAGCATTGTTGGCAGAATCTTGTGGAGGCAAAAAGGGTCATGACTGCTGGCTGGTTGAACCAGCGAGATCTCCATGTTGCCTCCTTTTGAGAAGGTCTGGTGCATCTTGAGCCACTCAAGCACTCACCAGACCAGTGCAGGGCCTTCCATGAGATCAAGGACCCTGGGGGAAGAGGTCCCACTTGCTGAGAGCTGCTAGCCAATCAGAGGCCAGCAGCTCTTCTGTACTCAGCAGTGCTACTGGGAATGCGGTGGCTGTTGCTGGTACTATACCCACCCAAGGGCTAAGATCAAGGAGGGACCTCGACACAGGTGAGTGATAGCAGGAAGGGGGTTGAGGGGTGGGGTCACAAGAGATGGGGGTTAGCTTTGGCAGCAAGGGTGGGGCTTGCCTTTCAGCAGGCTTCCTGATATCAGATCTCCTGAATCCTTTGAATGAGGAATGTTTTGGGAGCCTGCAAGCAGAGATGCCAGGGTTTGCTAATTGTGCTCCCCGCATGGTGAGCCCCCACCTGCTGCTGGAGTAAAATCAACAGCAGTGGGATGAACCCCTTAAGTGGGCACTTATTTCCCACTTAAGGGCCCCAAATGATGATGGGGCAGAAAGGCTGTCCATAGGCCTTCCTACCCCAGACTTAATTGGAATAGAGGCGGGTAGGTTGCAGGGTCCCCACAAGCCATCCACCCGCCCGATTAAATGCTACCCTCCACCAAACTCACTATGGGGGAGGCCAAAAGATTCTTCTCCATGTGAGGTATCGTTCATACCAACAGAATCTATTTACCTTTGTATTTCTAACAGTGTTTGGGTAGCTGAATTAACACAAATTTTAACCTCAAACTTTATGCTTTGAACAATGGCTCTGATATAGCTGCTACGTTTTCTTTCTTGAATGCATTACCAGCTTTCTATTATCACTTCATTTCATGGGACATAAAATTATTTCAGAGGTTGTATCGCCATGTGTATTTTATTTTTGTAAAAATGTTTTCATCTGGTGTGGATGTTGTTTTCTTTCCATTAAGACCTGCAAGGCTCACTACCAAGCTTTCCTTGCTCAACTGTCTATACCGCTGTCTGGACTGGTTAACTTGAATTTGTTAGAAAATTGATTTTGTACAGAATAAAATCTTGGTCATTCACAGTTAGCTTTTGCACAGTTGAAGAGGAGCAGTTTGAAGAACTCTACATAGCATTAGAGTGTTGGATGTACCGTAAGTTGATGTGACATCTGAGCAGTCTCTGTGCCAATGGCCTCATTGACAGATCAGGAAAAGTATTTGAGAGGAATTGACAGCCATTAGGGCTGTCTGAATGAGCCTGAGCATCTGGCCAGCTTATTAGTTTGTCAAGATTGCAGAATGCTTCAGTGAAAAAGATTTTGGAAATACAGTTATGAATGCCTTTGAACAAGGAATGTCCTGGGAGTCGGACATTTAACCCCTTGACCCTGTTCTGCCATTTAATGAGGTCATGGCTGATCTGTGAACTAACTCCATCCACCCACCTTTGCCTCATAACTCTTGATTAGCAAAAATCTAAGGAATTGTCAGTCTTAGATTTAAAGTCAACAATTGACTTAGCATCAACAATAGTTTGCAGAAGAGAGTTCCACGCTTCTCCCGCCCTCTGCATGGAGACTATTCCTCCTTGAATTAGACGTATGAACTAGGGAAATTATTTCTTTTTATCTTCCTTACCTGTTCCCTTTAAGACCTTAAACTTCAATCAAATCGCTCCTTAACCCCCTAATTTCAGGGAATACAGCCTTACTTATGTAGTCTCTCATTATGATATACCCTTTGGAGCTCTGGTATTGTTCTGGTAAAGCGAAGACCAATATATCCTTTTGAAGGTCTGGTGCCCAGAATTGATCGCAGTACTCCAAGTGTCGTCTCACCCCGGGTTTTGTATAGATGTAGCATAATTTCCACCCCTTGTATCCTAGCCCTTTAAATATAAAGGCCAGAATCCCAGTAGCCTTTTTGATGATTTTCTGTGCCTATCCATGGCATTTTGATGATCTTTGTCCATGGACTCTACTATTTTGGTTTTCCACCATATAGAAAGTATACTGTTCTGTCCTTTTTGGGTCCACAGTGGATAACCTTACATTTGCTTATGTTAAAATCCATTTGCCATAGTTTAGTGCATGTTAATCTATTAATACTTCTTTGTCATTTCATGCTTCCTTCTACACTGCTGCAACGTCATTATTTTTGTGTTATGGGTAAACATTGGATATTTGAACACTGGTTGGTAGAGAATGCAGCAGAGAACTGTTAACTGCCAATCTTTCGTTCAAATTCAAACCAGGCAGGTTGGTCAAGGCATTGCCATGGGAAATGAACCGGGAATAGCTGTCTCCCAAGCTTTTGTTTAGTTGGAAATTGAGCTATGTGTGGTCATGCTCCTTATGTCTGTAAAGGGAAGGGCTGGGAATGTGGCTTCTAGCATGTGTAAGTGAGCCACACTGCAAGCCTGACTAATAATCTTAAATTGGTTCTCAGTGCAATTCTGAGCACAATCAAGATTGTTTAGCAAGCATTGTTCCAATCATGGAATCACATATAATATTGGACACTATGTTTGTTTTGAGTTTTGCAAGTATGGGTTGGTTGGGTACACTCTGTAATTTGCCTGTTACGAACAGCTGAAGGGACCTGCTGTTTGATATGATTCGCCAGTTGTTGGGAGGTACGGCCTACATACTGGCATCACACCGGCACTGATATTCATATACTACATTACTCATTTGTGTGATAGGCAGAACATCTTTTTGGCTTGATGACAGCAGCCTGTTGCTACTGCATAGTAACAGCATGCGATGACAATTCACCTGTTGTTCAAATTTTTGGGACACCTTACCCTTCCAGGGTTATCTGAGATAGACTGGGCACTTTTCAGGGCTGAAAGTGGTGGCTTTGTGCACAAAAGCTTGGCAATTAATAGTTCACTGCTACATCCTCCATGACAAAGCCTCTACCAGAGTCCGCTTGCCAACCAATCAGCACTCTCTTCTCATGCAGTGTAAGTTATTGTCCCTTTACTGTTGGTTTATCTTGCAAGCTGTCCTGTGCAAGACGAAAAGCTTCAATAGCATGTCTCTTTTTTTCAGAAGTCCTCAAGATCTGTACTACCAAACAACTATATTTGGCTTTCTATCATATCATCTTAAGTCGTTAAAAATACAGTGCATAGCTGAGGCCCCAACAGAGATCCTTACAGGAATCACTCATCATACCCTGCCAATTCGAGTACCTCCCCATTATCCCAATCTCTGCCACCTTCTGCTCAGCCAATTTCCTAACCTGATTTATAATTTGCCTGCAATTTCTTGATCTTAAACTTTAGTTTGCAGTCCCTAATGAGGGGCATTGGTGAATGTCCTTTGGAAGTCCATGTAAAAAACATTCAGACTTGGATAAGAATGATCTGATTGGGCATAGTCAATATGGAGTTATGAATGGGAAATCATGTTTGATGAACCTGTTGGAGTCTTTTTGAGGATGTTACTAACAGAATTGATAAAGGAGAATCAGTGGATGTAGCATAAGTAAAGTCCTGCTGTTCGTGGGGTTACGTTGCCGCGAAGCCTTGCAAACAACAAAATCGCGAACAGTGAACTTGCTTTTCCATGGGGCTGAATTAGATAGGTTCCAGCCATGCGAGGGGAGCATTGGTTTGGACAGTTACTCTACGCAAAATTGTGGTGCAGTACCTGCGTCCGACAGACAGGGGAGCCTCTGCGCAATATATCAGTGAAGATTTCAAAACAAACACAGCCATTATTGCAGTGAGATTTGGACATTTCCATGTTAATCCCTTCGTTTGGGCTGCACTTTAGTTGCAACCATTCCGGTCTCTGCTCCATTATGCCTGTTGTCTCCCCAGAGAAAGAGGAGGGAGGGAGAAGAAACCACAGATGAGTGAACATTGCTCACATGATGTGCTATTTTCTGTGCAAAGCACGGGTAAGTGAAAACACAAACCAGGAAATTGCAAAAGGCAGGACTTTACTGTACTTGGATTTTCAGAAGGTTTTTGATAAAGTTGGCTTGCAAATTTAAAGGACATAGAAGGTAATATACTGGCATGGATTAAGGATTGGTTAACAGGCAGAAAACAAAAGTAGGAATAAATAGGTTATGCTCACATTGGCAAGCTGTGACTAGTGGGCTACCGCAAGGATCAGAACTTGGGCCCCAGCTGTTCACAATGTATATCAATGATTTGGATGTGGGGACTAACTGTAGTATTTCCAAGTTTGCGGATGACACAAAACTAGATGGAAATGTGTGTTGTGAGGAAGATGCAAAGCAGCTTCAAGGGGCTTTGGACAGACTTGGTGAGTGGGCAAGAACATGGCAGATGGAATTTAATGCGGAAGAATGTGAGGTTATCCATTTTGGTAGGAGGAACAGATGTGCAGAGTATTTCCTAAATGGTAAGAGATTAGAAAGTGTAGAAAAACAAAGGGACCTGGGTGTCCTCGTCAATAAGTCAATGAAGCCTAACATGCAGGTACAGCAAGCAACTAGGAAGGCTAATGGTATGTCAGCCTTTATCATGAGAAGATTTGAGTACAGGAGTAGCAAAGTCAATTGTATAGAACCCTGGTTAGACTGCACCTAGAGTACTGTGTGCAGTTTTGGTCAGCTTATTTCCATAGAGTGAGTGCAACAAAGGTTCACCAGACTTGTTCCCAGGATAGCGGATCTGTTCTATGAAGAGAGATTGGGGAAACTAGCCTGCATTCTCTAGAGTTTCGAAGAATGAGAGGTGATCTTATTGAAACCTACGAAATACTTAAAGGGATAGACAGGGTAGATGCAGGTAAGATATTTCTCCTCTTGTTGAGGAGTCACAAACCAGTGGGTGCAATTTCAAATTAAGGGAGATGCCACTTAGGACTGAAGTGACGAGAATTTTATTTGCTCAGACTGTTGTGAATCTTTGGAATTCTCTACTCCAGAGGGTCGTGGAGGCTCAGTCATTGAGTATGTATAAAGCAGAGATTGACAGATTTCTAAATACCAATAAGATAAAGGGATATGGGGATAGTGTGGGAAAGAAAGCATTGAAGTGGATGATTAGCCATGGTCATGTTGAATGGTGGAGCAGGCTCAATGGGCTGAATGGCTAATTCCTGCTCCTATGTGCCTACTCCACTGCCCACCCCTTCAGTCACATTGAAAAAAAATCAACCAGGCTGATCAGGCATGGCCTATCATTTCTAAAATCCATGCTCTCTTCCACTCCCCCTTCGCTTCCCCCTCTTATCACCCAAACACTTTCAAGCTGTTCATTCATGCTATCCTTAATCCAAACTACTAATTTCCTAATACCAGATGTTAGACTAGTTGCTCTTTATCTCCCTCTCATCTTTCTTAAATAATGGAGTGACACATGCAATTTTCCAGTCTGTAGGAATGATTCCTGCATCAAGAGAACTTCGGTAGATTTTACTTGGAGCATCTGCAAGGTTCTCACTTCCTTCCTCTAAAATCCAGGGATGGAAACCATCTGGTCATGGGAATTCATCACCCTTTTGTGTCCTTATTTTCTTCATTACTGTTATTTTTGCTTACCTTTGTTTTTGTAAGTCCCACATCCCTTATTCAATATTAGTTTCCTTGGAATATCCAGCGTGCTCTGCTGTAAATACTGATTCAAAGTAATTTTTCAATATGTCTGGCATTTCTTTATTTTCATGTACAATTTATTAGTTTTCCAGGAGCCCAGATTTCCCCTGACCTTTTTCCCTCTTTTTGTGCACGTTTCTTTTTGATTTTGATCTCCCTTGCAAATTTCTTTTCATAAAGGTAAAAAACTGTGGATGCTGGAAATCTGAAACAAAAACAAAAAATGCTGGAAAAACTCAGCAGGTCTGACAGCATCTGTGGAGAGAAAGACAGAGTTAACATTTCGAGTCTGTATGACTCTTCTTCAGAGCTCCCTTTTTGTAGCTCATCTGTTTGGCACCTTTTGCTGTTCTGTGTCTCCCCCAATTGCCAGGATCTGTACTTTTTGTTTGCACTTTTTGTATGTTCTTTCTTTTAATGTTGTCTCTTAGCTCTTTGGTTGTCCGTGGCTTTGTTTCAGGTAAGTAGAACTCTTGCTCCTTCAGGATATAACTGGTTTGATATCGCATTAAATTATTTTTGAATGGGCTCCCACTGATCTCCTGTTGTTGTACTCATTGATGGATTTGCCGAGTTTGCTGTGGGCAGTTTCTGTCTCAACCCATTGAAGTCAGCTGCAACTAATTCCAGATTGATGCATCATCAGTTCTCAGTGCAGCATTATCATTTACAAGGTGTTTTAGTATTGAACAACTTGATTGGAATAAGAAATACAACAAGAATGTGATCCGAGAGGTTTGTGAGAGATTACCATTGGCAGAAGGCTGCTTAAAGGAAAGTTTAAAAAATCAGTGGTGGGAGAGAGAAAAGCTTTTGGATACTGTGTCCTTTGACTTTTTTGTTCATAGCGGCTTGTGAAGTTCCAGCAAGCTGTATTAGTTTAATTTTAATGTGAGACATACAATGGGCTGATCATATTTTAATTTCACTAATTTTGATGATAAAACCAAGTTATTTGCAAAATGATTGAAATTGCTTTAGACTTATATTTTTTTACACAGCAATTGAAAACCATGATAGATTTTTTTTCTCTTGAATGTAATCATAGTAACAACGAGCAGCAAATTAGTAAAACAGTTAAATGATTTGGATCACAGCCATTAACACATAAATGTACTTTGTAATGGACCAGTGATCTTTATTGCAAGCTTTAATTTGCAATACAGGTGTATTTTCTGCTCTAGTTCTTTCATCTTAAGTTTCATCTAATTTCGTTCATATCACTTATGCTTTCAAGTCAGGAGGTCTTAGTATTTATTAACTGTGTGATCTCTGTAGAGACCAGTAACACATTCATTTGTTTAGAAACCAAAAAACCAGGCATTATCAAGCCACAAGGTTCACGGTTTTAGTCAAAAGAATTTTACCATCCAAAAGTCTAAGAACATGAATACCACTAACTACACTCTACCTTAAATAGTCAGTTATGTTAAAGATATTAAAAGTACAGTGAACACATACTAATACTTTAAAACAAACTTCTTAATTCAATTTTTCTTCTACCTCCATTTGATGTACATCTGCAATACTCAAGTCAGATACTTATCAGAAATTGGAAGCTTAACCACTTGGACAGGGCATGATTTCAAAGATTCATGTAAGGGCTGGTATTTCTGAGCTCTCTGTCTCTCTCTTACACCCTTTTGCACTCTCGGCCTCCCTTTCTCTTGCCTCCTGCCGGCCTCCCTCTCGCTCGCCCCCTGCTGGCCACCCTCTCGCTCACTCACTCTCAGACTCAGCTTGGCTAACCCTGGAGCCGAACTCTCTTCTGTGGCCTTCAGTTAACATGAGGTTTAAACTTTTTAAACCAGCACATCGATTTTTCAAACAAACTCTGCTGGAAAGAGATGTTCCTTGCCTTGCAGCCAGATTGTTCTAAAATCTAAAGCTTGACTTGAGACCAAAGCCACACCCATAGCCTGCTTACTCCTAGAATTAACTTCTCTTGTTATTCTGTTATCTCTGAAGCAGCCTGGTCACATGATCAGTTACTGGAAACAGGTAATTTACCAGAAATCTTCGCGAGAAACCTAGTTCTTAAAGGAACCACCCCGGTCTTAAACACTTTTTCCCTTCAAAAGTACATGGGCCATCACAGCTTCTGTTATAATGGTTTGAGTTGCTATCTAGATATCGCAAGAACACAGCATTACCAAAATTTGAAGAGGTATTAAGTAGAGTCCTTGTACCTGTCCAATGTTTGGGATCGATACTATTTGGAGCAGAGAGTTCTCCAAGTGATTCGACCAACAGTCCCTCCTCGCCAATACTTCCAAAGAAGTAGTCATTCAACTCATTGCGGAGCACACATGGCTGGAGTGTATATGCTTACATAACAGTTGCCGGACTGCAAAGCAGCTTGAAATGCTTTCAGATATCAGAAATATAATAAGCTGTTCCATAATTACTTGTTTTTTTCCGCGAGAAAGGTTATGACATGCTGCTGTGATATCTTTGCCAGCAGGAAGCAGCTATATATAAATCTGTGTTATAAATCTGTGCAAGAAAAAGATGAACCAAATATTCAAGCTCAATAACTAGATATGTTGCAAGATCTTGATAATTCATGCCCAGTAGTCCTGCTAAAGTGAATAAGACTTTTCAATTTGCATAGATTGTAAAATGTATATTTCCAAATCATGCTGTTTTAATTTCCTCCTTGTTCTTGTATGAAAATGTGAAAATATTAGAGTCATAGAGGTCTGCAGCACAGAAAAAGGCCCTTTGGCCCATCAAGTCTGCGCCAGTCAAACAAGTACCTAACTATTCTAATCCCATTTTCCAGCACTAGGCCCATAGCCTTGTATGCCACGGCATCGCAAGTGCACTTCCAACTACTACTTAAATGTTATGAGGGTTTCTGCCTCTACCACCCTTTCAGGCAGAGTGTTCCAGATTCCCACCACCCTCTGGGTGAAAAAATTCTTCCTCACGTCCCCTCTAAACCTCCTGCCCCTTATCTTAAATCCATGCTCCCTGGTTATTGATTCCTCCACCAAGGGGAAAAGTTCCTTCCTGTCTACCCTATCTATGCCCCTCATAATTTTATACACCTCAATCATGCCCCCCTTCAATCTCCTCTGCTGTAAGGAAAATAACCCCAGTCTATCCAATCTCTTCCCATAACGAAAATTTTCCAGCCCAGGCAATATCCTGGTAAATCTTTTCTGCATTCTCTCCAGTGCAATCACATCCTTCCTATAATGTGGATTCCAGAACTGTACGCAATACTCTAGCTGTGGCTTAACCAACGTTTTATACAGTTCCAGCATAACCTCCCTGCTCTTATACTCTATGCCTCGGCTAATAAAGGCAAGTATCCCATATGCCTTCTTAACCACCTTATCTACTTGTCCCACTTACTTAAGGGACCAGTGGACATGCACACCAAGGTCCTTCTGATCCTCGGTACTTCCAAGGATCCTGCCATTCGTCATGTATTCCCGTGTCTTGTTTGTCCTGCCCAAGTGCATCACCTCACACTTATCCGGATTAAATTCCGTTTGTCACTGATTAGCCCATCTGACCAGCCCGTCTATATCCTCCTGTAATCTAAGGTTATCCTCCTCACTATTTACCACCCCGCCAATTTTCGTGTCATCCGCAAACTTACTGATCAACCCTCCTACATTCAAGTCTAAATTGTTTATATACACCACAAACAGCAAGGGACCCAACACTGATCCCTGTGGAACCTCACTGGACACAGGCATTCAGTCACAAGTACAGCCCTTGACCATCACCCTCTGCTTCCTGCCACTCAGCCAGTTCTGGATCCAATTTGCCAAATTGCCTTGGATCCCATGGGCTCTTACCTTCATTATCAGTCTCCCAATTGGGATTTCATTTCCATCAACAGTTTGAAGGAAACTGTAAGCCTGACATGTCAAGTTTTTCTCCTATTCCCTATCTAGAGATAAAAATCACAGAAATGAAACTCATTTTGTGTGAGGTAGCAAGTTTAAGGCTATTTCCTGTCTTCTGTATAGACTCGTGTTTCAGACTTACACAATCTGCAAGTAGTTGCTCCACTGGAGTCAGCCATGGGCTTTATTAGAATGATTCCATTGGGAAAATGTGGATAATTTTCCTGGTGTTTTATCCAGCTGTTTCCACCATAAAAACAATCTGTCATGCTTTTTATGAATATAGTCATAAACTGGACCTGCACCTCATGTCAGTTCAGTGGCTCTCCTGGTGGTGTGAAATGGCAGCTTTATATGAAAGGGAGGAAATTGCTTTCAACTTAACTTCTCTTGTACATGGTTTGGGCTGCAATTTTAACAATGGGATTGGATGGGGTTGGGATGGTGCAGGGTGGTGTGTGGAGTGATGGTGGTGCCTGCAGGGGCAGGACCTCTCATTTAAAGTATTTTCTCCCCCCCTACAGCTTAAGTTTCTATCTGTTAATTCTATACACATGATATTTTTAAACCAATATTTCTGCACATTCATGTCTTTAATAGCCTGTTCTTTTGCTTGTTTTTCCTAGATTTTGATTTTGCTGTCCATGCATTCATCATCAGCCCTGAAAACTTCCATCTGTTAATTGCTTACTTCTGCACTTGAACCTAGCTAGCAAAACACTTTTCTATTATATTTACAACACACCACTTTACAACTATAAAACTTTCTCCCCCAAATAAATTGTTTCTTTTACTTCAAATATTCTTCATAGTTACTCCATTTGCATGTATAAAATATAAAAAATAATTATACATCTGAGGATGTCATGTGTCACCTGCAGCTGAGTGGGTATCACTGTTACTTCTGAGTCAGATGTATGTGGATTCAAACCCCATTCTAAAGATTTGAGCACAAAAATTCTAGGCTGACACTCCAGTGCAGCGCTGAAGGAGAACTGCACTGTCAGAGGTGCCATCTTTCGGATGCCCCACCTGCCCCTTCGAGTGGATGTTAAAGATCCCAAGGCACTATTTGAGGAGAGCATGGGAGTTCCTCCCAGTGCATTGACCAGTGTTTATCCCACAGTCTGCATCACTTAAAAAAAAAAAATCTGGTCATTATCACATTGTAGTTTTGTGGGAGCTTGCTGTGTGTAAATTGGCGGTCATTTTTCCCATATTACAACAGTGACTACAGTTCAAGAGTTCTTCGTTGGCTGTAAAATTCTTTGGCACATCCTGAGGTTGTGAAAGACGCTATATACATTCGAGGCTTTCTTCCTTTCTGCTCTGGTTGAAGACATACAAGTATAGTGAACAGAGTATGAGTCATAGCAGATTTGCCACATCAGAAGAATTTGTACAGCAAAGAGGAATATCAGATCATAGAATGATACAGCACAGAAGGAGATCATCAGCTCATTGTGCTAATCCCACTCCCCTGTTCTCTCTCTATAGTCCTACAGCTTTTTTCCCTTCAAGTATTTATCCAGTTTCTTTTTGCAAGTTACCGTTGAATCCAATTGTACCACCCCCCCTAAAAAAAACAAAATGTAGGCAGAACATTCTTGATCATCATAAGAGTTAAGTACAGCAGATGTTGGAAATATGAAATAAAAACAAAAAATGCTGACAATACCTTGGAGGTCAGGCAGCATCTGTGCAGAGAAAACACTTAACCTTTCGGCTCAATGACCTTTTGGAAGAACTAGGAGCATTTAGAGATGTAACGGTTTTTAAGCAAGGCAGAGAAAGTGGGGGAGGAAGGAACAAAAAGGACAGTGTGTGATAAAGTGCAAAGCAGGACAGATTAAATGACAAAAAGGATGACTGTGTAAGACAAAAAGAAATGGTCATGGGACAAGTAAAGAAACAAAAATGTGTCTAAAGGTGGTGTAAATGAGAAAGCAGAATCATCATCAACAGTTGTCATCCAAAAAAAATAAATGGCAGCAGGGTTTATGATCTGAAATTGTTGAACTGAAATGTTGAGTCATGAAAACTGTTAGGTGTCCAGTCGAAAGATGAGGTGATCTTACAATGAGCTTCATCGGAACAATGTGGGAGTGCAGCACTAACTGAAGTGGCACTTGAATCTTCTGACTCAGAGGTGAGTGTGCTACCACTGAACCCTGGCTGACATCCTGTTGAATGTCTCTGTTATTCCTTCCTTGGCAGCATTCTCTTCAGCAAAGACAGATGCAGAGTACTAATTTAGTATCTCAACCATGCTGTCTGCTTTCATAAGACTTCCTTTCTGGTCCCTAATGGCCCCCACCCTTTGACTCCCATTTTAGTATTTATCTGTTTATGGAAAACTTTAAGTCTCCTTTCATATTGGCTAGGTGGATGGTTAGCTTGGTTGGCTGGATAGCTCGCATGTGGTTCTGAATAATACCAACAGTGGGGGTTCAATTCCCCTTTCGGCTGAAGTAGACTTGTGATTTGCCTCCTCACTCTGCCTCTGAAAATGGAAGGCAATGGCAAAGCATCACTGACAAAAACTGTCAAGAAAATGGATCAGGATGAAACACTGCAGACAATTAGCCAAGGAGCTGCCTTCAGGCAGAGCCCACATGACATTATATTGACTGCTAATCTATTCTCATCATCTCCCTTTGCCCCATCTTATTTCCTTTTCCAGTTTCGCTTTGTACTTTCTGTATTCAGCTTGATTCTCTATTGAATTATGAACCTGACATTTATCATAAACCTTTTTTGTTCCATTTTATCCTCTATATCCTCAGTCATCCAGTGAGCTCTAGCTTTGATGCCCTTTCTTCACCCCTTGTGGGCATGTGCCTTGTCTGTACCTGAACTTTTTCCTTTTTGAAGGCCTCCCATAGCTCAATTGCTGTTTTGCCTGCCCATCTTTGATTTCAATCCAACTGGGTCAGATGCCTTTTCAACTCACCGAAATTAGCCACCTGCGGTTGAGTATTTTTGTACTTAATTTTTTCCTTGCCCTTCCCATAACTACTCTAAACCTAATGTTGGTAATAAAGAAACATCTATCACATTCTACCACATTTTTTCTTTGCAGTATTTCAGCAACATTGAATCAGTCATTGACGAACTGTTTGACTCAAAGCAATTACTTGATGCACACCCTTTATTGTAGATACATTCATTAACAATGCCCAGTGTTTGAGCTTGTTATCTTTGTTAGGCAGTGAAAAAAACTTTAAATGTGCATTTGTTCTTTCACTCGTCAATAATCTTAACATTTTCTTGGTGCTAGGATTGTTAGAATTACTCCATCTAATTGGATAACATATTGGCTATGGGAATATTATCTGAGAAACTGAAGAATATTGTAAATTCCATCAAGTCTTAATACTTAACTTTAGAGAAAGCACATTTTGTTCGTTTATTTTAAACTTTGAACTCAGCATTAAAATCCCCCTTACGAAATGCAATGTGATCAGCTCTGTTGAATTATTCAGGTAAGTATTACTCAGCCTAAAGAACTGAAGGGCCTCGGATTGATTTCTGATGTGTGCTCTCTGAACAGAAATTGATATCAGTACCATTGGGCTAGGTCTGACAATGTGGCCCCTCCTATTTGCTATCCAGGACCATATGCATATCAACTGAGATCAGGATCTGGCTTGACCTCAACTGTGAAAACCTCTATGATTCAAAGCCAAAGACTTGCTTTAACTACAGGAGGATACTTAGTGCTTAGGACCTATACCTCAATAATTAGCCAGCTCTTTGACAAGTGGTGAAAATTGGCAGAAAAAACAAACATGAATCATGGGCAGTTATTGAAATGTGTTGATCTAGTTTCTGAAAACAGATTTGTCTAACTGGGTGCATGATAATTAAGGAAACACTGATGTGATTAGAAAAGACAATGAATTGACAGAAAAAAGAATGCAGCAACAGCTCTGTATAAAGGGCCTTAACTATATCTTGTCAGGAAGATATAATAATTTTCATGGTGTTCTTGAAATTTATTGTAGAGTAATAGTGGGGTCTGTGTCTTTATTGAATTAAAGGAAGCTGATCTGAAGGCTTTGATGTATCAGAAGGTAAGCTAGGTTTGAAATGTTAAGTAGGTAAACATGGATGAAGTTTTAGAATGTGAGGTATGAAGGGAGCTTTTGCATTTTTATATAAACCAGACTAGCTTGAATTCAAAAGAGGGGGTGAAATGTTTCACTTAGCCAGGAGAAGTTAAGAAATAGTGTGTTTGTTTTTCCAAAGATTACTGGTAAAATTGGTACTATGATAGACATTTATTATCAGAAAGATAAAGTCCAAAGGCATAGTGAACCAATGGAAATTTGCATTTGAAGGGAACTATATATATATATATATATATATATATAAAGGAGAGAAGGCTGTGTGCAAGGGGTGGCATTTTACGAAGTAACACAAGTGTGAAAAGCCTCCAGCATCTAAGCCTCAAGCTGCTGTCTACAAGGAACCAAAGCTGAGAAAGATTCACTTGGAATTCTACTGTTCAGGGTATAACTTTGCCTGGGTCTTTAAAAATCTGTGCATCTTACTGTTGCCTTAATGGAGGCGTAACTGGGAGTTGGACTAATCGGGGAGCTAGAAGTTATTATAGTAGTAATTTGTACACCTGTGTATGTGCTTAAAATCATTCTTTTTATTGATAAAGGTTTAATTTGGTTTGTAAGAAACTGTAAGACTACTGAATTTAAGGCACACATCTCGAATTTGCGAAACAGTTTTGGCAGTCGTTTCAAGTTTCCTTTTGGGATTTGAGCAGCTCAGCATTTACCCGTCTGCTGTGCCATAGCAATCTGATGATTTCAGGGGATAGTGGAGCAGTCCTGGGTGACAGCTCTTCTATGTGTTGGTACTGGCAGCAGGAAAGACTTTTTCTTTTGGCCCATTGTGGCCCACACTCCTGTAGTTTAGCAAAGGAGCTGAGTTTCCCACATGGATTGCAGAATTTCTTTGGAGTCAAGGCCAGGACCTTTGCCTTGGTGCAGGTCGGCCTCACTTGTGACTCTGCAGTGGCCAGTATGCCTCCTTTCACTGTGCGTGTAAGCTGATGACAAGGAACTGGCCTGGGAGTCCTGATCACATTTTCCCCCATGGAAACAGGT
Source organism: Carcharodon carcharias (assembly GCF_017639515.1). Lineage (NCBI taxonomy): Eukaryota > Metazoa > Chordata > Chondrichthyes > Lamniformes > Lamnidae > Carcharodon > Carcharodon carcharias. The sequence continues at coordinate 124,743,125 of NC_054470.1, forward strand.
GGAGAAGACCAGGACCTTGACATACCTGACCAAAGTTTCAAACCAGTTATCATATTTATGATAAAATTATCTCAACTCTGCTCTATCCCTCATAGTCATACTTACCTCCTACCCATGGTCACCAAAACCTTGGTGTTACAGATTTGAAAATTTGCCGAAATATATTTTCAAGAACAATACCAGTTTAATTAACTCCAGCCTTAAGAATCCTAGACCTGGGGTCTTGGCTTATTTCACTGTTGCCAGTTTGTCTGTCACCTTTTCATGTATTTTTCTTTGAACCTCATTCTCTTGCCTTAGAAGTTCTGTCAACAGTACTGTGGCTAAATAATGTTTCCTTTGCAAATGCGATGCAAATAACTCATTTGGAATAGTTGCCATTCCTTGATCACGTGATAGAATGTCCAGTTTGGACCTCTTCAGGGGTTGCAATGTTTACTTGATTATCTGTTTACAATATGGTTATAAAAGCCTTTTACATTATGTCTTATGCATCATGGTTTTGTCTATTTTGTCTCTGCTGACCTGTTTCGTATTTTCCCGAACCTCATTCTAAAAGGCATCAGTTTGATATTGAGGCATCTTTGTTGATATTTCCAATAAGCTAATCTTGATCTCGTATTCCTGTTGGCCATTTGAGTAAAACATGCAATGCTATGGCCTTTATGACAGGAAGCTCTATCAAGTTAATTGTTTTTTAACCTTTACTTTTTCTAATTTATTTATTCTTTTGAAACAATTTCTACAATGTGATTGAGAAATTATTGCAAGTGGATAATTAAATCCTAAAATGTTCTGTATATTTATTCTAGCCAAAAGATAGAGGGTACCATATGTCATCTCTTAGGATCAAAGATAGGATCAAATTCTATCTGCTCCTAATTTACATTTGGGATTTTTTTTTTAACTCGTGGGAGATTATAATTCCCAAATAATTAATTCCCATTGGCTTCTGAATGAATAGAAAAGATCTTGAGTATAAAATTTGTTCCGTGTTAACACTTTTGATTACATCCAATTAACCTTTATACTCTGAAATGAATGCAAATAAATTGGAGCTTTAAGGATCCCTACAGCCACCATTACTGAGATCTTTAAGATCAAAAGAATACCATACACATATTAATGCTTGTGATGTTCTGTGCCAGTCACCGTCCATCTCCAGATCTGCCAAATATTATTGTCATGTGCCAAAATTGGAAATGGAGGACAACACTGCCTTGTTATTTTATGCAAGCATGTTGAAAAATGCATAATTGATTAAATTCTGCTATACAGCTGTCCATTATATTTCCCATCCTTTAGTGTTGCTCTGAAAATATTTCTCCATATTAAACTTCATACTGCACCTAGTTATCCTATCTATTTACTTGCCTGCATTTTCCTGAAGTCACTTACAGTCCTCATCACAATTAACCATTGCCAATTTTATGTTGTTCATATTTTGACTTATATATTCTAGTTTAGGGCTCTCTTAACCTTTTTTTTTTAAGAGAAATTGCCTTAACACTGACCTCTGGGTTAGCTACTGTTGTCATCCTTGCATTTAAAAAAATAGCCTTTAACCAACACTGTGATCAGGTAACATCCTATTGCTGCTCCATATTTTGCTTAATACATGCATATTAAACTTTTTGCAGAATTATATGGATTGTATCTGGAACTTAAATTTAAAAAAAAAATTCCTGTTTTCAGCAACCTTGCTTGGCACTTGCCAAATGGATAGAAGGTGACCATTAGTCAGTCCCTCTGAACAGCAACATTGTGTGTTTATACAGCACTTTCATGGTTGAGACCTAAGCCTTCAGCACTTCCATCATGGAAATGTTTTTTCATAGAAAATTTACAACACAGAAGGAGGTCATTCAGCCCATTGTGTCCGTGACGTTCCTCTCTGTGGCTGACCAGAAGAAGAGTTGGCTATTCAAAGCTCTTTCTCTATGCTTTAATTAAATACAAGATCACAAAATCTCCAATATTTTTCCTCCATTTTCTATTTTGGGACTTTAGGTAATATAATCAAAAATGACAATGAATCAATAGAATGCCCAAAGACCAGTCAGAGTGATGGAATGGTAATGTCACAGTTGGACTGAAGTGATCTGATGATGTGTTAAAGTTTTATCAGCCTGCAGTTTCATTAGAAGCTGTTATATGGTTGAACGCTAAGTGCATTTGAGCCAGTCTTTAATAGTCGAGCAGCATCTTTAACTATCTTTACTATTTTTCATTTTACTCTGTTTTAAGGAAATAGCTAGATTACCTGGAACCCAATATATTTCGGCAGGTTTAATTACAAGCCTGTTAAGTACCAGTTGATGCTGATCATTAGACCCATGTACTTGACACCTGATTATCGACTGAAAATTTTATCCATGCTGGGGTTGGCTCTGCAGTTCCAGAAAGTAGTAAACCCAACATGATATCGAAAAGCCACAATTAAAGATTGTTATACAGAATGGCCATGTGAAGCTTCTTGAGGAACCCCAGTGTAAAACATATGTGATCACTGTACTCCCATTCAAAACAGATCTTCCCAATTTCATAATAGTTACTTAGAAACATAGAAACAAGAAGTAGGCCTTTCAGCCCTTTGAGCCTGCTCCGCCATTCAGTATGATCATGGCTGATCCTCTATCTTAACGCCATATTCTCGCTTTCTCTCCATGCCCCTTGATGTCCCTAATATCTAAATATTTATCCATTTCTTTCATGAATATACTCAGTGACACGACCTCCACAGCTTTCCGTGGTAGAGAATTCCACAGTTTGACCACCCTCAGTGTGAAGAAACTTTTCCTTATCTCAGTCCTAAATGGCCTACCCTGTATCCTGAGACTGCGGCCCCTGGTTCTAGACTCCCCAACCAGGGAAACATCCTCCCTGCATCCAGTCTGTCTAGCCCTGTTAGAATTTTATATGTTTCAATCAGATTCCCTCTTGTTCTTCTAAACTCGAGTGAATACAGACCCAGTCGAACCAATTTCTCCTCATACGACAGTCCTGCCATCCCCCATATCAGATCAGCCTAGTGAACCTTTGCTGCCCCCCCCTCCCCCCTCCTTGTTGGCAAGTATATCCTTTCTTAGGTAGGGGGACCAAAACTGCCTGTAGTACTCCAGGTGTGGTCTCATCAAGGCCCTATATAACTGCAGTAAGACATCACTAATTCTGAGCTCAAATCTTCGCAATGAAGGCCAACGTACTATTTGCCTTCCTAATTGCTTGCTGCACCTGCCTGTTTACTTTCATTGACTGGTGTACAAGGATACCCAGATCCTTTTGTACATCCACATTTCCCATTATATCACTATTTAAATAAAACCCTGCCTTTCTGTTTTTCATACTGAAGCGTATAACTTCACATTTATCCAAGTTATACTACATCTGCCATGTGTTTGCCCACACACACACAACTTGTCTAAATGGCCCTGAAGCTTCCTTGCATCCTCCTCACACCTCACAATCCTGCCCAGTTTTGTGTTGTCAGTAAACTTGGAAATATTGCATTTGGTATCCTCATCCAAGCCATTTATATATTGTGAATTGCTCTCAGTGCAGCTTAGGAAGTAAATGGGGAAATAACTCTGATCCTTATGTTATTCTGCTCATTGCTGGAAAGGAAATAGCTTGAGAATACCAAGACCGAAAGGAAGTTGGGCAGCTATTAATTCAGCAGGGCGATGGTTGCTTTCACATCAAAGCAAGAGAAAGGAGCAAACATAACTATAATATGTGAAGGAGCAAAGTAAATAATTAAATGGCAGAATGAAGTCAGCAGAATGAGTACTGGTTTATTGTTCCTTATAAAGCTTGTTTTCATTCAGTAGCAGAACCAAACTGGAGAAACTCAAGGGACTAAAATCTATCAAATCCCCAGAACCTGATGGCCTACACCTTAGGGTTCTGAAAGAGATTCTGGATAGAGAGTGCATGCATTAGCTATGATTTTCCAAAATTTCCCAAATTCTGGAATGGCCCCAGCAGCTTGGAGTTGGCAAATTAACACCTCAATTCAAGCAAGAAGGGAGAGAGAAAAGAGGAAACTACAGGTCAGTTAGCCTGACATCAGTCATCAAGCAAGTGTTGGATTGTATTATCATGGAAGTCTTAACAATGCACTTAGGAAAGCATAGTATGATCAGAACAAGTCTACATGGTTTTGTGAAAGGGAAATTCTGTTTGACATATTTATTCAAGTTTATTGAGGATATAACTTGTCAAGTAAATAAAGGAAAACCAGTAGATGTAGCATATTTATATTTTCAAACAGGTATTTGATAGGGTGCTACACAAAAGGTTAATGCACAAGATAAGGGCTCATGGAGTTGGGGGTGATATATTTGCATGGAGGATTGTTTAACGGATGGGAAACCGTGAGTAAGAATAAAGGGAGCTTTTTCAAATTGGCTGGCCGTCGCCGTGGAGTGCTGCAAGGATTAGCGCTAGAACCCTAGGATGTCGGCCATCAGGTCCTGGGGATTTGATAGATTTTAGCCCCTTGAGTTTATAATCTAAACCAATGGCTTGGATGAAGAGAAGAGAGTAATGTATCTAACTTTGCTGACAATACAAAGCTCGGTGGGAATGCAAGCTTTGGGGGAACACGGAAAGGCTGCATTGGTTTATAGGCAGGTTAAGTGAGTGGCTAACAAGGTGGAAAATGGAGTATAATGTGGGGAAGATGAGATTATCTTTGGTCATAAGAATTGAAAAGCGGAACATTTTTTCAAACGCATGAAACTTGTAAGTGTTGATCCCCAAAGAAACTTGGGCGTACTTGCACAAGGAACACAGAAAGTTAAAATGCAGGTACAGCAAGCAATTAGGAAAATAAATGGCATGTTGGCCTTGATTGCAAAGGGGTTGATTGGAGTGCAAGAATAAAGGAGTCTTGGTACAAATGTTTGGGGTTTTGGTGAGACCACTCCTAGAATACTGTGTTCAATTTTGTTCACCATATTTTAGGAAGGATCTTCATGCATTGGAGGCAGTACAACAAAAGTTTGAGAGGCTGAAAGGGTTTTGAATCTTTGGAATTCTCAGCTCAAGACTGTTGTGGATTCACCACTATTGAATATATTTGAGGCTTAGATGGACAGATTTTTAGTCTTTCAGGAAATCAAGGGATATGAGGAGTTGGTGGGAAAGTTAAGTTGGTGCTGAAGATCAGCCATAATCATGCTGAATGGTGGAGCAGACTAAATGGGCTGTATGGTCTTCTGCACCTATTTCTTATGATCTTATAAAAACAAAAAACTGCGGATGCTTGAAATCCAAAAAAAAACAATTACCTGGAAAAACTCAGCAGGTCTGGCAGCATCGGCGGAGAAGAAAAGAGTTGACGTTTCGAGTCCTCATGACCCTTCAACAGAACTGATTTTTCTTTACAAGGAGAGGGGTGAAATATAAGCTGGTTTAAGGTTGGGGGGGTGTGGGGGGGTGGTGGTGGAGAGAAGTGGAGGGGGGGTGTTGTTGTAGGGACAAGCAAGCAGTGATAGGAGCAGATCATCAAAAGATGTCACAGAAAAAAGAATGTCTGTGACATCTTTTGATGATCTGTTCCTATCACTGCTTGCTTGTCCCGACAACAACACCCCCCCCCCCTCCATTTTTCTTCCCCCCCCCCCACCTTAAACCAGCTTATATTTCACCCCTCTCCTTGTAAAGAAAAATCAGTTCTGTTGAAGGGTCATGAGGACTCGAAACGTCAACTCTTTTCTTCTCCGCCGATGCTGCCAGACCTGCTGAGTTTTTCTTATGTTCTTATATTGTTCACAGTAAGTCAGTGCATAAGCCCTCTTATCTGTGCTTTGTTTTGGTGTTGTCTTTCTGTCCGTGTCTATCCTTCTGCTTTTTTATCTCTAATTGTTCTTTTCTTCCCTTTTGGGTGGGAGGTGGGCCATGGCATATGTGGGAGAGGAAGTCATTGAAATTCAAATTTCTCATGGGCTGACTAGCAAGTAATTAATATTAGACGTGCTTTTGGATAAAAGTGGGTTATGCAATGCTCACTGTCACCATGCTACTCATGACTTGTCACATCACCCCTGATTGTGCGGCGTGCCTTCTTTTATGCCAAAATGCCTTGTGTGTCCTGTTTGATTCCCATATGCCCTGAAGTATGATTGATTTCTGAAGAGTGGCCACTTTGTCTGATATTGCTATGGTGGGAAGCTCGTATCCAATCACTTAGAGGCTAAGGTAAAGTGAATGCCTGCTATTCCAAGGTGTGTTTGTTCTCTCAGCCTCCTGATAATCTGTTCCTTTGCCCTTGATATCTCTATCTGTCTTTCTATCCACCAATATTTGTCTCCCATAAAAATTTCTGTCTCTCCTCCCTAACTCCTTTCCCCCCACTCTGTTCACTATGCCACTCCACCCCCAACAGTCCCTGACAGTCATCTCTTTCTTCAAATTGGCAGGCTGGAAGACGTGGGAGAAAAATGCTTGAGACACCAGGAAAGCCCCAGGTGTAGCTGTAGGTCAGGTAATTATGCCCAAAGAAATAGAAACAGGAATCTAGGGAGAAGTTAATTTGGGAAACCAGCCTTCAGTTATGCAAAAATGGAAGTGCCAGCTTACTTCGTGATAGCACATTTCTCACTGAGTTAGAAAGGCACTGGTTCAAGCCCACTGTAAATTGCAAAAGTTGGTCTTGACGTTATGCCAATTCTCGTGCACATTCTGCCCATGTCAACTTTTGCTCAAATTTCCTGCAACTTCATCAGCATATACCCGAACATTCAATCATTTTAAGTCAGCATAATTAGCAAATGAGGTTTGAATGCAATTGGAACAGGAGTGATGGAGCCTGAAAGGTTGGAGGACTGTAGGAGTGGGAGGCAAAAAATCTTTCAGAGTGTGGCTGAGGAGTGGAAGGTAAGGAGCGCGCAGCTCTCTGTGCAAAAATTTAATTCATTCATCTAAATAGCTCTATAGAGAGTATCTATTGTCTCAGATCTTCCCTTTCTCACTGATAACTGATTCACAGGAGATGGTGGCCAGGAAGAGAACTTTCAGTTTTGCAGAAGCCGACCTACAGTTCCTCTTGGACAAGGCTCCTCAGTTCACCCACATGCCATGTCATCACATGCCAACTTAAGGTGGGCGCTGACAGAATTGTCAGAGGCACTGAGTGTCACATCCAAAGTGCAGAGGAAAGTCAATGACCTGACCAGAGTAGCGAAGATACGACACTGCCCACATAACTCCTTTCTTCCTTGTCCACTGTGGGCGCAATTTTCAAGTCTCTGAGTCAATGACTTGATGAGTGATCTTGCACTGAAAACCACTGGAGTAATGCAGGCCTTTGATTGTTCCACACTGCCAAACAACATTAGCAATAAATTGCAAGCATAATAAATTTCTCTGTTTTTGTTTTTGTCAGCTATAATATGAGGATTGCATGGGAAAGGGCAAATGATGGGGAAGGGGGATCTCAAAGTTCCATACCTCTGTCTTTCCTGGCAGTGCACTATTCTCCACTCCTTCAGGCCACTTCCAAACAGAGCTGGCCACCCGGCTTTCCTCAACTGGATACCGGCATTTTAGAACCATAGAATGGCTACAGTACAGAAGGAGGCCATTTGGCCTGTCATGTCTGTGCTGGCACCCTGAAGGAACAATTCACCTACTGCCACACCCCTGTCTAGCCCTGCAAATTTTTCCTTTTCAGATAATAATCCAACTCTCTTTGAAAGTCTCAATTGACCCTGCCTCCATCAAATGCTCAGGCAATGCGTTCCAGATCTGAACCACTCACTGCATGGAGATGTTTTTCCTGATGTCACCATTGCTTCTTTTGCCAATTACTTCAAATCTTTGTTTTCTGGTTCTCAATCATTCCACAAATGGGAACAGTTTCTCCCTATCTACTCTGTCCAGACCCCTCATAATTTTGAATATCAAATCTCTTCTCAACCTTCTCTTCTTCAAGGAGAGCAGTCCCAATTTCTGCAATCTTTCCTCACCCTTGTGAATCTTGTTTGCCCCCTCTGTAATGCATTCACATCCTTCCTGAAGTGTGGTGCTCAGAACTGGACACCCTACTCCAGTTGAGGCCAAACCTGTGTTTTATACAGATTTAACATAACTTCCTTGTGTTTGTACTCTATGCTCCTGCTGATAAAGCCCATGAAGGCTGTATGCTTTATTAACCATTTTTTCAACCTGTCCTGCCACTTTCAATGGCCTATGCAAATTTGCACATAGGCCCCTCTTCTTTTGTACCCTCATTAGAATTGCACCTTTTACTTTCTCTGTCCTCCCTGCCAAAATGAATCACTTCACATTTCTCTGCATTAAGTTTCAACTCCCATCTGCCTGCCCATTCCACCTTATTCTGCACTATCCTTGTGGATCATGATTTTTCCAACTTTTGTATCGTTCTCAAATTTTGAAATAGTGCTCTGTGCACCAAGGTCTATGTCACTGATATATGTCAGGATGAACAGGGGTCCTTATACTGATCCTGAGGGAGCTCCAACATAAACCTTTCTCCTGGTCTAAAAAACAATCATTCAACACCACTTTTTGCTTCCTGTCACTCAGCCACTTTCATATTCATGTTGCTACTGTCCTTTTATTCCATGAGCTTGAACTCTGTTGTTGTGCGGCAATTTACTAAATCTTTCCTGGAAGCCCATGTATGCTACAGCAGCAGCATTACCTTCATCAACCCTTTTTGTTACCTCAGCAAAAACTCAAGCAAGCTAGTTAAACATGATTTCCCATGACAAATCCAAGCTGGCTTTCCTTAATTAACTTGCAATTGCCCAAGCAATCATTAATGTTGTTCTGAATTATGGTTTCTAGAAGCTTCTCCAGCAACAAAGTTAAGTTGACTGGCCTGCAGTTGCTGGCCTTATCTTTACACTGGTTTTTGAACAAGGGTAGAACATTTGTAATTCTCCAGCCCTCTGGCACCACCCTTGAGTCTATAGAAGACTGAGAAATTATGGCCAGAGCCTCTGCAATTTCCACTTTCACTTTCTTTAGTATCCTTGGATGAATCTCACCTGGTCTCAGTGCCTTATAAACTTAAATTCAGATAGCTTATGCAATAACACCTCCTTATCAATTTTAAACTTATAAAGTATGTTTCAGCATGGCCTGCACAGAATCTTTTTTCTTTGCAAAGACAGATGAAAAGTATTTATTTAGCACATTACCTATGCCCCCGCCTCCATATGTAAATCCCCTTTTTGGCCCCACTCCTTCCCTTACCACCCTTCTATTTTTATGCTTATAAATGATTTTTGGAGTACTTAAAATTGAAACTACTTATGAGAAAACTTGATTCAATATGTGATATCAGGCGATGTAATCACAACACAAGATTTTAGGCCCCAATATGTAACATAAACATGAAATAAATAAAACACGATGTAAATAAATCTTCTACATTCCAAGTAATGTGGCAAAGAACCGAAGAGAGCAAGTTTTGTTTTCCTGATTGCTCTAAAGTAAAGGTGCAAAGTACAAGCCCAAGATATAGTCAACATATCTTTGCGAGATCAATTTCCCTGACATTCACTCATGTTAATTTGTTAAATTGACTGGGTTGAGCTGAGCTAGTTTTATTCCTGGTTCTGGGATGGGGAGCAGAACCTAAGCCGAAAATTCTAGAGAATGGGGAAACAGCCTTTTCATTGATTCAACCCGCCAGTAATTATGCAGACAGTTACAAAAAAACTTTTTCCTGATTCCCAACTACTTTATAATGGAGTTGGTAGTACTTAAAATCAGTAAATGGGTCATAATTTTTAACCACTCAATAACGAAACTACTGTATTTGGGACCAATTAAAATGGGGTATAGCTGTATTTACTTAAATGCGTTGATATTTGCCAAAGTTGTAACAATTGCTAACATTTACGTTACAGCAGTTTAACTCGGGCTTCCAGTGTTTCCTAATGTTGGTTAATGGTCGTTGAAGGTTTATTCCTGGAATATAAGAACATAATAAACCGGAGCAGGAGTAGGCCATTTGGCCTCTAGAGCTTGCTCCGCCATTCATTAAGATTATGACTGATTTGTTGGTGGCCTTAACTCCACTTTACTGGCCCATAACCCTTGACTCCCCTGTTTAAGTTTCTAAAGAGATGTTAACATTGCCAGGAAACATCACTTCTCAGGGTCTAATTAAGATCTTTTTGAGTTCATTTTGTGGAAATGGCTAAGTGTAATTTAAATTTTTCAGCCAGACTATGTATTCATTTGTTATAATTTTAACTTAAATTACTAATCATATAAAACAATTTTTTGTAATTAATAAACTTAATTAGGGGTGGGGGGTGGGGGGGGGTAGCACTGTTAATCAAGGATGGCACTTGTGCAATAGTTAGAGATGACCTTGGTATAGGAGCTCAGGATATGGCATCGGTTTGGGTGGAGATGAGGAAAAGTAGGGGAAAGGAACCACTAGTGAGTGTGGTGTACAGGCCCCTGAACAGTAATCAGAATGCAGGACAAAGTATATAAGAAGAAATATTGGGTGCTTGTGATAAAGGGACAGCAATAATCATGGCTGATTTTAATCTACAGATCAACTGGAAAAATCAGATTGGTAGTAGTGGCCTGCATGAGGAGTTCATAGAATGTTTTCGAGGGAGTTTCTTAGACCAGCACACTTTGGAACCAACCAGAGAGCAGGTTATATTAGATGTGGTATTGAGTAATACGACAGGATTAATTAATGATCTCAGAGTAAAGGCACCTCTAGTAGCAGCGGCCACAATACGATTGAATTTTACATCCAGTTTGGAAGGGAGAAGAGTGGATCTGAGACTAATATTTTAGACTTAAATAAGGGCAACTATGTGGGCTTGAAAGCTGAGCTAGCTGAAGTGAACTGGAACACTCGGCTAGAGGATAGATCAATAGAGAAGCAATGGCAGACATTTAGGGGATATTTCAGAACACTCAGAATAAGTATATTCCCACTATAAATAAAAATTCTAAAGGGAGGACCCACCATCCATGGTTAACTTATGTGGTTAGGAAAAGCATCTAACTTAAAGAAAAAGCATATAACTGTGCAAAGATGAGTGGCAGTTCAGATGATTGGTCAGAATATAAAGAATAGCGGAGAATGATGAAAAGGTTGATCAGGAGAAAGAAGTTAGAGTATGAGCGGAAGCTAGCTAGAAATATAAAAATGGACAGCAAGAGTTTCTCATAGAGGTCTACAGCACAGAAAAAAGCCCTTCTGCCCATCGTGTCTGTGCCAAAGTACCCAACTATTCTAGTTTCTAGAATGTATTTAAACAGGAAAAGAGTAGGTGAAGTGAGTGTTGGTCCTCTAGATAGTGAGAATGGGGAGTTAATAGTAGACAATGAGGAAATGTGGATGAAATGAACAAATATTTTGCTTCTGTTTTCACTATCGAAGATACAAAAGTAAACCGGAAGGTGGAAGGGGGAGAGGAACTTGATGAAATTACAATCACTAGGGAAACCAGGCACTGAGCAAACCGACGGAGCTGTTGGCTGATAAGTGACCAGGTCCAGATGGACTTCACCCTTGGGTCTTTAAAGAGGTGGCTAATGAGGTAGTAGATGCATTGGTGTTAATTTTCCAAAATTCCCTTGATTCTGGAAAGATTCCATCAGACTGGAAAATAGTAAATGTAATCCCTCTATTCAAAAAGGGAGGGAGGCAGCAACTTTAGGCCAGTTAGCTTGACGTTTGTCATGGGGAAGATGTTTGAGTCTATCATTAAAGAGGCTATAGCTGGACACTTAGAAAAGCTCAAGGTCATCAGGAAGAGTCAGCATTGTTTTATGAAAGGGAAATCATGTTTAACCAATTTAATAGAGTTCTTTGAAGGAGTAACATATGCAGTGGATAGAGGGAAGCTGTAGACATACTGTACTTGGATTTCCAGACAGTGTTTGATAAGGTGCCACATCAAAGGTTATTGCGGAAAATAAAATCTCATAGTGTAGGGGGTTACATATTAGCCTGGATAGAAAATTGACTGGCTGATAGAAAACAGAGAGTATGCATAAATGAGCCTTTTTCAGATTGGCAGGATATGACGAGCAGAGTCCCGCAGAGGTCTATGCTGGGGCCTCAAATTTTGACAATTTATGTCAATGACTTAGATGAGGGGAGCGAAGGCATGGTAGCGAAATTTGTAGACATCACAAAGATAGGTAGGAAATATGTTGTGAAGAAGGCATAAGGAGTTTGCAGATGGGTAGGGGTAAGTTGAGTGAGTGGGCAAAAATCTGTCAGATGGAGTATAATGTGGAAAAATGTAAAGCTGTTCACTTTGGCAAGAAGAATGAAAAAGCAGATTATTACTTAAACAGAGAACTACTGCAGAATTCCGAGGTGTAGAGGTATCTCGGTGTTCTTGTGCATGAGTCACAAAACGTTATTGTGCAGGTACAGTATGTAATCAAAAAGGCTAATGGATGCTTTCCATTATTATGAGAGGAATTGAACGTAAAAGTAAGGATGTTATGCTTCAGTTATACAGAGCATTGGTGAGATCACATCTTGAATACTGTATGCAGTTTTGGTCTTGTTATTTAAAGAAGGATGCAAATTTGTTGGAAGAGGTTCAGAGTAGGTTTACGAGATTGATACCCGGAATGAGCGGGTTGTCTTGAGAGGGAAGGTTGCACAGACTGGGCTTGTATCCACTGGAGTTTAGAAGAGTGAATGGTGACTTGATTGAAGTATATAAGATCCTAAAAGCTCTTGACAAGGTGGACGTGGAAAGTAGGTTTCCTCTTGTGGGTGAGTCCAGAACTAGGGGACACTGTTTTAAAATTAGGGGTTGCCCTTTTAGGACAGAGATGAGGAGAAATTTTTTTCTCTGGAGGTTGTGCGACTTTGGAACTCTGCCTCAGAAGTCGGTGGAGACAGGGTCACTGAATATTTTAAGGCAGAGGTAGATAGATTCTTGTTTGGCAAGTGAATCAAAGGTTATTGGGGTTAGATGGGAATGTGGAACTTGAAACACAAACCAATCAGCCATGATTTTATTGAATGGTGGAGCAGGCTTGAGGGACCAAGTAGCCCACTTCTCCTATTTCATATGCTCATATGGCCTCCTCTCCCAGAATTCCTGGCCCTGTTAAGGAACTCTCTTGTTTTCAATCTGATTTACCTTCTTTTGATCTGGGAACTACATACATAATTTAAATCTTTTATTGAAGTAAGTGTAGACCTTCTGGCTCCATTACAAGTCCAGAGATGGGTCTTCATTTTTTAAGTTTTACACCTCTGCTTCTGACCTTGTAAGATAAACGCAGATTAATTAAGCCTAGGCTTGTCTGATTTGCCTTTACGTAAGGCTTGTTTATCGGTTTCTTAATCTGGCTTTTCTATTTATCCTACATTTAACACTTCACTTCCGAAAACTAAAAGTTGTATTCTGCAACACACAAATTATGAATTAGATATTTGCAAAATGTTCAGACTACAGTCTTGACTGACATTTCATCGCAGTAGCGTGAGTCTTTCAGATGAGATATTAACCCAAGGCCCCTTCAACCTGCAACAGTCAAGAATAAATGATTCCTTAGCTCCATTTGAAGAAAAACACTAGAATTCTCCTTGTGTAACCAGAACAGGTTAACTTGTCATTTAATTTGTTGTCGTTTGTAGGAATTACTGTGCACAAATTTTCCAAAAAACAGTTGGCGCATTTCAAAAAGTAATTAGCTGGCTTTAGAAGTGCTTTGAAACATTTGGTAGACATGAAATGTGTGATGTATATAGATTCCTTATTGCTTTATATTTTACGAACAATTTAAAACAGAAGGAAGACAGACAACGAAATGGTTGACCTGCTAGAATTGGGTGACTTGTGGCACAAGTCTCCAATTAAATCATGACCTGTAACTGTTTACAAAGGGAAATTGTCATTCTTGTCATTTTAAATTGTTGCACAACATTTTAACAGTGTAAATGTCACAAAAATATTGCCAAAAATCATGAAACTAGGAAGTGTACACAAGTGTAAAAAATTTAATATAATGAAGTAGGGTTAGAGTTAGGGATATTAGGACCAATCTGTGGGCAATTAATTTGGATCCAAGTTGTTACACATTCTGTCCTTATTGAATTGAGGCTTATTGGGAAGAAAATTGTATGGGTGCGTGCCAATTAGCTGACTGCGCAACCATTGTGCAGGTCTAAAACAGGTGTTTAAGGATCTAATACGACTAGCATTGTGTGCAGCATTCCAGGCCAAATATGTGTCACCTGCCTTACTATTAAAGGTGACTGTACAAGCCTCCAGGATTTGTGCCTGGGGCATGTGTTGGGCACTTTGCAAATGCACATATGGGGCCTAACATTCATTTTCAGGAGTATCTTGAAATTGGTTGCTTTGAATCATCCAGCTGTGTTCTGGATAACCAAGCCTACATGTCGACCGACCTTCAGACTTTAAAGGGATGACCGGAGGCCACCCACTAAAAGTTAATTATGAGTGCTACTTCAGGCTCTATAGCAGCCCCCTCTTTTCTGAACCATCTCCCCTCGCGCCTCGATCCTTCCAATAGCCCAAGGACTGATGCAAATGCAGTGGCTGGAAATTCAAATCTGATTTGCTGACTGCAAGTGTCCATGGGTCATCCAAGATCCGGTGTATCCCGTTTCTACCTATTCCACTGCAGTGATTGTACCCTGCACCAAGATCATGTGGCAGACCAGCGCTATCCAATTTCACCCCTATGTAATTTCTTTGTAGTACCTGTACAAGTTGTGGAGCTAGAATATATTTAATAAAAAAGTTGCTAAAATAGCACTACAAAGCCATGTTTTCATGCATGTGGCTTCCATTATAAATGTGGAAAGAAGAATACAACAGGAATAATATTGATATGTAAGATTGACAAAAATGTGCCCATGGGAAGTAAAGTTTTGTTGATGGGAAACCCATTCAGATGTGGGATTTTTTAAAAAGTATTTTAGGTATATTGGTCTTTACTTTTTCTTTCCGACAGCATTGTATGTAATCGTAGAAATTTCTACACAAAAAAAGCCATTCAATCTACTGGAGCTGTTTCCACATCAGATCTCATCTCATTTCTTTACTGTTTCGTGATACCCATTCATAATTTTCTTATTTGATTCTTGCCATATGTTGTGGTTGATTCAGCTTTGATGGTAACTTGTGATCACTCGCATTCTGTAGTCTTTTGAGTGAAAATATTTCTTTGCATGGCTGAGATCAGGAATTTGCCTGTGGTATGATGTGACTGGGAACCTAGGTCTTGGGCACAGATGTAATGAAATTTCTGTTAAATGGGATTAGGTAGGTTGGTCAGGTATTTCTCATGTGTCGGTGCAGACTCGATGGGCCAAAGGGCCTCTTCTGCACTTTGATTCTGTGATTCTGCATTCCGTACCAACTGTTTGATTCAATTGTTTTTTTTAGTTCTTTCATGGGATGTTGGCATTACAGGGAAGGCCTGTATTTGTTGTCCTTGAGATGATGGTGAGCTGCCTTATTGAATAGCTGCAGACCATCTGATGTAGATACACCTACAGTGCTGTTAGGAAGGGAGTTCCAGGATTTTGATCCAGTGACAGTGGAGGAATGGTGATAGGGTTGCAAGTCAGGTTGGCATGTGGCTTAAAGGAGAACTTGCAGGTGGAGTGGCTGCCCTTGGGCTTCTAGATGCTGTTGAAGGAGGCTTGGTGATAAGTTTAGGTATTTAATAATGGCTTAACTTGAATTGAGGACAGTTCAGTATCCTGGTAGATATAATGTCCAAGGACTAAATAAATGGAAAGTGAAGTTGTCATTTATAAATGTTTAATTTCATCCAATCTCCAACATTCCTTAAAATACTGTGTTCTTGGGAATTGAATTAAATCAGATTCAATGCATGTGGCTAGAAGCCTGAATCATTGTGCCCTACTTATTAATGAAAGAAATAGGTTTTTAAACATTGGCACTAGAACGTTCTTACAAAGTTGAGCATTGTGAAGGGTTTCTGGATTACGAGTCCAGTAATATTACCACTACACCACCATCTCCCAAAAGCAATGAGAGAGGTTTTTAAAGCAGTATTAATGTTACCGTGTTATAATAAATGACCAATTTCATCATTTGCTCACTATTTTTTACCAGGCATAGTGAACCATGCTGATGAAATCTGGAGAACGACAAGTTGTAGCATTTCTTTTTTTCTATCAGCAATAAAAATGTAATGCCTTTTTTTATCTCCTTCATGCCCTGTGTTCTGTAAAGAATGACTTCATTATGCATTGCATTTTAAAATCTTTCATGAAAGAAATTCAAAATGTATGCGATGCACAGCATGTGGAAGGAGAGTTAGCTTGTTTAGGTATAGCTATTTATTGGAACTAGTCTTTGTGAGGGGTTGTGCATGAAGAAAATAACATAACTTTCTCTTTTAGATACTGATGGACTTGCTGTGTACTTCTAGGATTTATGATTTATGTTGAACAGTGCTATTGTTTGTATTATACATATAACCATATAACATAGATTAGTAATAGTTTTGGAAGGTGAAGAATATGAAAGAAATCAGTGGTCATCACTACAGCAAAATTAGCACTAACTGCGAGGCAAAAGTTGGAGCTGGTAAACATGAGGCTTCAGGAACAGGTTTGAATCCTTATGATGATAGGCAGATCATATTGTGAAAATGCAAAACCAGAAGTATAAAGCAGCAGGAAACAAATTATTCTGCTTAATTGTGTGAATTTTTGAAAACCATGCATGCTGCCAAAAATAAGCATTGTTTTTTGATAACGTAGCAACACTCAGGCTTCTCTGTGTGTTCTGGTGTGTCTATTATGGCAGCTGGTGGTGTAGTGGTAGTATTACTGGACTCGTAATCCAGAAACCTTTGCTAATGTGGGGACGTGAGTTCAAACAATTTATGTAAATTCAATTAATCAGTAATTCTGGAATTGAAAACTATTAGTAATGGTGACCATGAAGCTATCATCGATGGTCATAAAAACCCACCTGGCTCACTAATGTCCTTCAGAGAAGGATATCTGCCTTCCTTACCTGGCCTGGCCTATACATGACTCCAGATCTCCAGCAATGTAGTTGACTTTTAACTGCCCTCTGAAATGGCCAGAATGGGGCACAAATGCTGGCCTTGCCAGTGAAGCCCACATCTGCTGAAAGAATAAAATATTGGAATATTAGGATTAGTGCAAAGAGCTATTTGCGATCCTAATATTTAATGTATTCAGTTAAAGCCAGACTGTGTCTAAAAACATAATCTCTGACCTTTTTTATTTAAAACATGTATCAAGATTGATTTGTCATAACGGAATTATATTTTAACAGCTCTTTCTAACAGCAAGTTGTTGTTACCATGTAAGTGCCACATATTTTCTCTTGCGCTGTCAAATTAAAATTTCTGCAGAAGTGTCCCTGTGTTTTTAACCCCCACCATCAGTAGAAAATTTTACACTTGGTTGTTCGTGGTAATATTCTTTTGACCTCATAATAGTTTTTTTTAAAACTCCATTTCCCACCTAGTAGCTGTCCAGATTGACAGGATGATCGGCTGTTGGGTGAGAAGACCAGCCAAAAAAAGGCTGCAATCAGGGAAAAATTGGGCGTTGTGGGGCCTGCCAAACCCGACAGTAAGGAAGGAGGGGAGTTGGGAGAGATTGTGGGATTGGGGGAATCGCATGATTTAAGTGAGGGGTAGGAAGGGGAAAGGGTTGATGGGGTGGGGGGGGTGGGGGGAAGCACTCCTGCTCCTCCTGGCCCACAGGCAGTGCTATAAAAAAACACTAAGCTGTTGGATCCAGCTGCAACTCCCTCTCATTTGCTGTTGAGTTCCCCAAGCCCTGGGAAACACATGCAAGAAGTGTTAATTTAAAATCTGTCCAAAGTCTCAGGAAAAGAGACTAATTTACATATAATTACAAACCCACCTCTTCACAGCGGGTTATTTGGATGCCCAGATATCTATTGCAATTAAAATGGGAACTGGTGCATGCACAGTGGGCTGGGATTGGATTTTGTGAATTTGATGATTTAACCCCTCTAAGCACCCTGCACCCCACCCAGCCCCAGATCATCTCCTCCCCGTTGTGGGCTGGGGGAGGATGGTTAGTTTTTAATATAGATATTTTGATACATCATAGTCCTTCACTTCTGTTGTTGTGCAAATGTTGGCCTTCCTTTCGGTTTTGGCTAGCCCTCCCAGGTGTACTGCTTCAGGCTACTTTGGACAATGCATCCAGGTTTTCTGAAGATATTTTAATATTAAAATAATTTCCTGGAATATTGACAATCTGCTAAAGGAAGAGGACAGGTATTTAAAAAAAAAAATCTTCCATGGGATGTGAACGCCAATGTCACCACCACTGTTGGCAGCTCACTACCACCTTCCAGAGGAAAATTCCGGATGGGCAATAAATGCTGGCTGAGCCCACAACCTGTGAAAGTAATAAAAAAGAAAATGGCCTACACCTAATTGCCCTTGAGAAGGTGGTGGTGAGCTGTTGCCTTGAATTGCTGCATTCCGTGTGGCGTAGGTACACCCACAGTGCTGTTAGGCTGGGAGTTCCATGATTTTGACCCAGTGACAGTCAAGGAACAGTGATATAGTTCCAAGGGTGTGTGGCTTGGAGGGGAACTTGCAGATGGTGGTGTTCTTATGCATCTGTGGCCCTTGTTCTTCTAGGTGATAGAGGTTTTGGGTTTGGAAAGTACTGTTGAAGGAACCTTGACGTGTTGCTGCATCTTGTATAGAGTATTTATTGCTGCCACTGTGCACCGATGGTGGAGGGAGTGAACGTTTAGGTGGTGGATGGGGTGCTGATCAAGCGGACTGCTTTGTTCTGAGTGGTGCGGAGCTTCTTGAGTATTGTGGGAGCTGCACTCATCCAGGCAAGTGAAGACTATTACATCACACTGCTGACTTGTGCCTTATAGATGGTGGACAGACTTTGGGGAGTCAGGAAGTGAGTTACTCATCGCAGGATTTCTAGCCTCTGACCTGCTCTTGTAGCCACAGTATTTATATGGCTAGTCCATTTCAGTTTCTAGTCAATAGTAAACCCCAGGTTGTTGATAGTGGGGGATTCAGTGATGGTAATGCCATTGAACGTCAAGGGGCAATGGTTAAATTCTGTCTTGTTGGAGATGGTCGTTGCCTTGCACTTGTGTGGTGTGATTGTTACATGCCGCTTGTCAGCCCAAGCCTGGATATTGTCCAGGTCTTACTGCTTTTGAACATGGACTACTTCAGTTGCATGAGGAGTTGCATATGGATAAAGACTTGAGTATTGCTGAACAAAGAGAAATGTCTGAGCTTTTCGCCTTGCGCTTGGAAGAAAGCCAATACAAGTGGAAGACAACAATTTATCCTGTATGTGAAGAGAGTGCTGATTGGTTGGCAAGTAGTGTTGCCATGGAAAATGCACCACTGATGGTGACTTGACAGTTAGCTGCCAAGCATTGTAATTTAAACTAGGAAGCTTGACACTGATTGGTCAAGGCATTGCCCTGAGCAATGAGTCAGATTATGGCTGTCAATTATTTTGGAACAGGTGCAATATATGTGCATGTTCTTTCTGTCTGCAAAGAATAAGGCCCTGTGTATTAATGTATGTAGCTTCCAGTAAAGACTGTTTCAATATCTGAAAAGTTATGAATGATACTAAACACTGCAGTCATCAGTGAACATCCCCAATTCTGACTTGATGTTGGAGGGAGGGTCATTGAAAACATCAGAGAAAGCAGGGGCATATCTCATTTGAAAATTGCAATTGTCTGGTTCGGATAACATTGCTCTTTCATATCTTGTCTTGATCTACCTTTAGCCTTTCACATATTTTTGGAGTGCTTTTGAGTTTAGAATGACTGTCCACCAAATACATTGAGTGAAACGCACCCTTTAATAAGCATCAAGTATTCTATCGCTTGGAGTCCAATCTTGTGTGAAAACAACATATTTTGATATAACTCTATGTAGATTACACATTGGCTGGAGCACTCTATTATTATGCCAGGAGGTGGTCAGCTGTCTCTTCAGAAGGTCATATGGCTTCAGGTTTTTGGTTGACATCTTTTAAGAAAGGCAACATGGGGCACTTTTAAAAAAGAAGGGTTGGCAGCTTTCTTGGTCTTCTGCCCAACATACACACTTCAGCCAACACCATTGACACAGCTTAATTGGTAATTCCTCTCATTTGCAGTTTGTGCGACCTCCTTGTGTGCACTCGGTTGTCATGTTTGGCTGCAGCAATGAAATCCAGTAGAAGTTGCTGATAATCCACAGGCTTAACTGTGGTGACACTAAAAGCTGTCTACACTCAATATAGTTAAACGTGCCTTATGTGTACAGTTACTTAAAACACATCTACCTGCATTCACTGCAAAACATTGCCATCTTTCTTTTTTACCAAGGTTTGCAATTCTGACATGAATTATCAGAAATTTCATTGGCTGTAAAGCACTTTGGGCAGTCCAGTGGTCATGAAAGGTGCTATATAAATACAAATCTCTCACATTTTCCTGTAACTTCTAGATTCTAGCTATTGTGGGGGCATGTATGACATCATCATTGTGATTGCTGAGAATGCTGACTCACACGAGGCATACCTCATACCTCACATGTGGCTTTCCATCCAGAACCTGGTTGGATGCTGCTTTCCTTTTGCTGTGATGTGCCCTGTTTGTAATTAGTTGGGCTTGGTGTCTTCCCTTGGCCCCGAAAGGCTATTCTGATTTGGCTGAGGTGACCATGCTTCCTTCACTCGACAGTGCATCTGGTGTTCCCATGATGCTGAAGTCTGGTGTTTTCAGTTGTTCATACAACCTTTCAGCAGATAACCAATAAGCAGTGATAAAGGAAGCAAAGTACTTTTAACGATCAAAAAACAGACCCTAATCTAGGTTAAAGTACACTTGCACCTTGCAAACATGAATACTGAGATCCCTTACTGAAAAAGTGTCAAGCATGCAATTTTTATCTGCAGATGTAAACAGCCACATTTGGATTCACCATTGGCCACACGTGAATACACACTAGAAAATGTTGGCCTACGTAATAGTGTCAGACCATCAAAATTAATTCATTAGTTGTGAATCTTTCAGCAAAATGTCATATAAATGTAGCTTCTTTCTTTTCCCTTTTTTTAATTTGTGTTTTCAACTCTTCGTGGTACGTGACATCCAAGGATAGAACGTGACATGATCCAAAATCTACCTTTGGTGTTCAAACCAGCTGCTGGATAATGATGTGTAGATGACTCTTCTTTTTCCACTGGATAACATTTCACCTGCCCATAGATGAAAGAATTGTTAGTGTGAATGACTGGCATAGATTGGAGTTGCACCACTTAGAGCATCTCACAGAATAATTTTGCATAATGTCAGCGGTGAGATATCATTTGGATGCATTTTTTTACCCATGATCTGCTATGGCTCCTTCACACTGGAAACAACTTATATCTTTGTCCTTCTGTGTTCTGCTGGTCCCCAGACACTGGCTCTTTGTTCTGTTTACTTTAGTTCATAAACAGGGTCAAAAAGTGTAAGTGCAGGACATCTGTTCTACTGCCCATCCGACAGTTAATGGGTGCTCATGAAGCTGTCAACTGATTATTTACTTAATTCTTTGACTGCCTTGCCTCCCATCAAGCCACCACACTGTCAAATTGTTCATACCTCTTCCCTTAACATACCCTAATAAACCATTATAGGTGATCCTAACCATAGTTTCTGGATATATTCCAACACTCTAAGTTCCATAAAATATTTTCCATAGATTCTGAAATTTCTATGTGTATGCTTCAGGCCAAGAGTCTTGAGCAGAATAATAACATGCATTGTTCATATTCTCGATTGGATCTGCATGCAAAATGCTGTAAGTGTTTTATTGCCAAGTGAACAACCCAGTAGTTCTACCCATGCATTTTCATTCTGTTTGTGATGGCTTGCCAGAATTCAGCACTTGTAAAAACCCATCTACACCATTCTCCTTTGGATAGTTTAGAATCAGACTAAATTTAACAAAATCATCCCATATTAAGTTATCAACTAGATCAGTTGTACCCTTACCTTTCAGCCTTGTTAATATTGGCTGGAATTTTCATCCTTGAAGTGGGTAGCAAGAGTTGGGAAAATTCCTGGCTCAGCCTGCCCACATCGGGAAAAAGTGCCTGCAAGCGCGGGATCTTCATTGCTGGGAAGAAAGTACCAGAAAGAATTGTGCCAGCTGACCTGGGAAGAAGTTCAGAGACAGCCACAGGGGCTGCCGAGTGTGGAGCTGGGCTGTTTAAAAAGCCCGCTTCAGTGCTGTGAGACTTCGTATCAATTAAAATGAAAACACAAAGGTCCTTCAGCCTTCACCCCACATACCCCCTCACCCCCACACACACTCCATGCCCCTTCCATGTCACCTCATGCCCACATGCCAGGTTATGCCCCCCAGCCCCCAAGGCCCCTCATACCCCAATGGCAAGCTATGCCCCTCCATCCACACAACAGCCCCCTTACCCACGTGCCAAACTAATACACTTGCATGCCCATTGGCCCACTTTCCATTGTATCGAACCCGATCGTGACCGTAGGTTGTTTTTTTAAAAAAGTTTAAAGTCATTCATTAATTCGTTTACACCATGTTTTTAAAAAAAGTGATTTCACTCAGACAATAGAAGTAGTAATCATCCAGATCCTTTAAAGTATCAATAACAAAAACCACAAACCCTTGAAACCACTTAACTTGTGTAAACTAACGTTATGAAATTGACAGCAGAGATCAGAGACCATGAGCTGTCAGTCAAGCAATGTTTTCTTTGGGGCCCAGCCATTTCAACAAGATTTCTGGGCTCTCAGCCAAACACACATAATGAGGCTTGGATGAGAGCCTAGAAATCCATTGGTCTTGTTGAAACAGTTGCATCCCAGTTAAAACATTGCTTGATTGACAGCTTTGGCTCTCTGATCTCCACAATTTCACAATGTTTATTTACACTAGGTTAAATAGTTTCAAGGGCTTGCCCTTTCTGCACTGATACTTAAAGGATTCTGTATGATTGACACTTATATTGCCTTGTCGCGAAATAACTTTTTTTAAACAAGGTGAAAAGTAATGAATGAATGACTTTCAAAGCATTTTTAACACACTACTGTCACTATCGAGTTCATTGGTTCTATAAAGTGCACAGGAGGTTATTGGGCATGTAAGTGCCATAGGTTGGTATAGGGGGCATGAGGGGCCATGGGTGGGTAGGGTGCCATAGCTTGGCATGGGGATATGAGGGGGCATGGGATGGGGTGCCTTGTCATAGTGGGTATGAGGATGACCATTGGATCTCACCATTTAAAAGGTCCCTTCTTGCAGATTAATGTTCGCAACTTCTCTGAGGGACATAACTCTTTAAAAATATGGCCCAACTTCACGAAAATTGCAGAGGAGTAGGACCTGCCTATTTCCACAGTGGAGCCAGGTTGGGAGTGTTGGGTGCGGGCTTTTGACAAGAAGCAGCCTGCACTTTTTAAAGGCACTCCTGAAAATCAGACAGTCCGGGAATGGGGTTGAGAATTCTGGAATTGGGACCAGACTCAGAGGGCTCCTGAGTTATCCTGACTCAGTGAAAATGCAGCCCCTTGTGCCTCTTTCAGACATTTCAAGTGTTTGCTGGATGCTGCTCTTTTTATCCTTTTCCAATCATTGCTATTTCTTCATTTCCTCTCACTTGAATTTACATAGTGCCTCTGCTTGTTTTTCTGTCTGGCTTGTGTTATTCTTTCATGACCTTTAATTTCTGAACTTTTAACTGTTACACTCCTTGACTTTTTTTCTTTGCAGCCAGCCAGATAAACTATCTCTTTAGCATTTTGAGTGCTTAATCAATCTTAATCAACTATTCAACTTAATTCATAGTTAAAATCTTTGACTTGCTTCTTTGGTCTACAGCTGAAAATGTGGTAATCTCTGAAACTGCAAAATTGTTTTTGTGTTAGATAATTTACTTGGGTCGTGGGCCATTCCTATCAGTGGTTCTTGCACTTCCTTCATTTTACAGTGTGCCTTATCTTACCTTATATCAAGTAATTGATTGAGAAATTTGACAAGCAAGTCATTGCCACACCATACTGGTTGCTGGAGATCTGAAATAAAGCCAGTAATACTGGAAATGCTCAGCACGTCTGGCAGCATCTGTGGAGAGAGAAACCGAGTTAACGTTCAGGTCTGTAACTCTTCATCAGAAACTTGTCAATTTATGTTGGTTACTGGAATGTATCAAGGGCTGCCATGTGATTCTTTGCATCTTCAGTAAGTGGAAATATATATGCTCTTTTTGACTAAGACTCAAGCCATGAACTAACATGCAGTTTAATTAAGCAAGGTAAACAAAGAATTGATGGCATTAGTCAGTGATCTACAAGATAGCACTTCTTTTCGATATATTAAAACAATAAATGCATATCTTCCTTAGTTCCTCCTCTACATCTGTTGAACCTTGAAACTGATAAAACGCTCTTCCATTGCAAAATACTGCCAGGGAATCTGTGACTCAGAGCAGAACCTCATTATAAACTGATGAAATAAACATAAGTAAACTTGCGAATCATAAGCTAGAGAGTTATTTGCTTCAAAACCCTATCCCTGCTCACAAGCCCAATTCATGTCTTTACCTCCAGAAGTAGTAGTAATGAATATTCAACACCCATAGGATGATCACAGGTGGGGTGGGGGGCTCTCTATCCAAGTAAAATGGCAACAATTAAATCATCAAAACCTCCAAAGCTACCCATACATCTGCCTTCCTCTGAGGTGCCTGTGTTAGCTAAACAACTTGCAGAAGATGGCTAACAAAAACTGGCTTTGTCTGTTTGTACCTTTACTCATAACGAAGCATTCAAACAAACTAGTTTAGCCAAAAATAAAAATCTGCCATACACCTATCCTACTCTGCAAGCATATCATCTTTTATCCGCTGAGAATCTGACATTTACAACAGTAGGATTTGAGGATTAAGGAAGACCATTGTGCATTTCTGGCTTACAGGAAGTGAGAATGAGCCAGGAAAGCAGAGAAAAGTAGGCGAATAAAACATGATTGTGCAAGTATTTTTCCGCCTTATAGTTAAGTAATAATCAACACAAATATTGAATTAGTTAAGCCCCTTCCACACAAAAAACAGAAAAAGCATGACCCTGAGCTCCCTGTCATTTGTCATTTCAATTCCCCACCTTGCTCCCACTCTGTCCTTGGCCTGCTACAGTGTTTCAGTGAAGCTCAATGTTAACTTGAGGAACAGCACCTCATCTTTAAACACAGCACTCTACGACCTTCCGGAATCAACATTGAACTCAACAATTTTAGATCATGACCCATTGCCTCCATTTTGTTTTGTATGTTTTTTTGTTGTTTGCTTTTGTCTTTTGTTTTTTATTTTTGTTTTTTTTTTCCTCTTGTTTCTTTCCTAATCCCTATACTTTGCATTTGGACGGCTGCTATCCACCATTCACATTTCATCTAGGCGTATCTTTTGTTTCCTTACTTCATCCCCTACCGCTTCCTTTAAATTTTGTCCCATGAAATCTTATGTCATTTAGTGTCTCCTACCCTCCTCCCTATCCCAGATCTTCCGTTTTGGTCTCCCTACTCCACTCTCCATCTTAAAAATTGAGTACATTTCTAACTTTCCTTCGTTCTAATGAAAGGTCATGGACTTGAAAAATTAACTCTGCATCTCTCTCCAAAGATGCTGCAGACCTGCTGGGTAGTTCCAGCATTTTTTGTTTTTATTTCAGATTTCCAGCATCTGCAGTATTTTGCTTTTGGATAAGAAAATAGGTTGACCCTGTTTTGAACTCCTATTCCAAGGTGCTTTTCCCAATAAATTATAAAGATTTTCCTTTTCCCACCTATTTCCATTATATAAAATAAAAAAAAAAACCCACTAGAGCTATACCTTGAGTGCCCTACCATCCATTCTTAATTAGCACATTCGTTTAGATAATATCACCAACTTTATCTTTAACACCTATGTGTTCTATTGTACTATTGTTGTTGACATCTTTTGATGATCTGCTTCTATCACTGCTTGTTTGTCGCTACAACCACACCAACCCCCTCCACCTCTCTGTCTCTCTATCTCTCCGCCCCCCACACACACACCTTAAACCAGCTTATATTTCAGCTCTTTCCTGGACTCGAACTCAAGTTCTGTCGAAGGGTCATGAGGACTCGAAACGTCAACTCTTTTCTTCTCCGCCGATGCTGCCAGACCTGCTGAGTTTTTCCAGGTAATTCTGTTTTTGTTTTGGATTTCCAGCATCCGCAGTTTTTTTGTTATTATTATTGCTTTTCCATGCTATTGTTGAGACAGCTGTGCATGGTAAATGAGAGTGAAGTAGGTTGGTTCACCATTTTATTTTAACACCATGTATGAAGCTGGCAGCCTGTTCCCCAGCTAGATTTGGAAAGTCACTATATGGGAGAAACATATTGGTATCTTAATCAGTCCCACTTAACTTATTGCTGGTGTACCAATTATTGGAAGTCAGCAATAGAGAAAGAGAAAAATCTGCTTTTGCAGCATCAAGGCAGGTGGTCTGTTGTACTCTAAGGAATCCTTCTGAGATGTGGCTTACATTGTATCTTCAGCACAGGTTATTTGGCCCAGTTGGTCTATTTTGTTATTTATGCTCCACACGAGGCTCCTTCCCCCATCTTTCACCATCTAATCCTATCAAAATATCCCTGGAATATTTTCTCCCTTGTACTTCTCCAGCTTCCCCTTAAATGCATTAGTGTTATTTGCCTCAACTATTAATGTTCCGAACACTCTTCTGAATTCCCTATTGGATTTATTAGGAACTATCTTATGTTTAAGGCTTGTGGTTTTGGTTTTCCCAAAAGTGGAAACCTTTTCTCCATATTTACCCAATCAAACCCTTTAATCATCATGAAGACCTATATCAGATTAAGCCAGCCTGTTCTGCTTTTCCTTAATTTACTGCCTCTCATTTCTGGTCTCTGAATATTTTTTGCACTTTTACCAATGCCTTTAGACCCCTTTTATAATATGGAGACTAGAACTTTGCACCTTCTTCCGCCCACCGACTTCCAGCCGTCATTGCCTCTCCCTCCCTCGCCCCCCACCACTCCCCCTGAGTCCTTGGGGTTGTTCTTCAGTGGCTGCAGACTCCTACTTCTGGTTCTGTTCCTGGCTTCGCTTCTGAACTTGTATGAAGTCCTGGGGTCCATCTATTGGCCAAGGTTCATCAGTGCAGGTAGCTGCTCGCTGCACTAAGCAACTTCAGCCACTAGATGGAGCCTGGTCTATCTAAACGTACTGTATACAGAGGTGAGTACTGTAATTTTTAAAAAGAATTTAATTTGTATCTTCTATTTCTTTTAAGTTTAGTGATGCATTTTATTTTACAAGCTATTTCAGCTAGGAATACACAGTGCTGCACATGTATAGTACAGTATTTCTCTTTTACATTGATTTTTATGGGCAAGAAATGTCCGAAGGAACTTAACTCTGGCTTTGACGTTGATACCCAGGGGAACCTATGATTTATTTAAAGTTGTTTCACTTAAAGTTGTGATTTTGAAGAACGCAACCATAACACTTTAAGTAATGGCTGGGATTTTCCGGCCCCGTTATGGGCGGGACCCGCTGTGGGTGAGGCGGCGCCTCAGACAGAAGTCCATTGACTTTCGGCGGGACCGGAAGATCCCGGTGGCGGGCGGGTGCGGAAAACCCCGCCAGATGACTTGCTGTACTCCAAGTGTGGCTGAACCAAAATTCTATACATAACTCCTCTGCTTTTCAATTCTATTTCTCCAGAAATTAACCCCAGTTTTGTTTGTTTGTTTTTGAGTAGCCTTACTAACCTGCATCCCTACTTGTTGTGATTTGTGTCTCTGTACCCTTATATGCCTTTGATCCTCGACTCCATTTAGCCATACCTAAGTAGTTGTTGACCTCATTCTTCCTACAAAAATACACCACCTCACAGTCACCTAAATTGTGCCCGTTCTGAAAGTTTATTAATGTTATTCAGGATTGCTCCTTTATTCCTTTCTATAAACTAGCGCCCCCCCCTCCCACCCCACTCCTCATTCTGGTGTTGACCACAAATTTAGAAAATGTTCCTGAGTTAAAATATAAATTGTGAACAGTCATGGTTTCTGAACCAATCCGCGTGGAGCATCCATTTCCCATATTTTGCCAGTTTGTGTAGTTGCTCTTAACTGATTTCTCTTTTCTGTTCTGTAGATAACTTGCTTACCATTTTTCTACCTGTCCCCTAACTACATGCTTTGACTTTTATCCTGAGCCTATTCTGTACTGCGTTATCAAAGGTCTTTGGTAATCCAAATTTATTACATCTACTACATTAACCTTGTCTATTCTTTCTGTTGTACCTTCAAAGGATTCAATATGGTTGTTCAAATCACCAACCCTTTTGAAATAGATGCTGACTATGTTAATTGTATATTAATTCTGTTTGATTGTGTTGCTTTCAAGGGACAGACTGAAATTGTGGTGGTTGAATGGGGAGGTGCATATTTACAATTTGTGTCTCCGTAGGTAAAATCCTATAAACGTATGTAAAAGATTGGTTTCAATTGTATTCTTCACCACCAGACTTTCTGGGACTTTACAGAAGGCTCCTTATTGTATTTTTGGTTGCTAGCCGTGCAAGACGTTTTTCTGTTACGTCTTTGAATAAAGATTCCATCAGTGTTCCTAACATCAATGTTAAGCTAAAAGCAAAATACTGCGGATGCTAGAAATCTGAAACAAAAACAGAAAATGTTGGAAAAACTCAGCAGGTCTAGCAGCATCCGAGGAGAGAGAAATAGAATTAATGTTTCGAGTCCGTATGCTTCTAAGAAGGGTCATACAGATTAAATGTTACGGTAGTTTTTTCCATTTTAATTGGTAACTGAATTCCTACGTAACTGCCTACCAACTAGAGAAATAATTACAAGAGTGCTGTTTAATAGTCTGATTTTTTTTTCTACGTACTTCAAAGTGAAAGAAATAGTACTTCAGTGATTTTACTGTGCACCAGAGCCATATCAAAGCCTTAACCCCCATAAATTAGTAATGCATAGTATATATAAATCAGTGCTCTGTAGTCTCTGGGAGATTTTTTCACTTGGGATTATTCATCTTTCCCATCAGATGCATTTTATTACTGGGTACCTTCCGACAAAACAAATATGAGCAAGTCTCTATTCAAGGGGAAAAAGCTGTGAAAAATTTAAAACATTCATCAGTGAAATGGTCACCTGATTAAAGCATTATCATGATAAATATGACTAATTTGAACAGAGCACAGAAGAAACCATGATAAGACATAATACTTATTAGAGCTAAAATTGGAATGAGTGTGCTGATGGGCATTAAGTTTGTGAAAAATGTTGTTTTGTTTTGACTTTTATGAATGTTAATTTCATTGAAAAATATTTGGCAATTTAAGCTAACTTAGATGTAACCCTAGATTTGATAGTTGAATGTAAAAGTAATTGTCTTCTCCAGTGTTTTTTGTTGTTCCCCCCGCCCCAGATCTGCATATGCACACAAATTATCATTACATATGGATGGGAGAAATACAATTGACTTTGTTTAAACAGCTATTTTTTGCTGGTAATGTGCCATATAACTGTTAGAAATGTTATTAATCATAACAAAATTCTGTAAGTTATCTAATTATCTGGATTAGTACATTTGATTTTAGTAGTCATGCACTGGTTAACTAGTTTGTAAAATGAATAGTGTTTAATGACCACATGGATTCTGAGGGTTACATTTCGGAGATGCAGAGTAATCTACTTCCACCTCTTGTACCTATGGAAGAGCTTGCCAGGATTCTTGACAGGTTCTAAAATTGATAGCTGGGATACGAGTATGATCAGAGATTCAATTAAAATCTTATTGTTTTGTACTTTTTCCTGATCATTCAAGTGGCTAGTACAGTTCAATTCCATGCTCAAGTTATTTAGCCTGTTACGAGAGACCTATGAATAACCTTGACTGTAACATTTTAGCCACTGACTCTGAGTTCTGGTCTCTAGGCTGGATTGGGGAGAGAACCTGCTTTGGCCATCCTTTCTTGTGAATGATGGCAATACTCTCCAGTTTTAATCCAGAAAAGTGTGTTCATTGAATGTCAACCTCCTAATACAGCAAGTTGAGTCTGTTCACTAAAAATGGAATCTGAGCCTGCTTGTGGAGCAGAATTTATTAATCCTGATAATGGGTTCTTTATGTAATGCCATAGTGCATTTAATTATACAGGCTTATCACTGACATTGATTTATGTTTCTCAATTAGCAATAATTGTTTTTAGTTTGTAAAGTCCTGCTGAAATTAGGTTGTGGATTCATATAAATTTGTTTTGAAATAAATACAATCTTTTTAAAGATGTTGAGCATCACAACCTCAGTGTATCATCTAACCCTGAGCTGAGCTGCCAATCACCCATTCCTCTCCATGAAGTGCGCCTACACCCAGCTTTATAACGTCATATGCCTCTGCCCCTACATTAGTTCGTCTTCCATTGAAACCCTCATCCGTGTCTTTACCTCTGCACTCGATTATTCGAATGTTCCACTAGCCATCTCCAGCTTGCATAAACTTCAGCTCATTCTATATTCTGTTTGTGCTTTTCTGCATCAAGTCCTGCACACATTACTCTTATCCTTGTTGCCTTGTATTGGTTCCTTGATTCCCCAGCACCTCAAATTTAAAATCATCATTCCTGTGTCTAAATCATTCTATGTCATCACTCCTCAGTGATCATCTCTAACCCGACAACAGCTACCCCTGGAGCTCTCAGTTCTTGTGACTCTGGCCTCTTTTATGGCTTGCCATCCCTTAAACCCATCATTGGTAGCCATATCTTTAGTACCTAAGCTTCATGCTGTGAAATTTAAATTTTAACTCGGCTGCCTTCCACAATCTCCTCTCTTCCTTTAAGACTTTCCCTAAAATGTATCTGCTTGACCAAAAAAGCCAATGAAACCACAGGAACAGGAAAATAAATAGCATAACTTGTAATGTGTTCAGGTTGGCAAACAGGAGATGATTAAATAACATGTAATATTAACGTGAGATAATAGGAAACATATTAAAAGAAATAAACACATACATCACAGAGAGTAAAGGCAAGAGGTGGGCAGATAGAAAGGGGAATACAAAAACGGATGGTCTCTTGGAGCTTGGTAGAAAAAAAAAGCAGGCCAAATCTGGCCCCTTACATTACATCTGGATGAGCCATAACTTCTTCCAGCTAAACACTAGGAACAGTAAAATCATAGTTTTCAGGCTCCACCTGAAACTTTGCTCCCTTGCCACTATGCCCATTCCCCTGCTCAGCCACTGTCTTGAGCTGAACCCAACTGATCGTATCTTTGGCATCCTTTTTTATTCCGAGCTGAGTTTCTGCTCATCTATCACCACCACCTCCCCTGTGCCCCCTAATCCTTGCTGACTAATTTTTTCTCCTGGTCGCCCAGCATCTCAAATTTAAAATTCTTGCCTTGACTTTGAATTCCTCTGAATCTGCTCCAGAAGTTAAGGGCAAAACCTAGATTGATACTGCACTGCACTACTAGTTGGAAGTACTGTCTTGTGGAGGCTCGGCCTGTCCTCTCAGTGGATGTGAAAGATTCCATTCTACTATTTTGATGAAGAGTAGGGGTGTCATCCCCAGTTTCCCAGCCAATGTTTATCCCTTAACCACCATCACTAAAACAGATTATCTGGTCGTTAAAACGCTGGTGTTAGACCATAAGACATAGGAGTAGAAATTAGGCCATTTGGCCCATCGAGTCTGCTCCGCCATTCAATCATGGCTGATAAGTTTCTCAACCCCATTCTCCCACCTTCTCCCTGTAACCTTTGATTCCCTTGCCAATCAAGAACCTATCTATCGTGGTCTTAAATACACTCAATGACCTGGCCTCCACTGCCTTCTGTGGCAATGAATTCCATAGATTCACCACTCTGTGGCTAAAGAAGTTTTTCCTCATCTCTGTTCTAAGAGGTCTTCCCTTTACTCTGAGGCTGTGCCCTCGGGTCCTAGTCTCTCCTACTAATGGAAACATCTTCCCCACATCCACTCTATCCAGGCCTTTCAGTATTCTGTAAGTTTCAATCAGATCCCCCTCATCCTTCTAAACTCCATTGAGTATAGACGCAGAGTCCTCAAACGTTGTCTCATATATATGGGATCGTTCTCGTGAACCTCCTCTGGACCCTCTCCAGGGCTAGAACATCCTTCCTGAGATACGGGGCCCAAAATTGCTCACAATATTCTAAATGTGGTCTGACCAGAGCCTTATAAAGCCACAGCAACACATCCCTGCTTTCATATTCTAGTCCTCTCGCAATAAATGCCAACATTGCATTTGCCTTCGTAACTACCGACTCAACCTGCAAGTTAACCTTAAGAGAATCCTGGACTAGGACTCCCAAGTCCCTTTGCACTCCAGACTTCTGAATTCTCTCCCCATTTAGAAAATAGTCTTTGCCTCTATTCTTCCTACCAAAGTGCATGACCTCACACTTGCCCATGTTGTATTCCATCTGCCACTTCTTTGCCCATTCTCCTAACCTGTCCAGATCT
Source organism: Carcharodon carcharias (assembly GCF_017639515.1). Taxonomy (NCBI): domain Eukaryota; kingdom Metazoa; phylum Chordata; class Chondrichthyes; order Lamniformes; family Lamnidae; genus Carcharodon; species Carcharodon carcharias. Next base: position 124,775,716 of record NC_054470.1, read on the forward strand.
TTCTGCAGCCTCCCCGCCTCCTCAATTCTACCTATCCCTCCACCTATCTTTGTATCATCTGCAAACTTAGCCAGGATGCCCTCAGTTCCTTCATCTAGATCATTAATGTATAAAGTGAAAAATTGTGGTTCCAGCACTGACCCCTGCGGAACTCCACTAGTCACCGGCCACCATCCTGAGAAGGACCCCCTTATCCCCATTCTCTGCCTCCTGCCAGACAGCTAATCTTCTATCCATGCTAGTACCTTGCCTCTAACATCATGGTGTTTATGGGATCTTGCTGTGTACATCTTGGCTGCTGTGTTTTCTACAATACAAAGGATTTTTTAAAATTCATTCATGGGAGATGGGCTTCGCTGGCTAGGCTAGCATTTATTGCCCATCCCTAGTTTCCTTTGAGAAAGTGGCACTGAGCTGCCTTCTTGAACCACTGCAGTCCATGTGGTGCATCCACAGTGCTGTTAGGGTGGGAGTTCCAGGATTTTGACCCAGCGACAGTGAAGGAACAGTGATATATATCCAAGTCAGGATGATGAGTGGCTTGGAGGGGAACTTCCAGGTAATGGTGTTCCCATGTATCAGTTGCCCATGTCCTTCTAGATGGTAGTGGTTGTAGGTTTGGTAGGTGCTGTCTAAGGAGGCTTGGTGAGTTCCTGCAGTGCATCTTGTAGATGGTACACACTGCTGCCACTGTGCATCAGTGGTGGAGGGAGTGAATTTTAGTGAATGGGGTGCCAATCAAGTGGGCTGTTTTGTCCTGGATGGTGTCGAGTTTCTTGAATCTTGTTGGAGTTGCACTCATCCAGGCAAGTGCAGAATATTCCATCACATGCCTGACTTGTGCCTTATAGATGGTGGACAGGCTTTGGGGAGTCAGAAGGTGAGTTACTCATTGCAGGATTCCTTGCCTCTGATCTGCTCTTGCAGCCACAGTATTTTTATGGCTAGTCCAGTTCAGTTTCTGGTCAATGGTAACCCCCAGGATGTTGCTAGTGGGGGATTTAGTGATGGTAAAGACGTTGAATGTCAAGGGCCGATGGTTACATTCTCTCTTGTTGGAGATGTTCATTGCCTGACACTTGTGTAGCGTGAATGCTACTTGCCACTTGTCAGCCCAAGTCTGGATATTGTCTATTCTTGCTGCATTTGGATATGGACTGCTTCAGTATCTGAGGAGTCATAAAAAGTGCTGAACATTGTACGATCATCAGCAAAAGCCTGTATTTCTGACCTAATGATGGAAGGAAGGTCATTGATAAAGCTGCTGAAGATGGCTGGGATGGGCTACTACCCTCAGGAAATCCTGCAGTGATGTCCTGAAACTGAGATGATTGACCTCCAACAACTACAACCATCTTGCTTTGTGCAAGGAATGACTCCAATCAGCAGAGAGCTTTCCCTCTGATTCCTGCTTCAGAAGTACATCATTGACTGTAAATTCTTTGTAACACCCTGATGTCACTGTATAAATGCAAGTCTTCCTTTACCTCAGTGATCATGGATCCCCATCACTTCTCTTGCTGCTGCAGAAATCTGCCCAAGTACAAATTAGCTTTCAACAAAAAGAGGAAATCCAATTTCAAAAATTAATTACCCTGAGTGCTGGGTGAGTTAATAATTAGTGTTTATTCCCTTAGTGCTTCCCCTTAGAACTCTAAAAAGTAAGTGTATTCTATTACTGAACCTATTGCTTCTTTTGGGTGTTCATCCTGGGGGAAGAGGAAGTGAGGTGGTTGGCTGATGAATATTGCTCAGTGACTCTGGAATGGAAATGGCTCTTGAAGTATTGGCCCTAAAGTCTGAACTTGATTTGCATCTGAGCTTATGTAGCTTAAAAATCTTTTTCTGAAATCTAATTTGGTAGTCTTAGCCAGTTCCTTGTGAAGTGAGCCTACAGAAGAAGACAAACCCGATATACCTTAATAAATTGGCAGTGCCAGTTTGGGATCTACAAAATGGCTGCTTTAGGAAATGGGAAAAATTGGAACTGAACTGGAGCACAGGATGTTCTTCAGAGGCTGAGGCATGTTACTGGGGAAGAGTAAAAGAAACTACTCTACCTCTGACTGTTTGACCTGACTGACACTGAGTATCTGAATTGGTAAGAGTTCAAAAAGACTTTATATTAAAAAAATCAAAATTCCTTCAATGATTTTATTTGCTTTTAAAATGAATGACTCCTTGACCATTGTATTTTATGAAAAGTAACAGCTTGTCTCTCATTCATTGTGCAGCTGATTTACTGATTGGCAGGATATTTATTTTCCTGGCCTCCACATCGTTCGATCTACATTTTGTGCCTGAGAAACAGGTGCAGCTCCATCAAGTTTCTAGGTCAATGTGTGGAGCTTTTTTTTGTAAGCTTTATATGAAACATGAACATCCCAACAAATTATGTATAGTGCTTGTTTACAATTATTGGCTGGGATTTCTCACTATGAATTTCTGGAAGGAGGAAGGTCAGGTGAACTGGTGATGTGTCCAAGAACATGAGTGAGACTAGCATCATAGAGAGTCATTACAGCACAGAAGGGAGCTGATCAACCCATCAAGTCTATGCCAGTTCTTTGTAGAGTTCTCTAGTCTTTGTGCCATCAGCCAAGGGAAACAGCTTTTCTTTGTCTACCCTATCTAAATCTGTATTAATCTTGCACCCTTAGATCAAATCTCCCCTCAGTCTCCTCTGCTCAAAGAACAACCACACTTTCGCCAGCCTAACCTTGTAGCTAAAATCTTTCACCCTTGGAACCATTCTGGTGTTTCCTCAGCAACCTCTCAGAGATATTGACATTTTACCCTAAGTGTGGTGACCAGAACTGAATGCAATACTCAAGTTGTGGCCTACTCAGAGCTTATAAAGATTCTGCATAACTTCCATGCTTTTGTCTTCAATATCTCTATTTATGAAGCCTAAGATCGCATATGCTTTGCTAGTTACTTCATTATACCCTGCCACCTTCAAAGATCGATGTACCTGAACCCCCCCCCAGGCCCCTTTGACCCTGTACAGGCTTTAGAATTGTGTTATTAAGTTTACAAACTAGGTTAATCTAATTTGATACCTTTCAGTGTGTGTCCTGTGAGAAATCTACCCATTAAACATGTCAATTTTGTTTGCGCAGCTATGCAAAAACTATTCTTAAATAGGAAGACAGTATGCAACACATCTTTATGATGCAAATGCTGCATGGCGGTTTCCTGACACAAAACTGAATTAACATTTCCATCACTTTTCCAAGGCCCTGACATAAGAATTACAGCCTTTCTTATTTTTTGACCATTTTCAGGTGGAATACAGTGTAGCTATATACCTAATACTTTGATCACTGCATGAGTGAAATTTGGAGTTACTGTAACTGTTTTTGGTGAATTTTGTGTTTGTTGACGTGGGCAGTCAAAAGCTCCCAAGACAGATGTGACATAGCAGGATTCAGAGCAAATCTCAAACAATGTGCATTGCCTCATTGTGCCAAGGTAGTTTTTTTGTGTTATCGGCTTGTACCTGCAGAACTGGATGAGGAAAATGAACATAATTTCTGACATTTCATTTTATGAAGTAGTTGCAAGTATATCTCTGCTCCCAGTCTAGGAATTGCTCTGATGTTCCTTCCCAATTCATTATATGTGGTTGCACATTACTCTGCTTTAAATCAAAGATCAAGTTTTTTTCTAAGTCTGGATTGGATTTGTAGTCTCTGAGGTGAAAGGGGAATTGTGCCATTGCACCACACAGCCCCTTAGATTGAAGAATTATTTTTTCATTTGTATTGCTGATTCTCAGCCAGGTGGGTGCACTGTCACTTTTTGTGCCTGTGCATATAGTCAGATGTACTAATAAATGGCAATACATGCTGTGCAAATTAACAAAAATTTGTTTTATTATAAGCTGCCACAGTGTAAATGGTTGTTTGGCTAGTATGGAGATAACTATTTGACCCATTCTCCAACCTAAACTTTAGAACTTAAATAAATTCTGATTTATATGCTAGTCCTTTCATTTTATGCTACTTCTTTGGTTGGGATTAAATAATGACAACTACTTCAGAAGTGTTTTACTTTATGCCAGGACTGATTCAAGGTGCAGCTTTCATTGTGTTTACACTGGCAGTGAGGTCAATTTACGGAACCATGCCTTATGACAAAATTGCATACTTTCATACGATATTACCTATCTATGTGTTAGAAATAATAAAATTAAATTTTATATTTCCGCACTTGCTCAGTGTTATAAACAATAGATTCGCATTAATACCACATTTATGTAAAAGAATAAAAAAACTATGATATATTTTGGTCATCCAAATAACATGCAGCCAGTGTAATTTATCAGGATATTCAGTACTTGTTGTGAAAAATGATTTATGTTTATGCTGACTAACCCGTACGAAATGTTTCTGTCTATCCAAGCTCAAGTAAATACTTTTTATGTATGAATGTATTGTAAATTTTTGTGTTTTCAGTAATGGAGCATGCACTGAGCCCATACGCTTAAAATCTCTTCAGAAAGTAATCCAGTTTGATGTAAAATAATATACAGATTGAGTATTAACGGTTTGTCTTGTTACAAGTCTGTTGAACATCAATGAAAGGCAATTTGCTGATGCTTACCTCAGCCCATATGTTATAAATATTAAGGTCTTTAAGATCAAGTCTCCACTGGTCCTGTACAGAATGTAAGACCCAACTTAAACTCTTTCAGAATTATAGCATGATGCATCTGCATGTTCTACTTTATAAGCAGAGAGGATACAGAGCCTGGGGCATTTGAAGCCTTTGAGGGAGGATTACCAGGACCTTCTGCTCTCCCAGTCTAGAGCACGTGCCATGCTATGATAAAAGTGAAATATTGTGGATGCTGAAAATCTGAAGTAAAAACAGAAAATGCTGGAAAATGTCAGCAGGTCTGGCAGCATCTGTGGAGAGAGAAATGGAGTTAATGGTTTGAATCCATATGACTTCTTCAGAGCTAAAGAGTAGAAATGTGATGGATTTTATACAGTTTAAGAGGAGGTGGAGCAAAATAGAAGGTCAGGGATAGGTGGGAGCTCAGGAGAATTGACAAAGATGTCATCCACACAAGACAAATAGAGTGTTAATGGTAGTTTTAAAGACTAAAGAAGGTGCTGATGTGTTAGTAGCTGAACAAGGGTCACTAAAGACTAGTGAACAGCTACAAAAAGAAATTAAATTGTTAAGGGGCTGAATGGCATATTCCTGTTCCTATGACGTTTCAATCAATAATTTTACTTTACCTTGATAACATCTTAACATCAGTTGCATCTTTAGTTACTGAATAGTATTGATTATCTACTTTCCAAGCCCCTCTGCAGAAAAGTGCAAGCTAAAATACAGTTACGCTGCCTTGCAGTTTGTTTCTCATAAACCTGTGGAGGTTTCTGAAAGAGGCAAGAGCATTAACCGAGCCCACTGAAAGCTACTAATAATAACTCTGGTGTGTTTCAGAGATGCAACCAGTGTGCAGTTAGTAATGTGTGAGATGCGACTGACTACCATTGAGTGATTGATGAGATAAAACCTTTCTGGGGAAAAAAGGTGCCAATGATAAAAGGGTATTTTCTCATTGAGAGAAAATCAATTTGAAATCTATTAACCTTGTATAGCCTACACAAAAAAAACCCACTAGCGTCAAAGTCATGAACAGTTGTAACGGGAATCAGTGTAGTCCTGAAAGCCGTCTTTGTGTTCTGCTGTTTTTAATACTTTTAATCTTCTTGTTGCTTTATTAGTGTATTGTGAATAGTTCATAGTACTATTGTTCAGTAATTTATGTGAAAACTAATTTTTAAATTCAGACTCTGTGCTTTATAGTCTCCAGAATTCATTGTTTTACAACATCACAAATGAGTAGCCAAGCAATTTGTAAGAAGCTTTTTCTTCTTGATTGCTCATTATCCCTTGAGGTTGTTTCAATACACAGTGGATATTGTTGGAGCCCCATTTTTTCCTGCATTTCTAACATCAAATTATGCTGCCAGTTGGTTTCTCAAAAGACATTAGAAATGGACTGACATATAATAGGCATTTGATTGAAGTTTACCATCCTTGCACACTATTGATCCAAAAGGACTGAAATGTATTATCCTGAAATTGCAGGGCTTTTTGGAGAGGAGGAAGAATTAAGAAACTCTGATGACAGAAGTTATCATTTTGATGACAGGCATTTTGGACGATGAGATAACAAGAGCAAATGTTAACACTGATCAATCTTCACTGTTAGCATGGAATTGCTTTTAGTGTGTGCCCCAACAAAAAAAGGTGCACTCATTTAAAAGTTTGTATTGTTGATGAACATTAATATATGAGGAACATTTGAGGACTCTGGGTCTACACTCAATGGAGTTTAGAAGGATGAGGAGGGATCTGATTGAAACTTACAGAATACTGAAAGGCCTGGATAGAGTGGATGTGGGGAAGATGTTTCCATTAGTAGGAGAGACTGGGACCCAAGGGCACAGCCTCAGAGTAAAGGGAAGACCTTTTAGAACAGAGATGAGGAGAAACTTCTTTAGCCACAGAGTGGTGAATCAATGGAATTCATTGCCACAGAAGGCTGTGGAGGCCAGGTCATTGAGTGTATTTAAGACCGAGATAGCTAGGTTCTTGATTGGTAAGGGGATCAAAGGTTACGGGGAGAAGGTAGGAGAATGAGGTTGAGAAACTTATCAGCTATAATTGAATGGAGGAGCAGACTCGATGGGATGAATGACCTAATTTCTGCTCCTAAGTCTTATGGTCTTATGAAGCTGTTGGAAGATATAAATTTCTGAAAAATTGTAAGTAAGTAAGACATGAAGTATATGGTAGTAAACACAAATCTAGCTATTGGAAATGCATGCTATTGTTCCATTAAACCAGGTGAAAGCTGGTTTCTTGCAGCAAGTAAATTTTAACAGTATTATTCAAAACTAATCACATGGCAAGGATACATTGATCATAGGCAATGCATTGTCAATTGCAATGATGATTTCAGGGTTTGGACTTGCACTTAAAATCTGTGGGAGATATTTATATCTGTACTGTATGTGATTAGTAGCTGAAAAATTTGTACGCATGCGGTCATTCCAAATTGAGGATAAAGTGAACAACTGAAGGATGAAACCAAAAATTCAACTCTGGTATTTTAGCTTTATTAATTCAGAGTGAAGCAGCAGTGCATTAGAGCTTCTGTTCCATCATACTTCAAAGAGTTTGACTGTTTTATTTCCCCAAAGATTGTTTATTAAACACTCAGTCATACAAAATCTTCTGTTTTTATTTGAAGACGCTTTAGGCCCAGGCAACATTCTGGCAGTAGAACCGAAGACTTGTGTTCCAGAACTAGCGCATCCGTAGCCAAGCTGTTCCAGTACAGCTACAATACTGACATCTACCTGACAATGTGGAAAATTGCCCAGGTATTGTCCAGGTATAGCAAGACACATCCGCTCAGTTAATTAACACCTCATTAGCTTACCCTCAATCATCAGCAGAGCTATAGAATGTGTTGTTGACAGTGCTTTCAAGTGGCACTTACTAAGCAATAACCGTCTTACAGCTGCTTGGCTAGGGTACCGCCAGTGCCACCTGGCTCCTGACCTCATTACAGCCTTGGTCCAAACATAGACCAAAAAAGCTGAATTTCAAAGGTGAGTTGAGAATAGGGTTGCCAGCCCTCAGGTTTGGCCTGGCGCCTCCAGGAATCTAAGATCAATCTCCAGGATACTGCTGTGTGCTACCCTGGAGAAAAATCACTGGGACATTAAAAAAGATTTTTGTTTTTTCCTCATTTTCTTTGAACAATTCTCTTTATCAGATATAAAATTATTGAAAATGTGTGGGGAAAAAAGATTGTTTTGAGGACAGGTAAGCGTGATTCAATTGAGTAATGAGTCATTTAGGTTTCCAGTTGGCGTCGGCCCAGTGCGTCACAGGGATGGATGTGTTGGCCAACCAATGGCAAAAGGGTGGAGCAAGTCATGTGATGAAACCTCCAGGAATTTAATTACAGATGGCAACCCTAGTTTAGAGTCACTGCCCTTGACATCAAGACAGCATTTGACTGAGCATGGCATGAGCAAGGAGCCCTTGCAAAATTGAGGTCAATGGAAATCGAAGAAAACTCTCCTCCGTTTGGAGCCATAACTAGCACAAAGGAAGATGGATGTGGTTTTTGGAGGCTGATCATCTCAACCCCAGTGTATCTCTGTTCGAATGAAAGCAGAAAGTGCTGGAAATACTCAGCAGGTCTGGCAGCACCTATGGAGAGTGAAGTATAGATAACATTTAGTCATTTGCTCGTACAGAACTTAAGTGTTGCTGAAAAAGTAGACTTTTTGTCTTGCACACTTCAGGATACTTCACAAAAATATCAATATAGGGGGAAGACACCAATTTATACTTTGTGAAGAGAGTGCTGATTGGTTGGCAAGTGTTTTTTTAATCATTCATGGAATATGGGCTTCACTGGCTGGGTCAACATTTATTGTCCACCCCTAGTTGCCCTTGAGAAGGTGGTGGTGAGCTTCCTTGAATCGCTACAATCCATGTGCTGTTAGGGAGGAAGTTCTCGGATTTTGAGCCAGTTTTGAAGTCATATTCAACTGGAAGTGTTAACTCTGCTTCTCTCTCCATGGATGCTGCAGACCTGCTGAACATTTCCAGCACTTTCTGTTTTTATTTCAGATTTCCAGCATCCACATATTTTGCTTTTATTTCTTAGCTTGTGTCCTAGGCCCAAATTTCTTCAGCTTTTTCATCGGTGACTTTCCCTGGGCTAAGAAGTAACAAGTAACATTCCGTTACACAGTGCTGGATGAAGACCATTTCTGACAAGAGAGAATCAAACCATCTCCCCTTGAAGTTCAATTAATCCCTCAATCAAAAAAAAGCTTCAGGATTACTGTTGGCCAGAAATTTTACTGGACCGGCCATGTAAATACAGTGACTGAAAGCAAGTCAGATGCTGGGAATTCTGTGGCAAGTAACTCACCACCTGACTCCCCTAAGCCTGTCTGCCATCCACAAGGCACAAGTCGCAAGTTAGGAATGTGATGAGCTACCTGCACTTCTCTGGATACGTGCAGCTTCAGTAACATTCAAGAAGCTTGACGCCATCCAGGGCAAAGCAGCCCACTTAATGAGCACACCATCCACCATGTTAAACATTTACGTCCTCTACCGCCAACACAGAGTGGCTGCAGTGTGTACCGTCTACAAAGTGCACTGCAGCTGCAACCCAAGCCTCCTTTCACAGTACCTTTGAAACTCACAACCTCAACCACCTAGAAGTGCAAGCGTGGCAGATGCATTGGAGTGCCACAACCTGGAAGTTTCCTTCCAAGATGCACCATTCTGACTTGGAATGATATCGCTGTTGCTTCAACGTCGGTGGTCAAAATCCTGGAACTCTCTCCCTCACAGTTCAGTGTGTACCTATATAACTTTAAATAAACTTTGTAACATGAATTCTGACAATCTAACAAATGCATTACACTGCACAACTTTTTTGAATAATCAAAGCAGGACACCACATGGCCTGCAGCAGTTAAAGAAGGCGGCTCACCACCACCTTCTCGAGGACAATTAGGGATGGGCAATAAATGCTGGCCGAGCCAGCGATGCTCACACTTCATGAATGAATGGAGATAAAGATAACATCTGAAATTGAGGCCACTACTATAAAGGGATGTCTGTAGTTAGAATTTACATTATTCAGTGATAATTAAGCCATTCTTTGCCTCCTGTGAACTGTGTTGCAGTCACAATGATAGAATGGTGTAATTTATTTCCCTCACTTGTATCGTACCCCTACCCTTCCTCTGTCTTTCAGCTCCCACACTGGCTCCCTAGTTTTAGGGCAGAACCTCTCTATAGCTGCAACCATTGCTACTTGATGATGGGCCAACAGTTGGCTTTCCTCCTGAAAGGCAAGATTGTATTCATCCGATTTTCCACATTATCCTGAAGTGGTTATCTACATTCCATTTATTGTCATCCATTAGTTTTGTTCCCATATTTTCAATGCTTTTAAACTACTCGTCAGAGGGAGCCTGAAAACAGATGTATCAAGTTTCCTTCTGCAACCACTTAGGAAATTTTGCTTCCCTGTCATGAAAATTGAAGAATGTGGAGAGCTCAAGGCCTCCTGAGTGAGTTCCACTCCCATTCATCAGGTCACTGAAACAATTTTTTAAAAAATTAAAGCAGAACAGCATCTGAAAGCGAAAGGCAGATTAACGTTTCGGGTGTGATCTTCTGTCAGAACATGTGTCGTTGAGGCATTTATCCGATGCTGACATTGTAGCATTTTCTATGTGCATTTCGGATTCTCATTGGGTTTTTCTTCATTTCTTTACAAACAAAAATAATCAGTGACTTCTGTTTGCTTTGAACAGCAGTTTTAAAGTGCAAAAATGTGACTAAAATGAAGGATGGACAAAATGCATGGCTGGCAACAAATGTTCAGATCCCTCCCTTTTGTATCTCATTTTTTTAATTTACTCATTCATGTGATCTGGGTGTCAGTGGCTAGGCCAGCATTTATTGCCCATCACTAATTGCCCTTGAGAAGGTGGTGGTGAACCATCTTCTTGAACCGCTGCTGTCCATGTGGTGTAGGTACACCCACAATGCTATTAAGGAGGGAGTTCTAGGATTTTGACCCATCAACATTGAAGGAATGGTGATATAGTTCCAAGACAGAGTGATGTGGAGGGGAACATTAGTTACCCAAGTTTGTTACAACTGAGTGACTTGCTAGGCCTTTTCAGATGGCATTTAAGAGTCAAGAAAATTGCTGTGGGTCTGGAGTCACATGTAGGCCAGACGAAGTAAAGACAGTAGATTTCCTTCGCTGAAAGACATCAGTGAACCTGATGGGTTTTTACAAACGTACAAAACAGGAGCAGTAGTGGGGCCATTCGACCCTTCGAGCCTGCTCCGTCATTCAATAAGATAATGGCTGATCTGTTTGTTTCGAATTCCACATTCCCATCTACCTCTGATAACCTGTGATTCCCTTGCCTAACAAGAATCTATCTACCTCCGCCTTAAAAATCTTCAATGACCCTGCTTCCAATGCCTTCTGAGGCAGAGTGTTCCAAAGTCTCACAACCTCCTGAGAGAAAAAAATTGTCATCTCTGTCTTAAAAGGGCAGCCCCCAATTTTAAAACTGTGCCCCCTAGTTCTGGACTCGCCCACAAGAGGAAACATCCTTTGCACATCCACCTTGTCAAAGCCGTTCAGGATCTTGTATACTTCAATCAAGTCACCCCTCACTCTTCTAAACTTCAGTGCAAACAAGCCAGCCTGTCCAACCTTTCCTCATAAGACAACCCGCTCATTCCAGGTATCAGTCTAGTAAACATCCTCTGAACTGCCTCCAACTACATCCTTCCTTAAATAAGGAGACCAAAACTGCACCCAGTATTCAAGATGTGGTCTCACCAAAGCCCTGTATAGCTGAAGCTTAATATATTTACTTTTATGTTCAATTCCTCTATTAGCCTTCTTAATCACTTGTTGGAAGTGCATACTAACTTTTTGTGACTCATGCATTAGAACACCTAGATCACTCTGCACCTCGGGATTCTGCAGCCGTTCTCTGTTTCAGTAATACTCTGCTTTTTTATTCTTTTTGCCAAGGTGAACAACTTCACATTTTCCACATTATACTCCATCTGCCAGATTTTTGCCCACTCATTCAACCTATCCATATCCGTCTGAAACCTCCTTATGTCCTCTTCACAATGCACTTTCCTACCCACCTTTGTATCATCTGTGAATTCAGCTACCATGCTTTGCTCCCCTTGTCTAAGTCATTGATATAAATTATAAAAAATTGAAGCCCCAGTACAGATCCCTGCGGGACTCTGCTCATCACATCCTGCCAATCAGACAAAGACCCATTTATGCATACTCTGTTTTCTGCCAGCCAGCCAATCTTCTGTCCAGGCTAATATGTTACCCCTACACCATGAGATTTTATTTTCCACATTAACCTTTGATGTGACACCTTATCAAATGCCTTTTGGAAATCCAAATCCAGTACCTCAACTAGCTCCCCTTTATCCACAGTGCATGTTACTCCTTTTAAGGAATCTAATAAATTAGTTAAACATGGCTTCCCTTTCACAAACCATGCTGACGCTTCCTGATTACTGTGAAATTTCCTACGTTTTCAGCTTTAACCTCTTTAATGATCGATTCTTACATCTTCCCCACGACAGACATCAAGCTAACTGGCTTCCTGTTTTCTGCCTCCCTCCCTTTTTGAATAGAGGGGTTCTATTTGCTGCTTAGTTATGGTAACCATGATTGTCATAAAAAAAAACAGACTAATTCCAGAATTATTAATTGATTTAAATTCCACCAGCTGCCGTGGTGGGATTTGAACCCATGTCACCAGAACATTTACCTGGGCTTCAGGATTACTAGTGATATTACCACTACACTACCTCTTGTGTGGCTGATTGGGATGAGTACAATTTCCTGTTAAATATTTAATACATAAATCACTGGCTTTCAAATATTGAAATGGAATAATTGCATTCCTATGAAATGAATTTTTTTATTCTTTTGATTGTTTTTTATTTCCATTTACAAAATAGATGTAAACATTTCCTTCAAATGCATAATTCAATTTATAATTAGTTATGAATTAAAGGATGTTCTTGGGGTCTTTTTATATTTTACCAATTATTGGACAGTTGATTTTGTATTTCTGGACTGCCTAACTGCTAATGCTGTACTGTTGTTTAAAAAGGGAGGAAGGGATAGATCCAACCATATAAATACTGTGGCTACAAGAGAAGGTCAGAGATGAATTGTGTGGAGAGTAACTGACGTCCTGATTCCCCAAAGCCTGTCCACCATCTACAAGGCACAAGTAAGGAATATGATGGAGTACCCTCCACTTACCTGGATGAGTGCAGCTCCAACCTCACACAAGAAGCTCAACACCATCCAGGACAAAGTGGCCTGCTTGATTGGCGCCCTATCCAAAACCCTGAAACATTCACTCTCTCCACCACTGTGGCAGCAGTGTGTACCATCCATAAGATGCAAATGCAGCCCTCTCCTGCAACCTTTACCAAGGTTGGGCAGCAGATGCATGGGAAGACTACCACCTGCAAATTCCCCTCCAAGCGATACACCAGCCTAACTTGGAAATATATCACTGTTCCTTCACTGTCATAAGAACATATGAGTTAGGAGCAGGAGTAGGCCACTCTGCCGCTCGAGCCTTCTCCACCATTCAATAAGATCATGGCTGATCTGATTGTAACCCCAACCTCACATTCCTGCCTACTCCTGATAACCTTTCATGCCCTTGTTAATCAGGATTCTATCTAGCTCTGCCTTAAAAATATTCAAAGACTCTGCTTCCACCGTCTTTTGAGGAAGAGAATTCCAAAGACACTCTACCCTCAGAGAAAAGCTTTCTCCTCATCTCTGTCTTAAATGAGCACCCTGTTATTTTTTGACAGTGACCCCTAGTTCTAGACTCTCCCACAAGGGGAAGCATCCTCTCCACATCTACCCTGTCAAGATCCCACAAGATCTTTAAGGTTTCAATCAAATTGCCTCTTACTCTTCTAAATTCCAGTGGATCATAAGACCATAAGACGTAGGAGCAGAAGTAGACCATTCGGACCATTGAGTCTGCTCCGCCATTCAATGAGATCATGGCTCTTCTGATAATCCTCAACTCCACTTTCCTGCCTTTTCCCTGTAACCCTTGATTTCCTTATGGATTAAAAATCTGTCTTATCTCAGCATTGAATATACTGAACAACCCAGCCTCTACAGCCCTCTGTGGTAAAGAATTCCACAGATTAATACAAGCCTAACCTGCCCAACCTTTCCTCATAAGACAACCCACCCATTCCTGGTATTGGTCTAGTGAACTTTCTCTGAATGCTTTTAACGCATTTACATCTTTCCTTACATAAGGAGACCAGTACTGCACACAATACTCCAGATGTGGTCTCACCAGTGCCAGGTACAACTGAAGCATAACCTCTCAATTTTGTAATCAATTCCCCTCTCAATAAACGATAATGTTCTATTAGCTTTCCTAATTACTTGCTGTACCTGCATACTAGCCTTTTGTAATTCATGTACTACAACACCCAGATTCCTCTGAAACTCAGAGCTCTGCAATCTCTCATCACTTGGATAATAAGCTTTTTTATACTTCCTTCCAAAATGGACAATTTCACATTTGCCCACATTATACTTCATCTGCCAATCTTTGTCTACACACAACCTATGTACGTCACTTTGTAGCCTCCTTATGTGCTCTTCACAATTTACTTTCCTATCAACTTTGTGTCTTCATCAAATTTAGCAACCATTCCTTAAGTCCCTTCATCCAATCGTCTTTATAAATTGTAAAAATTTGAGACCCCAGCACTGATTCCTGTGGCTCACCACTTGTCACATCTTGCCAACCAGAAGAAGACCCATTTATGCCAACTCTCTATTCCCTGTTAGCTAGCCAATCTTCTATCAATGCCAATATGTTACCCACTCCACCATGATCTTTAATTTTCTGCAATAACGTTTGATGTGGCACTTTATCAAATGCCTTCTGGAAATTAAGTACAGTACATCCCTCCATACACAGCACATGTAACTCCTTCAAAGAACTCCAATAAATTGGTTTAAACATGACTTCCCTTTCACAAAACCATGTTAACGCTGCCTGATTGCCTTGATTTATTTCTAAGCGTCCTGCTATAACATCTTTAATAGCTTCTAACATTTTCCCTATGACAGATGCAATTATTTCCCTATGACAGATGTAAGCTGTAGTTTCCTTATTTTTTTCTCCCTCCCTTTTTGAATAAAGGAGTCACATTTGCTATTTTCCAATCTAATGGAACCTTCCCCGGGTCTAGGGAATTTTGAAAATTAAAACCAATGCATCAACTATCTCACTTGCCACTTCTTTCAAGACCTTAGGGTGAAGTCCATTCGGACCGAGAGATTTGTCAGCCCCCAGCCCCAATAACTTTCTCAACACCACCTCCCCGATGATTGTAATTTTTTGTGTTCGTTCCTCCCTTCCATTTCCTGAACTACAGCTATTTCTGGAATGTTACTGGCATCCTCTATAGTGAAAACCAAAGCAAAATACCTGTTTAATTCATCCGCCATCTCCTTACTTTCCATTATGAATTCCCCAGACTCACTTTCTATCGGACCAATGCTGACTTTGTTAACTCTTCCCTTATTTAAATAATTATAGAAACTCTTACTATCCATCTTTATATTACTAGCTAGCTTTCTCTCACACTCTAATTTTCCCTCCTTATTAATCTTTTTGTCATTCTTTGCTGTTCTTTATATTCTTTCTAATGTTCTGACCTGCCACCTGCCTTTGCCTAATTATATGCTTTTTCTTTAAGTTTGTTATTGTCTTTAACTTTTTTAGTTAACCACGGATGGTGGGTCCCCTTGGAATTTTTCTTTCTCATTGGAATGTATATATTCTGTAATAGCCCTTTAAATGTCTGCCACTGAACCTCTATTGATTTATCTTTAAACCTCATTTGCCAATTCACTTTAGTTAGCTTTGCTTTCATGCCCTCATAATTGCCCTTAACTTAAGTTGAAACTAGTCTTGGATGCACTCATTTCTCCCTCAAAATGAATGTAAAATTCAATCATATTATGATCACTGCTACCTTGCTCACTATGAGGTTATCAATTAATCCTATCTTGTTGCTCAAGACCAGATCTAATATAACCTGCTCTCTGGTTGGCTCTAGAATGTGCTGTTCTAAGAAACCATCCCAAAAACACCCTGTGAACTCCTCTATGTTACCTTTTCCCATCTGATTTTTCCAGTTTGTATGTAGATTAAAATCCCCCATGATTATTACTGTACCTTTCTGACAAGCTCCCATTATCTCTTCTTTTATACTCTGTCCTACCATGTAATTA
Source organism: Carcharodon carcharias (assembly GCF_017639515.1). Taxonomy (NCBI): domain Eukaryota; kingdom Metazoa; phylum Chordata; class Chondrichthyes; order Lamniformes; family Lamnidae; genus Carcharodon; species Carcharodon carcharias. The sequence goes on from NC_054470.1 coordinate 124,791,668, forward strand.
CAAGTAGGGGGCCTGTACACCATTCCTACAAGTGACTTCTTCCCTTTATCATTTCTCATCTCAACCCAAACCGCTTCTACATCCTGGTTTCCTGAACTTAGGTCATCCCTCTCTAATTTGCTAATACCATAATTAATTAACAGAGCCCACCCCTCCACCTTTTCCTAACTTCCTATCCTTCCTAAATGCCATGTATCATTCGCTATTCGGGTCTCAATCTATGTCGTCCTGTATGTCATCTTTGTGGTGGCTATCAAATTGTACTTATTTATTTTGATGTATGCTATCAGCTCATCTGTTTTGTTTCAAATGCTACTTGTGTTTAGATACAGAGCCTTTAGTTTTGTCCTTTTGTTATTTTTGTAGTGTCAAGCCTTATCTGCTGATTTACTCTTAAATTTATACTCTTTGCCCCTTCCTGTCATGGTCTGTTCATCATTTCCCATATTAATACTTTTCTCTCTTGCCTTATCTCTACTTTTTGATTTACCACATCTTCCCAAATTTGATCCCTTGCCCCCACTATTCAGTTTAAAACCATCTCAACTTCCCTAGTTATGCAGCTCGCAAGGACACCAGCCCCAGCACAGTTCAGGTATAGACCATCCCAGCAGTACAGATCCACTTTCCCCTATACTGGCACCAGTGCCCCCAAACCAAGATCCACTTCTCCTACATCAGTCTTTGAGCCAGGCATTCATTTTTCTAATCTAATTTGTCCTGTGCCAATTTGACATGGCTGAGGTAATAATTCAGAAATTATTACCTTGGAAGTTCTGCTTCTTAATTTGGTGCTTAGCTCCTCATACTGACAATGCAGAACCTCCTTCCTGCTCCTGCCTATGTCATTGGTACCTACATGGACCATGATCACTGGATCCTCCCCGTCCCATTGCACATTCCTCTCCAGCCCTATGCAGATGTCCCAAATCCTGGCACCTGACAGACAACAGAGCTGTCGGGACTCTCGCTCTTTGCTACAGAGAATAGTGTCAATCACCCTCACTATACTGTCCCCTACTACCACTACATTCCTTTGTGCTCCCCCCACTTGAATGGCTTCCTATACCACAATTCCATGTTCAGTTTGCTCATCCACCCTGTAGCCCCTGCCAGCATTCAAACAAGCTGATGGAACCACAAACCCAATGGACAATTGCAGAGGCTCACACCCTTGCACTCCTCCCCTCTGGGTCCCCTTAACTGCCTCACTCGCAGTTACACCGTCCTGTCCCTGACCACTGACTAAATCAGAAGACCCTATTTTAAGTAGTGTGACTGCCTCTTGGTATAAAGCATCCCCTCCCTGATGTGCCACAAAGTCTGCAGCTCAGCCTCTTGCTCAAATGACTCTGAGCCAAAGTTCCTCAAGCTGCAAACACTTACTGCATACTTGTTTGCCCTGGATCACAATGTTTTTCAGGAGCTTTTACATGCTGCAGCCTTGACACATCACCTGTGTTGCCACCCTTAAATGTATTTTAAATAATTACTTAATTATATTAATCACTTACTTATGTTGGTTCCTTATATATTTTAGTAATTTTTTGTTAATTTTATTAATTGTTGCTGGGTGAAAATCCTGGAACTCCCTCCCTAACAGCATTGTGGGTGTAGCTACACCACATTGGACTGCAGCGGTTCGACAATGTTACCCACCACCACCTTCTCAAGGGCAGTTAGGGATGCCAATAAATGCTGGCCTGGCCAATGATGCCTACATCCTGTGAAAAGAATTTTTAAAAAGTCCTATCGGTCCATCCTCAGTGTGGACAAATCTTGGAAAAAATCCTGATGGACTGTATAAATAGACATTCAGAAGGGCACAGATTGATAAAGGACAGTCAACGTGGGTTAGTGAAGCGAAGGTCATGTCAGGTCTTGATTGAATTTTTTGGGGAGGTAAAAGGAGCGTTGATGAGGGTAGTGTATTGGATGCAGTCTGCATGGATTTTTGCAAGGCTTTTGACAAGGTCCCGCATGATGGACTGTTTGGAAAAGTAAATGCTCAGAGGATCCAAAGGAATGTGGCAAGGTAGAACCAAAATTGGCTCTGTGACAGGCAGCAAAGGGTAATGTTTAATGGGTGTTTTTGTGACTGGAAGCCTGTTTTCAGTGAGGTTCTGCTGGACTCAATACTGGGGCCCTCATTTTTAATTATTTTTATCAATGATTTGGACTTCAATGTAGGGGGCATAATTAGGAAGTTTGCAGATGATACAAATATTGGCCATGTGGTTGATTGTGTGGAAGAAAGCTGCAGATTGTGGGATGATGTCATTGGACTAGCCAGGTAGGCAGAAATGGCAAAATGGAATTTAATCCAGAGTCATGTGAGATAATACATTTCTGGAGGGCAAATAAGGCAAGGAGATGCATAATAAATGGTAGGATACAAGTGTAGAGAAATAGCGGGACCTTGGAGTTATGTTGTGGATTGCTGAAGCAGGACTGATAGATAAGGTGGCTAAGAAGGCCTATGGATACATTCCTTTATTAGCCCAAGCATTGAATATGAGCACAGGGAAGTTATGCTAGAACTATATGAAACACAAGTTAGGCCACAGCTAGAGTATTGCATATTGTTCTGGCCATGAGAGTCTGTGCAGAGGAGATTTACAATAATGTTGCCAGGAGAATTTTAGCTATGAGGAAAGATTAGATACACTGGAGTTGTTTTCTTTGGAACAGAGAAGGCTGAGAGGAGATTAAATAGAGCTGTATAAAATTGAAGGGCCTGTATAGATTAGATAGGAAGGATCTATTTCCCTCAGCAGAGTCACCTAATAATCGACAGGGCATGGATTTAAAGTAATTCTTAGAATGATTAAAGGAGAGTTGAGTAATGTTCTTCAGGTGGTGGGTGTTTGGAAATCACTGCCTGAAAGGGTGGCATAACCAAAAACCCTCATCATATTTTAAAAATATGCAGTTGGAGAGCCGTGCCTACAGGACTATGGACCAAGAGCTGGAAATGGGATTCAGCTGGATAGCTTTTTTTCTTGGTCAGCACAGACTTCATGGGCTGAATGGTGTCCTGTGTGCTAAATTTTTTTATGTTTCTATCTTTCTTTATTATCAGCTGGTTTATTTGAATATTGCATAGTTTTGTTTCAAACAATGTGATAGTTACTAGCCCATTCAGATAATATTAATCAGAAATGAATCTGATTTACTTACTATCTCTGGAGTCAAAAAGGAAATATCGATTTCACTTTTCAGTTTATGCAGTTTAAGCATTCGATATGTAGCATGTGATGAATTTTATTGCTTTCAAACTTTCTGTTAAATCTATAAGGTGAGGTTTATTGTGTACTGTTCAGATATAGAACAAATGGCATCATTTGTAACTTTGTAACATGTTAAAATGATTGATTTAGAAGAAAAAGACGTGTGTGGTAATTAAAGCAACCCTCAGGCCATCTAACATACCCTCTCCATCAGGTGTATCACACCCACTTTCATCAAAGTTCTTCAGGATCCTTCTTCACTTTCACTTTCCTCTGACCCCATCTTACAAATTTTCCCCTTAGCATGTTTTTGACCTTCTTACATGACAACAGTGACTACACTTCAAAAATACTTCATTGATGTAAAGCACATTGAGGCGTCTGGTGGTCATGAAAAGCACTATACAAACCTGTCTTTCATATGTTTCTTCCCCACTCTGATTGGAAAGCTGAGCTCTTTTTTTTAATCCATTCATGGGATGTAGGCACCACTGGCTCAGCTAGCATTTATTGCCTATTCCTAATTCCCTTGAGAAAATGGTGGTGAGCTGTCTTCTTGAACCACTGCAGCCCATGTGGAGTAGGTACAACCAAAGTGCTATTAGGGAGGGAGTTCCAGGATTTTGATCCAGCAATAGTGAAGGAACGGTGATTTATTTCCAAGTCAGCATGGTGAGTGGCTTGGCGGGGAACTTCCAGGTGGTGGTGTTCCCAGGTATCTGCTGCCCTTGTCCTTCTAGATGGTAGCAGTCATGGGTCTGGAAGGTGTTGTTGAAGGGGCCTTGGTGAATTGCTGCTGCGCATCTTTGAGATGGTTCTGAAGCTCTGAAGAAGAGTCATATGGACTCAAAATGTTAACTTTGTTTCTCTCTTCACAGATGCTGCCAGACCTGCTGAGTTTTTACAGAATTTTCTGTTTTTATTTATTATAGATGATACACATTGCTGCTACTGTGCACCAGTGGTGAAGGGAGTGAATGTTTGTGGAGGGGGTGCCAAACAAGCGGGCAGCTTTGTCCTGGATGGTGTCAAGCTTTTTGAGCGTTGATGAAGCTGCCGTCATCCAGGCAGGTGGAGAATATTCCATCACACTCCTGATCTGTGCCTTGTAGATGGTGGACAGGCTTTGAGAAGTCAAGAGGTGAATTGCTCATCGCATGATTCCTAGCCTCTGTCCTCCTCTTGTCACCACAGTATTTATATGTCTAGTCCAGTTCAGATTCTGGTCAATGGTAACCCCCAGGATGTTGATAGTGGGGGATTCAGCAATGGTAATGTCACTGAATATTCAAGGGTTGATGGTTAGATTCTCTCTTGTTGGAGGTGGTCAAAGGCTGGCACTTGTGTGCTGCAAATATAACTTGCCACTTGTCAGCTCAAGCCTGGATATTATCCAGGTCTTGCTGCATTTGCACATTGGACTGCTTCAGTATCTGAGGAGTCGCGAATAGTGCTGAACATTGTGCAATCATCAGCGAACGTCCCCACTTCTGACCTTATGATGGAAGGGAGGTCATTGATGAAGCAGCTGAAGATGGCTGGGCTTTGGATACTAGCCTGGGGAGCTCCTGCAGTGATGTCCTGGAACTGAGATGATTGACCTCCAATAGCCGCAACCACCTTAGTTTGTGTTAGGTATGACTCCAACCAGTGGAGCGTTTTCCCCCTAATTTCAGTTTTGCTTGGGCTCCCTGATGCCGCACTTGGTCAAATGCTACCTTGATGTCAAAGGCAATCACTCTCACCTCAGCTCTGAAATTCAGTTTTTTTTGTCCATGTTTGAACCAGGACTGTAATGAGCTCAGGGGCTGAGTGACCCTGCTGGAAACCAAACTGAGTGTTAGTGAATGGGAAATTGCTAAGCAATTGCCACCTGGTAGCACAGCTGATGACCCTGTGCATCACTTTGCTGATGGTCAAGAGTAGGCTGATGAGGCTGTAATTGGCTGGGTTGGATTTGTCCTGCTTTTTGTGTACACATCATACATGGATAATATTCCACATTTCTGGGTAGATGGCAGCTGTACTAGGGACGGGGCAAGGTCTGAAACACAAGTCTTCAGCACTATTGTCGGAATATTTTCAGGGCCCATAGACTTTGCAGTATCCAGTGCCTTCAGCCATTCCTTGATATCACATGGAGCCAATCGAATAGGCTGAAGCTGGCTTCTGTGATGTTGGGGACCTCCACAGGAGGCTGAGATGGATCATTCACTTGACATTTCTGGCTGAAGATTGTTACAAATGCTTCAACCTTATCTTTTGATGTGCTGGGCTCCCCGATCATTGTGGATGGGGGTATTTGTGGAGCTGCTTCCTCCAGTGAGTTGTTTTGTTGTCCACAACCATTCATGATTGGATGTGGCAGGACTGCAGAGCTTAGATCTGATCTGTTGGTTGTGGAATCACTTAGCTCTTTCTAACGCTTACTGAGTATGATGTTTGGCATGCAAGTAGTCCTGAGTTATAACTTCACCAGGTTGACACCTCATTTTTAAGTATGCCTGGTGCTGCTCTAGGCATGCCCTCCTGCACTCTTCATTGACCATAGTTGATCACCTGGCTTGATGGTAATGGTAGAGTGGGGGATATGCTGGGCCACGAGGTTACAGATTGTGGTTGAGTGCAAGTCTGCTGCTGCTGATGGCCCACATCGCCTCATGGATGCCCAGTCTTGAGTTGCTAGATCTGTTCGAAATCCATCCCATTTAGCATGGTGGCAGTGCCACATAACATGATGGATGGTATCCTCAATATGAAGACGGGACTTTGTTTCCACAAGGACTATGCGGTGATCGCTCTTACCAATACTATATGGACAGATGCATCTGCAGTAGGCAGGTTGATAAGGATGAGGTCAAGTATATTTTTCCCTCTTGATGGTTCCCTCACCACCTGCTCCAGACCCATTTTAGCAGCTATGCCCTTTAGGTCTCAGTGAGTTCAGTCTGTAGTGGTGCTACCGAGCCACTCTTGATTGAAGTCCCCCACGTACATTTTGTGCCTTTGCCACCCTCAGTGCTTCCTCTTTGTGGTGTTCAACATGGAGGAGCACTGATTCATCAGCTGAGGGGGCGACGGTACATGGGAATCAGCAGGAGGTTTTGCTTGCCCATGTTTGACCTGATGCAATGAGATTTCATGAGGTCCGGAGTCGATGTTAACGACTCCGAGGGCAATTCCCTCCTGGCTGTATACCGCTGTGCTGCCACCTCTGCTGGGCCTGTCCTGTCAGCGGGACAGGACATACACAGTGATGGTGGCATCTGGGACATGATCTGTAAGATATGATTCTGTGAATATGACTATGTCAGGCTGTTGCTTGACTAGTCTGTGACAGAGCTCTCCCAATTTTGGCACAAGCCCCCAGATGTTTGTAAGGAGGACTTTGCAGGATTGACGGGGCTGAGTTTGCTGTTGTTGTTTCTGTCACCTTTTTCCATCACCTTCACCTTCACACACTTCCTTGGCCAGAAGTGTTTGCCCCCAGTCACTCAACCCACTCAAGACTGGGCCTGTATTCTCTCGAGTTTAAAAGAATGAGAGGTCATCTCATTGCAACATACAAAATTCTTAAAGGGTTCAACAGAGTAGATACAGCAAGGATGTTTTCCCTGGCTGGAGGGAGGTCTAGCTCCATGGCACGCTGTCTCAGAATAACTGGTAGGCCGTTTAGGACTGAAATGAGGAGGAATTTCTTAACTCAGTGGGAGGTAAATTGTTGAAATTCTCTCCCCTTGAGGGCGGTGGAGACTCAATCATTGAGTATGTTCAAGACAAAGATCAACAGATTTCAAGATATTCAAGACATTGAGGGATATGGGGATGGTGTAGGAAAATAGTGTTGAGGTAGAAGATCAGCCATAATCTAGTGGAATGGCAGAGCCGGCCAAATGGCCTACCCCGGTTTCTATTTCCTATGTTCCTTACTTTTTCTTCCAATCTCAGAATTCTCCTTCCACCTAGACCGCTCCATCTGGTCCCTTAACGTCTGTAGATGTTTTCATTGGGAGCAGCTGGAGTGGCATCAATTATGGTAATATTTTTGCACACCTCTATTTAACCTACCTGCCTCTCAAGGGCTTGGCCTAAATAGCCAAGTGGTTATGGTACTGGGTTTGTAACCCCAAAATCAAGAGTTCAAATCTCACAATGGCAAACTATGAAACAATGTAACTTCATCAAGAGTTCAGATCTCACAATGGCAAACTATGAAACGATGTAACTTCATCTGAATAGGAACAGATGGAAACGTGTTTGTACTCGAAAGAGTTACCTCCCTCTCAATTTGCAGCACGTTGTTTTTTCAAGTCGAATCCTAACATTGCCATTAAAACTGCTGATGTGTGTGGCACTGTTGCTGTTTGACGAACTGACTTTTATCTTGTGAAGCCTGAATGGCAACTCTGAGACATTTCCTACCTTCATCTGGAACGTGACCCCATCACTGAACATCAAGCCATTGTTTCAAATACTGTTACTGACCTTATTTTCTCAGGGGACCTTCCCTGCATGACCTCCAACCTCAGTCCACAACCTCACACGGCGCACTTCTGCCCTCTTCCAAAAATTCATCAACATGACTGCCCTGGTAGACTTGTCCAGTTAGCCAGTTCTTGCCCCATGGAATTGATTTCTTCCTATTTCAACTTCATTTTTTCTCCTCTTGTCCAGTCTCTTCCCGCCTGCATCCATGGCTCTTCTTATTGAGTTCATCAAATTCAGATCATAACCTTTGCGCTCCCCCCCACCCCAGCCCCCCATTTTTTCAGACAATAGCAGTCTGTAATGATTCTGCTGCTCCCATTTACACTTTCTGTAGACCCACAGTTGTTTCTTTGCTTGTCCTATTTTCATCATTTTCTGTCTTGCACCATTTTTCACCTTTCGTTCTATCAAAGATATTTCTTTCTGTTTTTCCCTCATCCTTTTTTAGCCTTTGTACTTGCTCAAAACCTGTTACATCACTAACTTTTTCCAGTTCTGATAAAAGATCATTGACTTGCAATCTTAGTGCTGTTTTTTTCTCTCCACACATCCTACCTGACCTGCTGTATATTTGCAGCATTTTCTGTTCTCATTTTGGGAAATTAACTGTCCAGCTAACCTTGCCCCAAAAAATGAATTTCTGAAACTTGCCCCAAAAAATGAATTTCTGAACGTTGCCCCAAAAAATGAATTTCTGAAAATAATTGACACCTATTTTTAAATTATTATTTAATGTCTTAATTTATGTTTAATGAAGTGTGTCTTTTCTGGCTGAGTACAAGAAGCCCAGTTATTGTAGAGGGGACTTGATTTAGGTGATCATGTCAGTCATTTTTCAACACAAATACTTAGCCCCCCTCTGGTATTCCTGAATGTGTAGCTAGCACTTCTTGTGACAGGATGTGATCAGAATCTGCATTTTGTTGCCTCATTCAGGTGACCAATTTTAACGATGAATGTAGTTAAAACAATTTGTTTTTACTCATGGTATTTTGTAACGAAAAGCGATATGGCTCATTTTTATAGGAGCACTATTTCTGATTATTCTCAAAATTGGCATAACCTTGTGTTAAGCATTTCAGGGTGCTTGTATCCTGGATTAATGCAGTGTTCCATTAGTTTTCTGGATTCCAATTTCTTCAATTTATTTAAACAAGAACTATGTAAATGTTTCGAGTTATTTCCAAATTTGTTGTGTCACACTTCTTAAAGCATAGATTGCTTTTGTGATTTAGTGCAAATGAGCAAAACATAACTCTTAATTTTTAGGCCAACTAATGGCCAAGTTAGCACAAATGGATCGGATGTGTTTGGTTCTAAAGATTTTTTCCCTTTAGTTAAATGAATTTTGAATATGCATCCGAACGATCATTCTGGAATCTGTTGTGTGGATAATGTGATACATTGTCGATATTTCTGGGTATTTAATCAAGTTTAGAGGGGCAAGTCTAAAAATCTGAAATCCCAGATTCATGTTTCCCCTCAACACTGACTGCCTCCCTTTCTTTGAGGTGCTAGTCCGAATTCATGTTCTGTAGCTCTTTGGACTTGCTTTAGGATAACATACTCAATGCTCTATGTGTATATTCTATGCGCATTTTGGGTTGAGAAGCTTCTGAAATAGAAATAGATAGGTGATCAATTGTATTTTTTTTCAAGTTAATTTACAGAATGTAAAATCAGAAATGACTATAATTTTGAACAGGTACTGATCTAAAGCTGTGGGTGATTTAGGGGCAAATCGTGCTGGGTTAGAACATTGTAATTGTCTTCTTGCTTCTCTATTCTTCCAGCTGTAAAGATGACTTAGAAGCAATAAGGATGGCTGTATGGAACATGAGTACAGGTATATTAAAGGTGCTGCTTTAATGGTGAGATCAAGCTAGATGGGACAAAGTGAATTGGGGTTCTGTTTAGTCTCAAGCCATGTTACCTCTGATTTACCCCCTGTGGATAGTGGATGATAAAATTTGGAAAGATTCACTCTGTTCAGGAGTGCAGATTTAAAAAAATGTATATTTTTCAGTGACCAAAGGAGCAGAACAAGCCCCTTCCTTTTTTCTTTGCAGCTCACTTTGTTCCCTTTTAGATTTTTTTCACAATTGTATTAAATAAAAACATTTTCGGTGATTTTAAAATTCCTCAGTGTTGCTAATCAGCAGCACTGCTACTGGTTCAGTACTTTCTAATGGAATAAGAAATCATTGGAGACTTCAAAGCATTACTCACATCAGAAAATTATTAGTCTAGTGGCTAATTATGACAGTCCAAATCCTCCCTGCTGCTTTTTTTTATATTTTTTATAATTAAAAAGTTTTCATGAAGGCTGATCACAGTATCTCTGGCAGTGATTTTACACTGCACTGAATTGAATAGAATAGCAAATCTTCTGGTTTAACAGCTTTCAAAACAAACCCAAGGCACACCTGATGTCAGGATTTATCTCAAGGACACAGGTACAGCTCTTAATAAATAAAACTAGTATTTTTCCCTTTTTGTGCATTTTGCTCTGTTCAGTACAACTGTGTACTTGCAAGAAAAGGAAAAAATATTTTGACATTTGTTCCAACTTTGTATGTAAATTTTGCTAGAGGTCATAACATAGGATGAAATTTGTACTCGCCTAAACAGATACAGGTTAATTAAAGACGGCTAGCATTAATTTGTATAGGCGTGTGTGTGTTTAACACATTTAGTAAAACTCTTGAGGAAATGGCAATGCATTTATAAACAAAAGATAGTGTAAACGGTGGCTATCTATTTTCAAAGGATGTTTGATAAGAGGCCACATGGAAGGTGTGTTGATAAAACTAAGTCACATGATATTACATGAAGTAATGCACCTTGGATATTAAATTAGTTAAATGGTTGAAGAAAATAAAAAGTCATTGGTAGATGTTTTTCAGACCAGAGAGATGTAAATAGCAATCTCCCAGGTTATATAAATGGAGACATAAAGTATAAAAGTAGCTAGACTCATACAAATTGTTCATTTGGCTGCAGTTAAAATATAATTTTCAGTTTTAAAGGCGTTGCTTTCGGAAGGGGGTCAACATCATAGAAAGAGTTCAGGAAAGATCTGGTGAGATGATAGCTGAAATGAGAGAACTTAATTCACAGAAGAGGCTGAAGAAACTGATACTCTTGCCCCAGGAGAAGAGGAGAAGCTCTGGTAAAAGATGCTCAAAATTGTGAGGTTTTGATAAGGTCAATCAGGAAAAAGCTATTTGCGTAGAACTACATAGAATATACAGCACAGAAATAGGCCATTTGGCCCAACCAATCCATGCTAGTGTCAAAGACCCACTTAAGCATCTTCTATCTTTCCTTATCAGCATAACAGTCTATCCCCTTGTCCCTCATATGCTTGACTAGCTTCCCTTAAATGCACCTGTACTACTCATCTCAAGTACTCTTTCCACTGGTTGGTAACTTGGTAATTGAAGGACATAATTTAAAATCATTACCAAAATAATGATGAAGTTGGTAGGACACTTTTCCTTCTAGAAACCATGGTTGAAGGCCAATTCTGTGCTGTAAGATTATAAAAGTATATTTATAGATAATTATCATATATGTTTGTTGAGCTTTTTTAGAAAGGTTATGCAGTATTTGAAGTTGAAACTTTGCATTTGGTTGCAGTGAACCTGTAGACTGTAATATTGATCAGATTGATTAATGAAAAATTAAAAATGATATCAAAGTGAGCTAATACAATAAGAATGTATCTGTGTAAATCACCAGTAAGAATAACTATTTGAAATATGGTATTTGGCTCCGACTGAAAGTTGTGTGAAATGATTTGTATTTAAGTACCTTCTACCAATGAACTTATGATTTCCAGCACTTGGGAGATTATTATGAATGACTGCTCTTTCTGCCATTTTACACGCCCAAACTTTTTTGTTTGTTAGCGAGTGATTTTCATTGCAACAATGGCTTGGTCTTCAGCTGAGCTGGAAGGGATTGCATTTTGAGGGGAGAAATTCAATTACAGCTACTGCAATCTTAAGAAAATAAATTGATAAATGCATGATAATCTTGCAAATGTAATATTTCTTTAACAGTTAGGATCGGTGATCCTGTAGTTGTAACAACCAATGGCTATTACACAATGTTTCATTCTGTCTGCTGGCATTTTCTTACATGCTCAATACATACTATATCATCTCCACTTTCTCCAGATCCTCTATCAGCAGTCTGCCAAGAGATACAGACAACTAAAGGCATCTCCTCCCAGATTTGTATTCCCTTTTTCCATCTTCTACATTGGGAAATGGCTGTCCTCTCTTGATGGCTTGGCTCCATCATGCGATTTTAACCTGCATCCTTCTGCTTTTTGACTCCTGATAAAACTAGCCCATCTGGTCAGTTGTTTTATCGAATTTGGTACAGTGATATTCTGTAGTCAAAGTGGTGTAGGCTAATTTCTCTATTACAGTTTTCTTGCATGGTGAGCTCCTGATTTCAGTTTAAACTGTCAGAGGAGTTGGGAGGCTGATAGCAGATAGTTTACCTATGCAATTGTCAACAGTGAGCATTGCAGTAGAAAACCACTGTAAGAATATTAACTGCCTCTTTACTTGGTTAGGAAATGCTCAGAGGCACACAGGGAGGCTTCAGGAGGAGGAAAAACAGTTTCTGAAAATGTGTGGTAAAGGAGAGAATTAAAACCTCTTTTAAGTATCAAATAAGAATTTTCAGTAATAAACAAACCTGTCCAACGAACTGTTACAGGCATCCTTTCAATTCAGGTGTAGTATTTTGAAGGACACGTTCTCCATAAGCTTATTATCCTCCTGTGGTGTTAAGCTTCCTGAGGTGGGGGAAATTGAAATTTATAAAGCTGCAACTATCCATGAAGACTGACCATATATTAGAATGAAAGCAATTTTTCAAGTAAATGTTCTGATCAGTGGCAAATTACAGCCTAGCAGGTTCTCAGTCAAATTTGGTTGCAGATAGCAGAATACACTATAATCTCTATTTAGCAAGCTGATTTGCTTATGAATGTCAAATTTCAGTCTGCTGGATTATGACTGAGGGAAGATGAAGACTGCCATGTAAAATGATTTTCTGTTTTTATGAAGAAAGGAGGAAACCTATTCAAAAATTTAAGCAATAGAATTAAAGTATAAGCAAACAGTTTATAAGAAGCTAAATGTAACAGAAAAGCAGAACATTCAAAACAAGTTTAAAAAAATAAAAAAAAATCAAAAACATTTTTAAAAACTTTGTTTTTATTGGGTCTTGATCTTCTAACCTGAAATCCTAACTGTCAAAGTGCGTTCTTTCGCGCATGCATGCGAAAGACTGCACTACTCCCTGAGACCAAGTGCTGTCTCAGGGAGATTACTGACAGGTAAAAAAAACTCCAAAAGTAGAAAAATATTAAAATTATTAACATGAGCCCCTCATATGACAATGTCACATGAGATGGGACATATTAATAAGAAACACATAAACTTTATGAAACTTTAAAAACGGACGTGAAACCTCATCCCGCCAGTGGATGAAGTTTCATGTATTATCAGAAGCCTGCTGGGGCTCCTGGCCTGACCGCCAGCCTTAAGGTTGAATGGGCAGGTCTTTAACAATCTTAATTAGCCTGTCAATGGCCTTAATTGGCCATTGACAGGTCGGCGGGCGGACAGCTGATTTCGCTGTCTGCCTGCCTTCCTGAAAATTTAAAGGGACCGGGATGACGTCGGGTGTTCCTCCCGATGTCATCCCATGTCATTTTCCTGTCGGTGAGCGGGCCCCGCCTCCAAATTGCCGATGGAAAATCCTGGCCCTTAGGACAATTTAACAGTTGGAGACTGGATATGCCAGGGTCTGAGAGTGGTTACCTATTTTAAGGGGTGTGGCATATAATCTCAATTGGTCAAACAAGGAATATTCTCTGCGTTATTACATAATTTTGCTTCCAGTGCATTATCATCATGTTACATCAAGTCTTGCAACACAGAAATAAAGCCAGTTGGCCTAACTGGTTGATGCAAGCATTTATGCTCCATCTGAGCCTCCTCCCATGCATTTTCACCTAATCGTATCAGCAACCCTTCTAGTGCTTTCTCCAAAATGCTCATCTCGATTTGCCTTAAATAGGTCTTTGCTATTCATCCCAACAACTCCAATGGGAGCAAGTTCCACTCCTTGCCACTTTTCATGTTTTAAAACTTTCTCCCGAGTTCCCTGTTGGATTTTTCAATGACTACAGTATATTTATGGCCACTAGTTTTTGTCTACCCCAATAAGTAGGAACAGTTTCCCTGTGGAGGCACTTATCAAAGTCTTTCCACATCTCAAAGAGGCCTGTTGGATCACTACACAGTCTCCTCTTGTCTAGAGAAAAGAACCCCACCCAGCCTGTTCAGCCTTTGCTGAAAATTCTAACCTCTCTGGCATCATCCTTGTGAATTCTTTTTGCGTCTTCTCAAATGCCTGTACATCCCATTTTTATTACAGGGTCCAGACTGCACAGACTGTATCCCGACCCCCTTGCGCCTGTCTATCACCCTTGCCTCGTCTCCTCCCATCCCCCAGCTTGTCTGCTGTCCCTGCCTCATCCCCATTTCCCCATCCTCCCATTTTCCTGCCCCCCCCCGTACCTCCTGTGCTCATCCTCCCCACCCCCTCTTCATTGCTCCCCCCCACCCCGCACCCCCCCCCCCCCATCACCCTTTCTGCCTTTCCTCGACTCCACCAGTCTCTACCCATTGTGTGGGAAGTTGCAGGTGGCTACACCTGCGTCAATCATTCGTTCGCACAATAATACAATGACAAAGTGCAGCAATGTGAGACAGAAAGAAGCTTTTCAATATCACAAATACGTTTTTGGTTCAGCTTGAATATTTGAATTTTTTTTATTGATTCGCTTCTTTGTCAGTTTATTTTCTGCCCTTTCCTTAAATCTTCTCAGACCACAGACCAATCCTTAGCTAAGGGGATGAACGATTCTGTTGCAACACGCAATTATGCCTTTCGAGAATCATGTTACATTCATAATGGACGATATTAGTAGTTTTGAAAATGATTTCGCTTGCATAACTCAGTTCTTTTAGATGGACCCAAATGATTTCAGGTTAAGTATAGCTTTGCGTCCTTGAGAACCCAGAATATTTTCTTGTCCTGAGTCATTACATTTATGAAGGAAACATTTCATGCTGGCAGTTTGTTTGCATTGCTGCCAAATAATTTCTAGTTTCAAGCATCACCAATACTTCAGGCGCAGTAGAATTGAGTGTTAGTCTTGATTAACAGAATAGTAACAAGCCTGAGATTGGTAAAGGTACTTTAAATAACATAATGTTGAGCTGCCAGTTCACTTGCTGAATTTCTCTTTATTGTTCAAACTTGGACCCAGTGTACAATAAGTAAAAAGTATGGGTGTAATTCAGCTCATCCAATGGAATTGGTATCAAAGTTAAAGTATTTTTTGAAATAATAAAACTCAGATGCAAATTCTGATTATTTTACCTTGATTAGCAGTACTTGAATGTTGGTTGGGATTGGGGATTTATGAATTTTAAGCTTATTTAATCAGATGTTGCAGATTGCATGGCCTACCACTAATTTAAATTTGTGCTGCAGTATGAATGTTTTGCTGAGCACATTCCTATGCCTAGCCAAGTTATTTTAAGTAGTGAGGGACTATATAAACAATTTCTCTCTCTGATTATTTCATAAAAGAATTACTGATTATTTTTCTTGGCTTTTGTTTTAAAATGCATGAGATGCAGAGCTAGGCACTAGCAGTTTACAGACTTCACTTTCACCTCTTTAACTTAGTTTTGATTCTAGTTCAGAATTGTGTGTCTGTTTTCCTCATACCTGTGCTAAATCATGTATATGGACTGAAGACTAAAAAACTGCTGGTCAATTGGGACAAATTAGAAGTTTTATTCAGAAGGGCTACATGCCTAACCAAAGTAGGAAATTAGAAACAAATTATAAAATAGGGGATCTGAGGTTGGCATGAAACACAATGTTGAGGCAGAGTTAGAGGAAGCATTACTGTGCTATACATGAATTGGGAATGTTTGACACCGGCAGTGGATATTTCATTTGCTGGTGTTAAGGCCTATCAGTTGGAGGAGCTCCAAGATATTTACCTTTTTTGCATCTTCAACTTTCTATTCAGTTTTCTGCCCCAGTGAGAGAATTTTAAGAAATAATTAAGTGAAAAATTAAGCCACTTTTCATCTTACAGATAACTAAGTAATTGGTTTCACTTTTTCAAACAATGTGAAGAAAGATGTGATCTCATGGAAGTATTAAGCTGCCTCCAGCATTTAAAAGAAAATCAGTTTATTGGCTCCGGTACTGATGGTTCCAGCACTGCAGTGTAATTCTAAAGCAGTATAAATGTGGAGAATCTTGGAAAATTATGTAGTCATTAACAACAAAGAAGGAAGAAACCATTTTGACAAAGCATTACCTGTTAAGTCCGTTTTTTGTTGAACTTGAGACCCAGCCAGCAGTGTGCTTTTAACATGTAGAAGTAAAGATGAGCCCCTTCCCGTTCACTTCTACTGTACACCTTCCCAGTTAACCAACCTCTTCCTATTTCTAGATCTTTGATGCAGGCAGCAGCCTAGAATGTCGCTGGCTTTGACAGCATAGGCATGATAACAACATGTGCAGGAACTGCACCCTCTGCAGCTGCATTGTCAACAAATTCAGCCGTCAAGTTTATATACATCTTGATTTGGATACAGGGCCCTCTGGTGATGGAATATCTTATCAACATTCACACATGAAGCTTGGCAATTGGGCGAGTAACAAGGGAGCCAGATTTTTTTTTAGAAGAGTGGGCCTTTTTGTGGAGCTATGATGTCTGCAATTCTTGTAGTGGTGACAGTCCAGAGAGATGTTTTTGTTTTAGGAGTTAGAGCTAAGTTAGTTGAAAAGCATTTGGTAAACTCTGAAGGGTTGCACAATCCATTTCTTTCTTCAGATCTATAGGGCTATTTAACCTAAAGGTCTGTTTGAGGACATCCCAGAGCATGTCACATTGTTATGGAGATGGGTGGAGCTGAGGGAAATTCTGTGGTTTCAATTTATCTGGGTGTTCACTGAGAGTTTTAGTTGTAGCTTGGATTTTGTGTGTGGTGCAGCTCACTGAAAGAAGATAGCCAAAGTAAATGACAGATCATTAGGTCTGCACTGTAAACAGAGAAAAAACTAACTGCATTATTCACCACATGGAATGCGGTAGAGCTTAATCTCAGTTTGGGTTTCATGAACGAAAAGAAGCTGGAAGATAGCCTAGTTTGAAGCTCGTGGAAAAAATCTGTCATGGTCCTCAGAGTTTTGTGGCAGAAGCTGGCAACCAGCAGAGCCTGGAAGCATTGAGAAGATGGCCAGAACAAGTGACTGAGGCATCCACAGTCAAGAGGTACAAAACAAAGAGTCTTACCTCAGAGACTAGCTGGAATTGAGGAGAAATCAAGTAACTTGCAGAGGATTGTGGCATGCCTGTGGGTAGTCCTTATGGAAGTAAATAACTCACAAGAAATGATTAAGTATAAGAGAATTCCTGGGGGAAGATGTAAAACTGAGTGCATAACCTGCGTCGTTATAAACCCTATTAAGTGCTTGTCTTTTGTATACAGTAAAGATTGTTTTTATTTAAAAACGTGAAGTCTGGTGGCAGAGTTATTTTGGTTAAAATGAGGTGTTCTGATTTCTCTTGAAATGTTAACTGATCCTGACATGGTTGGCAGGTCCACATTTGGTCTGAGTATATGTCAATTAATTGAATTTGTGTACAGGAAACACTGTGAAAACAAAAGGTATGAGGTTTGGCAAACAACATAGCAAAATACAGAGGTCACAGCATGGAAACTGGCCTTCTTTTTCACTGGTCTGTCAGTGAGCAAATGGTTTTCAACTCATTTAGCCATCCAGTTCCCTTATCTGTTTAATCCCTCTTCATTCTTTCACCTATCCAATCTAATCTTAATGTTGACATACATTCTGCGTCACCCATCACACCTGGAAGTGAATTACACAACCTCCGATCTCTCTCTCTTTTTGAAGAATTCTCCCCAGCCTTCTGTTCTAAATGCCTTAAATTTAGTCTTGTTTCTAATGCCTCTTGTTCTTGATGCGTGACAGTTGTGAACAGTCTGCTTCCATTGACTGTCATATTCTTTTATATTTTTAAAAACTAATGTTATATTGGCTGCATTCTGTGTTGTGATGAGAAAGGACCCAATTTTCCAAGTGTGTTTTTAGATTTAAAGGCAACATATAATTGAGCCATCGACACTGGTAAGATCCAGGTCAATTCCGGTTTTACAGAAAAGACAACTTAAGTCAACAAAAACAAGAAAATGTGTCTTTATAGCACATTTAAGATAGGAAAATGTCTCAAGGCAACAAATACAAAAACTTGTATTTGCACTGCACCTTTAACATAGTAAAACATCCCAAGGTGCTTCACAGGTGAGTTACCAAATAATATTTGCCGCTGAATCACATAAGGCAATATTAGGGCTGATGACCATAAGCTTGGCCAAAAAGGCAGGTTTTAAGGAGTGCGTTAAGGAAAGAGAGGTAGGGAGGCTTAAGAAGCGAATTGCTGAGCTTAGGGCCTTAACAGCTAAGACATGACTGACAATAGTGGAACAATTAAAATGGGGATGCTCAAGAATCCATAACTGGAGGAGTGCAGATCTCTGAGGGCTCTAGGAGGAGATTACCCATAAGTTTCTCTCCCAGCTGCACACTACCCTTAAAGTTGAATCCCAAGAAAGAATTTTTAAAAAACAGAGATTGGGAGGGGCAAGGCCATGGAGAGATTTGAAAATAAGGATGATAATTTTAAAATCAACACATGGCTTAGCCAGGAGTCAATGTTGGCCAGTAAGCGCAAGGTGGACTTGGTGCAAATTTGGACACGGGCAGTTGAGTTTTGAATGAGCTCAGCTTTATGGTGGTAGAATTGGGAGGCCAGCCAGGAATGCACTAGAATAGTCAGAGGTAACAAAGGCATGGATGAGGGTTTCAGCAGCAGATGAGTTGAAATGGGGGCAGAGTCAAGTGATACTATGGAGGTGGACATATATGGCCTTAGTGAAGGTGCGGCTATCTGGCCAGAAGCTTATCTCGAGGTCCTATTTTGACACCAAAATTCAGAACAACCTCAGCCTCCTACACCTGTCCGGAAAAGAGATGAAGTCGATGGGTGGAGAATGGAGTTTGTAGCAGGGGCCGAAAACAATTGCTTCAATATTCCCAATATTTGATTGGAAATTTCTGCTCATCCAATACTGGATGTCGGATAAGCAGTCCAACCATTTAGTAACAGTCAAGGAGTCAAGATAGGTAATGGTGAGGTAGAGTTTGGTGTCGCCAATATACATTTGGAAACTGAGGTTGAGCTTTTGAATTGCTGACGAGCAGCACATAGAAGAGATATAGAAGGGGGAACGAGAATAAATCCTTGGGAGCTATCAGAGATAACAATTTGGGAACGGGAAGAAAAACCATTGTGGATGCTTCTCTGGCTTTGACTGGATGGGTATGAATGGAACGAGATGTCTGCTGTCTCACCCAGTTGGATGACAGTGGAGAGGCATTGGAGGAGGATGGTGTGGCCAACCATGTCAAAGGCTCCAGACAGGTTGAGAAGGATGAGGAGGGAAAGCTTAACTTTCTCACAGCCACATGGGATGTGATTTGTGACATTCCTAAGAGTTGTTTCAGTACTGTGGCGTGGATAGAACTTGATTGGAGGGATTCAGGTGTTGCGTTCTGGAAAACATGCACACAGATTTGGGGGGGGGCAACAGTGTGCTCAACAATTGAGAGAAAAAGGAAGTTGGGGGTGGGCTGGTAGTTTGCAAGGACAGTCAGGGCAAGGGTTTTTTTTTTTTGAAGAGAGGATGATGATGGCAGATTTAAAGGAGAAAGGGCCAGTACCTGAGGAGAGAGAACAGTTCATTATATCAATTAACATGGGAGTTAGGAGAAGTTGGATGTTCGGTAGTTTGTTGGGAATCTAGTTCAGGGAGCAGGAACTTGGTCTCATGGACAAGATGAGTTCAGAGAGGGGGTTAGGAGATGTGGGAGAGAAACAAGAGGAAGATTGATGTTTAGGGCTAGGGCACTGAGATTCATTGGGCCAAATAGGATTATATTATGAGGAGATGTTGCATGGATTAGTCTTGTGTTCCCTTGAGTAAAGGAAATTAAAGGGTGACCTCACTGAGGTGTTTAAGATGCTTCAAGGACTACATAGGGTAGGTAGGGAGAAACTATTTCCTTTGGTGGGGGAGCACAGAGCAAGGGATAATCAGAGCAGAATCCAGAGCAGGATTCAGTAAGTAGGAAGAGATGAAAGCTTGCTCAGTGTGGAGCAGAACATTCCCATGAAGTGAGCACAAGACAGAGAATGCAGGAACAGGTTGGATACTAGAATCAAAAGGGCCCACCAGAGAATGCAGTCTCCATAGAAAGCGGTGGTGATGTCGGAAATTACTACAATGTCCAGAAACAGCAGATAAATTGAATTGGACCCAGGTAAAAGTGGATTTCTGCCCAGGACCCATAAAGCGCGAAGTCAGAAAAGCTGAGAAACCAGGCACGCACTTTTGTACAGTCAAAGGCTCAACAGGTCACAGCGGAAAACGACCTCAAAACTTGAAATGACTCAGTGGTTGAGAGGGTGAAAGCAGCCAGATCTTGCAGTACAGTCCAATAGGTCTGTGTAGCCCCAATGGGAGAGAAACTCCAGAGTTTCTGAGCAGAATTCCAAGCATTGACTAAAGCATGATGAAAGAAAGAAAAACTTTCATTTAAAGCACTTTCAAGACCGCTGGACTTCTCAAAGCGCTTTACAGCCAATGAAGTACTTTTGAAGTGTAATCACTGTTGTTGTAATGTAGGAATTGTAGCAGCCCGTTTGTGCACAGCAAATTCCCACAAACATCAATCTGATAATGATCAGCTTTTATAATGTCGATTGAGGGATAAATATTGGCCAGGACACTGGGAAAACTCTGCTGCTGTTTTTTGAAATAGTGTCAAGGAATATTTTACTTTCCACCCGAGCACTTCCTCTGTACTGCACCAGGGTGTCAGCTTTGATTTTTGTGCTCTGGTCCCGGAGTTGGTACTTGAACACAGAACATTGTGACTCAGAGGCGAGTGTGCTACAGACTGATGCACAACTGATACTGTTGATGGGTAATCATTTCAGCACAAATAGCTTTAAATGTTCAAGTGAAAAGTAAAAGCAAAATATTGCAAATACTTGAAATCTGAAATAAAAACAGAGTGCTAGAAATCCTCAGCAGGCCTGGCAGCATCTGTGGATAGAGAAAGAGCAAACGTCAGTGAGCAGAGCGGGGCTGTAAAGAGAGAGACTCCAATGAGCAGAGCAGGGCTGTAAAGAGTGAAACTTCAATGAGCAGAGCGGGGCTGTAAAGAACGAGGCTTCAATGAGCAGAGCAGGGCTGTAAAGAGCGTGACTTCGCTGAGCAGAGCAGGGCTTAAATTTAAGGAAATAGCCTTTTAATTCAAAAGAAACAAAAAGCATGGCAAGGGAGTGCAGTCCTGTGTGTTTTATGGCCTGAAGCATTTGGGAATTCTTCGATACTTCCTACACACGTAGTCATCCAGACTGCAAGAAGTGCCACTGGCTTGACCAGCTTAAGCAACTGGTTTCGGAACTTAAGCGTCAGCTGGAGACACAGCGGTGTAACCACAAGGCTGAGGGTTACGTGGATAGCATGTTTTTAGATGTGGTCACTCCGCAGCTTAAGCAAGTGCAGTCAGAGAGGGAATGGGTGACCACCAGTCAGAAGAAGGGAGGCATGCAGGTAGTCAGGGAAGCCCCAGAGTGCATCTCACTCAAGAACCGTTTTTATGTGATGGGAAATGGTGAGGGTGAAGATTCCTCTGGAGAGTGCAGCCAGAGCCAAATTCATGGCACTGCAGGTGCATAAGGGGGGAGGGGTAAGAGTGCAAGAGCAATAATGGTAGGAGACTCAATAGTGAGGGGTGCAGACATGCGCTTCTGTGGCCGTAGATGTGACTTCAGGATGGTGTGTTGCCTCTCTGGTGCCAGGGTCAAGGATGTCACAGAATGACTGCAGGGCATTCTGAAGTGGGAGGGTGAACAGCCAGAGGTTGTGGTTCACATTGGTACCAACAATATAGATAGAAAGAGGGATGAGGTCCTGAAAGAAGAATTTGGGAGCTAAGTAGCAGATTAAAAAGCAGGACCTCAAAGGTTGTAATCTCTGGGGTACACCTGTGCTATGTGCTAGTGAGTGTAGGAATGGGAGGATAAAGAGGATGAATGCATGGCTCAAGAGATGGTGCAGGAGGGAGGGCTTTAGTTTCCTGGATCACTGGATCTGTTTCTGGCGAAGGTGGGGCCTGTACAAGTCAGACAGGTTGCACCTGAACCGAAACAAGATCAACATCCTTGTGGGGAAGTTTGCTAGTGCTGTTGAGAGGGTTTAAATTAATTTGGCAGGGGGATGGGATACAGGGTAGAGGGATAGTAGGGGATGATGCGCAGCCAAATATAGAAGAGAAACTAAGTCAGTCTGGAAGGCAGAGCAAATATAGACCTGTTAAGACACAAGGGATTAATGCAAGGCTGGATTGCATCTATTTTAACGCACGGAATCTTACAAGTAAGGCAGATGAATTGAGAGTGTTGATTAACATGTGGGAATATGATATTGTTGCTATCACAGACACATGGTTGAGGGAAGGGCAGGATTGGCAGCTCAATATTCCAGGGTATAGAATCCCCAAGGGTGAAAAGGTGGGGGGGGGGGGGGAGTGGGAGTGGGATTGTGATTGTGTAAAAGAGGAGGTGGCACTATTGATCAAGGAGTCAATTATTGCAGTAAGGAGGGATGGTATCTTAGAAGGTTCCTCAAATGAGGCCATATGGATAGAACTTAAAAACAAAAAGGGGGCAATCACTTTGCTAGGAGTGTACGATTGGCCTCCCAACAGTCATGGGGAGATAGAGGAGCAGATATGTAGGCAGATTTCAGAGAAGTGTAAAAATAATAGGGTAATACTAGTAGGGGATTTCAACTTCCACAATATTAACTGGGATAGTCTTAGTGTGAAAGGCTTAGAGGGGGCAGGATTCTTAAAGTGCATCCAAGAGAGCTTTTTGAGCCAGCACATAGAAATTTCTACAAAAGAAGGGACGGTACTGGACCTAATCTTAGTGAATGAAGCTGGGCAAGTGATGGAAGTGTCAGTGGAGGAGCATTTTGGGGATAGTGACCATAACTCTCCAAGATTTAAGATAGTTATGGAAAAGGACAAAGATGGACCTGAAATATAGGTCTTCAATTGGGGCAGGCCGATTTCAATATGATAATACAGGTTCTGGCCAAAGTGGACTGGGAGCCGCTACTTGTAGGAAAGTCGACATCAGACCAGTGGGAGTCATTCAAAAAGGAAGTAGTGAAAGTTCAGGGCCAACATGTTCCCGTAAAGGTGAAGGGTAGGACCAACAAGTCCAGGGAACCCTGGATGTCAAAGGATATAGCGGATTCAATAAGAGAAAAAAAGGAAACTTATGGCAGACACTGAGGGCTGAAAACCGTGGAAGCCCTGGAGGAATATAAAAAGTGTAGGGGGGATACTAAAAAAGTAATTAGGAGAGCAAAGAAGGGGGATGAAAAAAAACTGGCAGGCAAGATAAAGGAAAATCCCAAGGCATTTTATCAATATTTTAAGGGCAAGAGGATAACCAGGGAAAGAGTATGTCCCATGAGGGACCAAAGTGGCAATCTGGCGTGGAACCAGAGGACGTAAGTGAGGTTTTGAATAATTACATTTTTCTGTGTTCACTATGGAGAAGGATGATGTATGTGTAGAAATCAGGGAGGGGGTCTGTGATACACTTGAACAAATTAGCATTGAAAGGGAGGAGGCATTAGCGATTTTAGCGGGCTTAATCATGGTTAAATCCTCAATCTGAGATGAGATGTATACCAGGTTGTTATGTGAGGCAAGGGAGGAGATTGCAGGGGCTCACATTAACTTTCAAATCATCTCTGGCCACAGGAGAGGACTGGAGGACAGCGAATGCCCCCTTTTTGTTTTTAAGCTCTACCCATATGGCCTCCAACCTTCTAAGATACCATCCCTCCTTACTATAGTAATTGACTCCTTGATCAATAGTGGATGCCACTATTTGCATCCCCCCGTCATGCCTGAAGATTCTATACCCTGCAATATTGAGCTGCCAATCTTGCCCTTCCCCCATTATTCAAGAAGGTAGTAGGGATAAATCAGGTAATTACAGGCCAGTGAGTCCAATATCAGTGGTAGGGAAACTATTGGAAAATATTCTGAGGGACAGGATTAACCTGCACTTGGAGAGGCAGGGATTAATCAGAGATAGTCAGCATGGCTTTGTCAGGAGGAGATCATGTCTAACAAATTTGATTGAATTTTTTGAGAAGGTGACTAGTTGTGTTGATGAGGGTAGTGTAGTTGATGTAGTCCATGTGGACTTCAGTAAGGCTTTTGACAAGGTCCTGCATGAGAGACTGGTTAAAAAGGTAAGAGCCCATGGAATCCAGGGCAATTTAGCAAATTGGATCCAAAATTGGCTTAGCGGCAGGAGGCAGAGGGTGATGGCCGAAGGTTGTTTTTGCAATCGGAAGCTTGTGACGAGTGGTTTGCCGCAGGCATCGGTGCTGGGACCCTTGCTGTTTATAGCGTACATTAATGATTAGACGTGAATATAGGTGGTATGATCACTAAGTTTGCAGATGACATGAAAATTGGTGGTGTCATAAATAGTGAGGAGGAAAGCCTTAGGTTACAGGATGATATAGATGAGCTGGTAAGATGGGCAGAGCAGTGGCAAATGGAATTTAATCTTGGAAAGTGTTAGGTGATGCATTTTGGGAGGACTAACATGGCAAGGGAATACACAATGAATGGCAGGACCCTAGGAAGTACAGAGGACCAGAGGGACCTTGCTGTACATGTCCATAGATCCCTGAAGGCAGCAGCGCAGGTAGGTGAGGTGGTTAAGAAGGCATATGGGATACTTGCCTTTATTAGCTGAGGCATGGAATATAAGAGCAGGGAGGTGATATTGGAGCTGTACAAAATGCTAGTTAGGCCAGTGCAGTTCTGGTCACCACACTATAGGAAGGATGTGATTGCACTGGAGAGATTGCAGAGGAGATTCACAAGGATGTTGCCTGGGCTGGAGCATTTCAGCTATGAAGAGAGACTGGTTAGGCTAAGGTTGTTTTCCTTAGAGTAGAGATGGCTGAGAGGGTACCTGATAGAAGTACACAAAATGATAAGTGGCATTTTTAGGGTAGATAGGAAGAAATGTTTCTCCTTAGCGGAGGTGTCAATAACCAGGGGACATAGATTTAAGGTAAGGGGCAGGAGGTTCAGAGGGGATTTGAGGAAAAACTTTTTCACGCAGAGGGTGGTTAGAAGCTGGAACACACTGCCTGAGGGGGTGGTAGAGGCAGGAACCCTCACAGCATTTAAGAGGTATTTAGATGAACACTTGAAACACCATAGCATACAGGGCTACGAGCCAAATGCTGGAAAATGGGATTAAAATAGATAGTTCCTTGATGGCTGGCATGGACATGATGGGCCAAAGGCCTGTTTCTATGCTGCATAATTCTATGACTCTAAAGGGTTCTGAAGAAGAGTCATATTTGACTTGAAACGCTAACTCTGTTTCTCTCTCCACGGATGCTGCCAGACCTGCTGAGTGTTTCCGGGGTTTTCTGTTTTTATTTTAGCTTCAAACATTTAGCTTGAATTTGTAGATTGAGCTAAAATCCAAAATTCCAGGAAAATTTAACAGGTAGATTAGGTGGGAAATAAGGAAAAAGATGGCAATGGGTGATGAAGGATTGAGTTATAAAGGAGAGGAGCTCAATGAAGTGAGACAGGTTAGCAGAATTGACAAAGGGCAGAGGCAATTTTATGTGGATAAGTGTAAGGCATAAATTCTGGGAGAAATAAACAAGAAATGGAAATATGCACTTAATGGCGACACATTGGAGGATGTGGAGCGATCTAAGGGTTCAAATACATCATTCTTTGAAAAGTACAAGATAAAAACATTAAAAAAATAGCGTTTTGGTTTTAGAAATGGGGCAACAATGTGTAAGAGCTGATGAAGTAGTGATGAATTTATACAAATCTTAGAATAGGCTGCAATTAGAGTACTTTGCAGATTTGTGTATTCTAACATAAAAACATTGAGGAACGTTGAAGCCATGGAGCTCAATCAGTGCAGATTCACAACATAATGGCAGGAAGAATAGAAAAGCAGTATATTATTTAAATGGAGAGAGACTGCAGAATCCTGTAGTATAGAGGGATCTGGGTGTCCTTGTACATGAATCACAAAAAGTTAGCATGCAGGTACAGCAATTAGCAAGGCACATGAAATGTTGGCCTTGATTGAAAGGGGAATGGAGTTTAAAAAGTAGGTTAGTCTTGCAACAACTGTACAGGGCATTAGTTAGACCACACCTAAAGTATCATGTACAGTTTTAGCCTTCCTACTTAGAGGGATATGGTTGCATTGGAAGCAATTCAGAGAAGGTCATTAGTCTGGTTCCTGGGACGAAGTGATTGCCTCATGAAGAAAGGTTGAGTAGGTTGGGTTTATACTCATTGGATAAAATGAGAGATGATCTTATTGGAACATAAGATTCTAAGGGGGCTTGACAGGGTGGATGCTGAGAGGATATTTCCCACTTATGAGGGAATCTAGAACAAGGGGGCCACATTAAAAATAAAAGGGTCTCCCATTTAAGACATGAGGAGGACTTTCATCTTTGAGGGTTTTTAGTCTTAGAAATTGTCTTCTCCAGAGAACAGTTGGGTTATTGAATATATTCAAGGCTGAGCTGGGCAAATTTTTGATCTACAAGGGAGTCAAGGGTTATGGAGGTCCAGCAAGAAAATGAGGTTAAGTCCACAATCAGATCAGCTATGATATTGAATGGTGGAGCAGGCTCGAAGGGCCAATGACATGGACCAAATGGCCTCTTGTGCTGTAAACTTGTCTGGTTCTGTGCTATGGAAATTATTTGCGTGCAACTAATTTAAAATAATTATAAATTTAAACTATTTATTTTTGGTTGAAAGATATTCACACTGTTTTCCAGTGTTGCACTGAGTACGGGTCAGAATAATTTATATGGAAAGTGTTCCTTCCTGTAATGTTGGTTAACTGGTGCTGCCACTGGTATTGCAAACTAAATAATTATCATTGATTTGTATGCTATGTTTTGCAAGGATTTGTATGATTTTTAGGTCAATTTTGTGTAGGTTGACCATGAGTGAAATACTTTCTATCATCATGTTGGTTTAATCACTGAGCTTTCCTACTGTGAATTTACTATTAGTGACTCTGGTGTTTGTACTTCATACAGCCCTGAAGTGACATTATGATGCTGTCTTTTATCTTGATGTTTGTTTCTAGGCAACAGGGAATAGCAGTGTTGTGCTATTATCTCTCCATTCATGTAAGTGAAATTTAAATTCACTGATTTTAGTGGAGGTGTGCCCTTTACACATTGTTGGATAGCTGCATTGAAAAATATGGCTACCTTAAAGCATTCAGTGAATAAAGTCACTTTGAAATAGATTTCATATAGTCCATTTTGTTTGGGTTGGCTGTTCTCCTTCACTTAGATATGCCTTGTCTTGAGCGTGTCTTTGTACCAGCAGGGGTAAAGCAGGCACTAGGCGTGCATGGTGAGCATGCAACTTGGGCATACTTTCAAACACCTAAACAGAAAATAAAAGCTTCAGTTGTCTTTGAATGACTCAGCTAGGCTGGAACCTTACTAAAATAGCCACTGAAATTTTCAAACGTATTTCTTATTTCTATGAGCATCAAGAAGCCAATTTAATAAACTGTCAGCTGAGCTGAATCACGTACTTATTGTTTGGGCATTTCATGGTTGGGTACGACAATACTGATGTAATGGAAAGCAGCATTTCTCATTTTCTTGTGTGCAAACACAAACATTTCTTCTTTTGACAGAACTTTGTTCTGCGTGTTGGGACTCACTTTCCCCTGCTGTCTCCCTTGGGCTATTAACACTCACGTGCCTGACTAGACTCCAGAGTGCATACAGCCTAATATCATCTGAAATTTTTGTGATAATTTTCTGACTTCATGCTTCTGATGGGGTCTCTCACCCAACAGGAGTGTACCATCAGGGAATTTCAACTGTGTCCTTGGGTGATTTTCCAACCAGTTAAGTTAATATTTGGAAAATGATGCATAGTGTAGATCTGATTTTTTCAATATGTGCTTCTGGCAGGCAAGGCTGCCTGCTGACAACATGATGCTGGAAAATGACCCCTATTGTTCATGCATCTTTAAATTTTAAAATGTTTTGCCTTGTTTGTTGTGGGAATTGCAAGCTGATAACACAAGGGTAACAAGGCACTTGAGACCTTGTTGAACTCTGGGATAAACAGTCCATCTCCTTAACCAATGAGGTGTACATGGGATTACATAGGATATACAGCACAAACAGGCCATTTGACCCAGCTAGTCCATGTTGGTGTTTATGCTCCACTCAAGTCTTCCTTTATCTTTCCTCATTTAAATTGTAACCTTCTATTCACTTCTCCCTCATACCCTTGTCTATCTGTTCTTTAAATGCATCTGTACCATTTTCTTCAGCTACTTCCTGTGATCGCAAGTTCCTCATTTTCACCACTCTTTGGGTAAAGAAGTTTCTTATGAATTCCCTATTGGATTTCTTGGTGACTTCTTATAATGATGGTCTCTGGTTATACTTTTTCCCACAAGAAGATGATTTTCTTTCTTTGTGAGGATTGGGAAATAAATGAAGGTCTGAGGAGGAGGGTGGATTCAATGGGTGAATTTTAATGGCAAATCAGGTTAAAGAATGATAAATAGATAAGAAGGGTTGGATTAAGAGGGAGAAAAAAGGCAAAAAAATGATCAGTAAGAAAAGAAAAAAAGAACTTAAAACATAAGATGCAACATTTTTAAATTTTCCTATAATGATTCACAACCTGAAGAAGTCAGACTCTATACTTTCGACTATTCACTTTCTGGGCAAGTGAGGTTGATAGTCTTAATAATTAACATGTGGTTTAATGGGCCCTTAAGCTGTTAATTACAAGACCTAACTTTCACTGGTGGGTTGAATGGACATCAATGTGTGCAAATGCAGCAACTTCATGAAACTCATGGGGGAGTTAAGCGCAACATGCTGTTTTTGTGAAGCTCATGGAAAAATGGCATGAATTGACCAGCAACTTGTCATTCACAATTCACAAGTTGTCTCTCCGCTACAAATTGTAGGCTGATTTACAAATTAATGATGTTTGTCATTCAAATGCCATTATTTTTCAGCTAAATCTGGCTCATTATTTCCAGGTTTGGGAGTGTGTAGTATACTTATTTGATGGTTTGGGAGTGTGTATTGTACTTGCTGCACTCCAAATGCATTTTATTTATAAAGTTATTTGTCATTTTTTAATACACAAGCTTTCAGGGAAGAAAATTGGAAATAAATGGAATTCACAATAGACTGCTGACATGACTGGTGATAATCCTCATATTATTTTCTGCTCAGTTCTAATCCAATTCAGGCATGGTGTTATGTGAAAAGGGCACGAGTAAAGAGGCTCAAAGATAATGAAACTATAAGACTAGTAAATGACTGCTATTAAATAATTAATTTTATTTCATTTTGATATAACCTCTCCCAATATGCATTGCCTTTTTAATATGCAAAACACAAAATTGTCTTAAAATATATAAAAAGACAAGATTGGCTCCAACAGGAAGGCTGCTGAGAGATTTCCGACCATTAAACTGAATTATGTCGGTTGCATTGTCATTCCTAGACTTGTAGTCAGCAATTAAAGCAAATTAATGTAGATTGAAGACTGAATGTAGCTGGTTTATTTTATTTAGCTGGAAGCGCACTGTTGAGATGATGATCAGTTTCTTTTTTGTAATAGCCATTTATCATTAGCATGTGCAGAGCACTGCTACCTGTCATTATGAGCTCTCAAGCTATTATCTTCCCTCGAAGACGTTTTGTCCTTAGTAAAATGTTATGTGGCCTATATGTAATGATTATCGATTGTTAAATAAGCACTATTCATAATGCACTTCACTGATATGTAGTTTATAGGTAATTGTGAAATTTATAGTCTTGTCTAGCAGTTCTCCAATATGGTGTCCTCCTCCCTCCCCAAACGTTTATTTATATCTTTGTATCTGGAACCTTTTCTCACTCACAAATCCATCCTCATAGGCACACATCCCACCTCTGTGAAACTAAGTCACAATCTAAGGGCTTCCACATTGTTCAACCCATCATGATCATGGGAATGTGTACATCAGTAAGTTTGAAATGAATGGTGTGAATCTTCTCATCTACGCAGGAGACCAGCTAACATGAATTCAGCTTCATTCGTCTAGCTTGGAGTCTTTCTTAAATAGTATTATTGATTTTATGCGGCATTGTTGATCAATAGTGCTTTGCTAACATTTACAGACAAGCTTGCAACATACAGAATGCAAGCATTTCAAAGTGGAGTATCTTTTTCAAATTAATTAAGAGTCTTTAATTAGTGATCTTGTAGTATGATGCCATGTCTGTTTGCTGTAGCACTTAAGATAAATAGATGACAGGGCTAGCAAGCTGTGACATTAATGCTTTAAGGAGGGGAGCAGCTATTTCCAAGACACAGTGAATTCAGCGCTATTTTGTGTTCTGTGCATTTCTGATATTCAGCTCCATAACCTGTTGTTGAAAACTGCTTTCAGATGCTAGTTGTGCAATGTTGTTTCACATTACTCACTTATGCACAGGCTAAATTATTTTTGCCTTTGGAAAAAAATGTAGTTTCAACTGAAAAAAATATTTCCAGTCTCCCCTCACTCTCACTGCATCAGCATTACAGAAACTACCTCAAGATATTGTTGTGCATTACTGAAATGCTTTTATACATGTTAAAAATGGGACATGTTCACATTGGGATTGTGCATTAGTTACTTACTAGTCAATCCAGATTATTGTGCAAGGGTTATATAATCAGAAACAAAAGGAATATTTGCATTGGTTGTAAAATTGACTGCATTTGCCTGTATCTAATGGGGAGTATGCCAATAGCATGAGTTCAGAGTTAGTAGAATAATCTTGTAGCTTTTAGAAGCTGGTTGTATTGGTATTGCATTTATTAGATGTCATTTTCAGAATTTAAATTCTTGAACTTAGTTTTAGAATTTCTAAATGGGGGAAAATAATACTTGAAGCTGAAATATGCTTCTTTTTTTCATCTTTTCCTGCATTCCCCTCTTCAGGGCCTATAGTTCCATAGGCATCAGTTGGACGTTTTTAAAGGGGAATTTGGAAAGTATTTTTGTTAAAGCTTTGTATCAGCCAAGCCCAACATTGTGCTGACTTAATTATGAGGGGATAAAGGGAAATAGCTTGATTGGCTCATGGATGAATTATTTGCTTTGGCTGAAAATAAAGACTAAAAGAAAAGCAAACAACATTACTAAAAGTGGGGGAAATACTGCAATCCATAAATAGAAAAAAGGTGGTAATGTAAGAGGAGCAGGAGAGAAGATTAAAAAAAACTTGCAGCCAAGATAAAATGTTCAATAAACATGTTATTATTGTATGATCTGGTTAGGGTCCAGTAACTTTTTGTTTAAAATAAACAAAGTTTGAAATCCTAGGTACTTAAGAGAATTCCACGGTTTCTGAATAAACAAAATAAACTTTACTCGACGAAGTCAGAAGAGTAAAACCATTTGCAATATCAATCATATACTCTTAACATTCAGAATTAACATGAGGTGCCTGTGAATTATACCAAAAACCTGGGGTTTGGATCATAACAACTCAAAACATACAGCTGGGAAATTTTTTTTAAAAATAATAGACACAATTTACAAACCTTCATTATACTTACTTTTTAAAAACATGTTTATTGAACATTTTATCTTGGCTGCAAGTTTTTTTTTAATCTTCTCTCCTGCTCCTCTTACATTACCCTCTTTTTTCTTTTTATGGTTTGCCGTATTTCCCCCACTTTTAGTTCTGTTTGCTTTTCTTTTAGTCTTTATTTTCAGCCAAAGCAAATAGCTTATCCGTGGGCCAATAATGCAAGCTACTCCGCTTTATCCACTCATAACTAAGTCAACACATGTTGGGCTTGGCTGATACAACGCTATAACAAGAATACTTTCCAAATTCCCCTTCAGGAAGGTCCAACTGGTGCCTATGGAACTATAGGCCCTGAAGAGGGCAATGCAGAAAAATATGAAAAAAGAAGCATATTTCAGCTTCAAGTATTATTTTCCCCCATTTAGAAATTCTAAAACTACGTTGAAGAATGTAAATTCTGAAAATGACATCTAACAAATGCAATTCCAATACGACCAGCTTCTAAAAGCTACAAGATTATTCTACTAACTCTGAACTCATGCTATGGCAAACTTCCCACCAGATACAGGCAGATGCAGTCAATTTTACAACCAATGCAAATTTTCCCTTTGTTTCTGATTAAATAACCCTTGCACAATAATCTGGATAGACTAGTAAGCAACTAATAGACCTTTGCTGGCAGGAACCAAGCTCATACTACATAGCCTGAACACCAGTTTATCTGAAAGGGAGACAATCCCAATGTGCACATGTTCCATTTTTAACATGTACAAGTGGCAAATGGAATTGAATCCAGATTAAGTGTGAGGTGATGCACTTGGACAGGACAAACAAGGCACGGGAATACACATTGAATGATAGGACCCTGGGAAGTACCAAGGATCAGAGAGATCTTGGTGTGCATGTCCACCGGTCCCTTAAGGTAGTGGGACAGGTAGATAAGGTGGTTAAGAAGGCATATGGGACTGCAGAGGAGATTTATCAGGATGTTGCCTGGACTGGAAAGTTTTAGTTATGAGGAGAGATTGGATAGGTTGGGGTTATTTTCCCTGGAGAGAGGAGATTGAGGGGGGACATGATTGAGGTGTATAAAATTATGAGGGGCATAGATAGGGTAGACAGGAAGGAACTTTTCCCCTTGGTGGAGGGGTCATTGATTTAAGGTAAGGGGCAGGAGGCTTAGAAGGGATGTGAAGAAGAATTTTTTTCAGCCAGAGGGTAGTGGGAATCTGGAACTCACTGCCTGAAAGGGTGGTAGAGGCAGCAACCTCATAACATTTAAGAAGTAGTTGGATGTGCACTTGTGATGCCGTGGCATACAAGGCTATGGGCCTAGTGCTGAAAAATGGGATTAGAATAGTTAGGTACTTGTTTGACTGGTGCAGACTCGATGGGCCGAAGGGTCTTTTTCTGTGCTGTAGACCTCGATGACTCTGTGACTAAAAGCATTTCAGTAATGCGCAACAATATCTTGAATTAACAGGCAAACTGTGGTCAAGCACACCACACCACACAATAAGTAGCAGATACGACCAAGATAGAGCCCAGAAA